>NW_022196891.1:19014506-19068418 GCF_008632895.1 Mastomys coucha | reverse complement strand
AAAAGAAAGAAAGAAACTAATCTCATGGCTGGAGAGACGGCTCAGTAGTTAAGAGAGTGTTTGGTGCTCTTGCAGAGGACCTAGGTTCAGTTCCCAGCGCCCACCTCCAGCTGTTCACTATGGTCTGTCACTCCCCAACCAGGAAATCAGATGCGGTCCCTGGACACTGCTCTAACACATGCATAGCCCTCCCCCCACCCCACCCCATTGCTACACAGAAGTCAACATAATCTTAAACTAAAACGAGGCAAGAAAACCTTGAATGCTTGCCTTAGCGCTGTTCACATGCATTTAGTTTCTGTCAAAGTTCCATTTAATTTGTTTGCAATGCTGGGAATATTTACAGCAATACTCTATAAATGGAGAGAACAAGTCTGCGTGTTCATTACACAAACCAGTGACTCAAGGCAGATGCGCCATTTGTCGGTAATACAATAGAAAGGGGACTGAGCCCCCATTCCATTGAATTCCCAACCTCTTACTTGATTACAGGATCCTATTTAAAAGAAAAATGTCACTTTCTAACAGAAATATTTGTATTCCTCCTCAGTAAAATATAAAGAACAGCACTGTCAGAATGTTCCGCTGATTCCCACCTCCCTTTTGCCTCGTTTTCCTTTTGATCATGCCGTATCTCTTAAGCTAGACTATAAATTTAGCTCCTGTGCTGTTAATGTGTGTCTTCCCCCTCGTTAGTCTCCTCTAGGCATTTGGCTGTCTACAGATGTCAGGCCCTTAGGCAGTAAAACTCTGGAAGCAATTTGCTTTGAAATATTCTCCTCGGACGGCCCTTTGTTTAACTTGTATAAATCTATTCTGAGAGTCTTCCTAACTTGACTTACGTGATTACTGGTTTTCTTTTTTTTTTTTTCTAGTTGTTGTTGTTGTTTTCTTTTTATTTAATTATTTTATAGACCCTTTTGCTTTTCCTGAGGGATGCCTTACTAGAGCTCTTGAAGTCAATTCTTTCTGCAATGCTGCTCCCATCCCCTTTGTGAATGTGAATAGATAATGGCACAGACAGTCTGGACTGCCGCTTGAGGGCCATCACCCTGGTAGCATGCATGGAGAGACCGCTTTTCCTATGAAATGAGACACCTGTGCAGGTGTAATTGACACATTACCTGTGGCTTTCCTGCATTCCACACATTACTCAAATACAGGGGCCAGGGCTAGTTTGGGTCTTATTTCCTTTCTGTTTCTCCTTCACCCCACACCCCCAGTCATTACTTCTGCTTATTTTTTGCATTAACATTGTTTCCCAAAGATAGAGAAGTCTGTGTTACTGTGAAAAATGAGAAAATGCACATACTTATTCTCCACCTTGCTTAGCTATAATCCACCTATTTAAACTATTTCATGTGTCTACAGAGTCTCTTATCTTCATCTATTTTATGATCACTTAGTGACTCCTATGCATAGTGACTATGACTCATGTAAGGGCCACGTGAAGTCCGATGAATAAGATATTCTATTTTTATTTCTTATTCTTATTTCTATGAATAAGATATTCTATTTTTAGAAGGAATAATGATTTGATGGTAGAAATAGAAACACGGAAAAAGCAAATCATAATACAGAATGTCAAAATTCCAGGATTATCTGTGTACTACAAAAGCATCCTGAGCACCCGGCCCAAGAGGTCACTGGCGCCCAAATGGAAGAATCGCTGACAATGGGTGTTTCAGTGCAGCCTCAGCCTGTGCAAATATACAGAATGTTACAGCAGTGTCGGTTAAAGAATAGCAGAAAGTAAAGGGGAAGTTGTTTAAAGGCTGGGTTAGGAGTCAAAGCTGAACTCCTATAGAATACAGTAGAATGTTTTCATAGGCCATGCATGGGCTGTGAATACTTGTTTGTGCATCTGTGTTCATTCCAACAATAACTTTTAGGCTGGAGTGTCTAACTCAGTGCCAAAGTGCTTGCTTTGCACACCCATGCCCTGAATTTAATTCCTAACGCCAAATATGTAAAAAGACTTCCCGGGGTTGGAGAGGGGGCTAAATGATGAAGAGCGTTTGCTGCTCTTGGAGAAGATCCAAAGTTGCTTCCCAGAATCCACATTGGGCAGGTTATAACTACCTTTAACTCCCATTCCAAGGGATCCAACACCCTCTGATCCTCTGTAAGCACTGCACTGGCCTCTGTCGGCACTGCATACATGTGCACATACATGCACAATTAAAACATTTAAAAACTTAAAAAATTACCTCAATAATTTTGAAAACAATCTGAGCAGTTTAGCCTCCTTTATTCAGAAACTATCGTCATGTTTATACATGTAAAATGACTGACTCATCCAGAGGTACAATGACAATATTACCATGTATGGCAGCAGAACCTTCCTCTGTTTCTGGGATGGTGACACTGTGTTCAGTGAGAACAGAAGGCGCTACCACTCAAGGTGGCAGCATTGAATGTTGAATACATCGCTGTCAAACTATTTGGCCATTGTGAAGCTAGTATAAACTAACAGCAGAACCATGTGAACTATATTATCTCATCTCCATGCATCTGTCATCTAACTTGACAAAGAACAGATTTCTTTCTTACTCATTGATAGTATGAAATTGATCTTTGCAGAGTGTACTTTAATTAGGAGGCATCAGCATTTATCCCCAGAGCTGAAGTGTCGGTGGTGTGAGTGACACATTAGAAAGCGCCCACCCCAACCCTTGTGTTTTAAGGGTTTTGAACATTGGATTATTTTATATGTGTTTCATAAATAAGAATACTGAAGCACAGAAAGTTAAGAAACTTGTTCAAAGGCATGATTCATAGTTTGTTGACCCACCATTTGAGTCTGGGCAGTCCTCAACCTGCACCTTGTCAACCACTTTAGCTTTATTTCTCAAACATCTATGTTGCAATTTTCTTACAAATGTCTGTGTGTGTGTGTGTGTGTGTGTGTGTGTGTGTGTATTCTGAAATATAACAAACAGTAAATTCTCAGCTAGAATATTTAAAGATTTACTTCATTTGCTGTGTGAATGACCACTAACATGTGGATCAGAGTGCGGGTGCCTATACCATGTACACACATTAAGGTCAGAGGACAAGTTCTCTCTTCCCACCTTGTCCTGAGGCAGTCTCTTTAGTCATTTCTGTGGCCACATACCTGGGCTTCCAGATGTTTCTATTGTCTCCACCTACCAATCTCTCCCTAAGAAGGCTGGAATTACAGATGCCCACCAGCACAGTCAGCTATTTATGTCGGTTACAGGGCTTGAACTCAGTTGTCAAACTTGTACACAAGTGCTTGAACACAGAGCTATTTCCATGGCTCTTATTTAGACTTTATGTCAATGATTTTTTAAGAATTATTATTAAAATAATTTTTTTTAGCAAGAAATAAAGTTTTCCTATTTGTCATTTTTCGAGTTAGGATGTTCCATTGGCTAATAGACAGAGAATCAAATGCCATCATAGAGAAGCTTGTGATGTGTTGGGTCTTCCCAAATGTTACACTTTTCAGGGGGTATTAAGTGAAACGGGAGGGGGTGTGAAGTTCAGTTCACAGGTAAGCTGTTGAAATAATGGCCTTTCATCTTCTCGATGGAATCAGAAATCATTTTGTATAATCAAATAACAAGTCTTTGATTGTAGTTTTTATCAGCCCAGGATTCAACTATGCTCCTGAACTCGGTCACACACTTTCACAGGGATAGAGCCATGAGGAATCTGTGCGCACAGTCCTTTCAAATTCTAATAAGGTTTCTGGAAACACATTTCAAGATGCCATAGTCCCTCCCAACTGCTTGGGAACTGGCTCAGAGGCAAGTCTCCTCTTTCATCTTCAAACAACTTCAAAGCTTATTTCTGAAATAAGGGTTTCTTTTCCTGTGGAATTCAAAGAACTCCGTGGCCTTGTGTAAGAGAAGGTGCTCATGGCTTTTGGAAATGAGTTTTTTAAAGTCTCCTGACTTGAAGCCTTCCTGCAGATGACTGGTCTTGACTAGCGGCCAACATACTCAATTGTCTGCACCTTTGCATCCTGGCCTACTTGCTGGAAGCAGAAGGAGGAGCCTGAGACACTGAGAGAGGCCTGAAAAGTACATGCTGCCTGTCTCTTTAAGAATGGGTTAGTGAGTGCCTTCTAAATAAAGGAATGGACAGAAGGGAGATGTTAGATCAGTGTTTGTACCCTGGCTCCCCAAAGAGCCTAGGTTGTGTCACTAATCCACAATAGGACCTTTAAACAGACAAACAATACTGAAAAGTTGATTCAACAAGACCACACTGGAGAAAGTATCCCAGTGGTCTCGTGATGCTCGTGGTCCATCTTCAGAATCCTAATCTAAAGAGGCAAGGTCAATATGTGGTCCCACCAATCCCATCTTCAGTGATATGTCAGTCCCGTAATGTGTCTGAAAGTCTTCAATCTCTTTCCTAGAGACAATCTTCTCTATGATCAGATCCCAGACTTTCCTTCTCCCAGCATTAGAGTCTTGGGAAAATTTAGCTTTCTCGGAGGGTGGGAGTCTAGTGTTTCACTATGTCTGATCAGATGACCAAAAGAGAGTGACATATTTCTGTTTGGGACAGTTTCATTCTTGCATGGGTGGTTAAAGAGTAAGGATAAACAGGAATAAAGATTAGAAGAAAGAAATTTTTCTTGAGTGTACATTCTGATTACCATAAACAGGGGACAATTTGAACTTTGTTTCTTATTGGAAGGCTGAGATTTCTATCCACCTGCCTCCACTTACCAGCTTACCTTGGCTTGCCCCTGAAGCCTTTCCTTCTCTTGTAATTAGCACAGGTGCTGAGATGGAGAATAGCCACAGACCCAGCCTGATCCACACAGGTTGTTCTGGGCTTGTTCACAGTCTTCCCTGGAGGGAAACCACCTGCCAGTTCCTGCAGAGACATCTGCAATGGCTAGAGAAATGTCATTAATTTCTCAGAGAGCCACCGGAAATGATAGAATAGAAAAAAGACAGATTTCTTAGATTTTCTTCAAACCTGCGTAGAACTTTTTTGTCCTAGCAATGCCTTTTGGAGAATTGCTGATGTCTGTTTGGGAGAAGGGAAGCTAGGTACCAGGTTGTGCAGCATCCCCATCTTCCTGTGTTGAGTTTCCATGAACTAGCATCAGATATTTACAATGGCCCTATGATGTGCTGTTGAATGTCTTGCACTAACTTGTGTTGTCTTTACAAATATCCTTCAGCTCTTTCCCAGCGCCCCTCATAGTTCCCTGTAGGGTCACCTACCCAGTAAAAACTTGACAAAAAGCAGTGTCTCTAGTGTGCTGTTTTGTTTTCAAGGAGGACAGAAAAAGAATTGTGATGGAATTTAACTTCCAAAGAAGAAGAAGCAAGCTGGGACAGGCTGGAGAGACGGCTCAATGGTTGAGGATGCACATTGCTCTTCCAGAGGGCCAGCATTTTGTTCCTAGCAACCCATGTCTGATAGCTGGAAACTGCCAGGAACCCTAGTCCTAGGGGATTCAATGTCTTCTCCTCTACTGAACCTACATTCATGTATGTATACCACTAAACAGACTGGCACACTTACATAAAATTAGAATCAACCAAAAAGAAAAAAAATAATCTGAAAAGCAAAATCTCTCTACAGTGGCACAGTGAGATGGTGTCTAGCAAATATTCTGCTTTTTGGTGTGCACAAATAGAAGACCCATTGCCAAATAAAAACACACATGGTGCCAATATCAAACCTTATTTTCTCTATTAGGTCGGTTAGGAATTGGTAGAGGTCGGAAGAGTAGGTTGGATTTATTTACTTTAATGGTTACATTAATTACTAATCATCACACTTTTTTCCTAATACATTTTTTTGATAGAAAGTAGAATAGAGCCTCTGAAGATGTCAGAGGGTTTATGGGCTTTTGAATAAAAGAGAGATCTCCACAAATCGGATCTGTCCATTAATACAAGAGAACACTGTGTGAGAAGATTTAGAGGACTGACAGGATGAATAGATTTAGGAGTCAATGAAATCTGGGCGGAAGCATCTTACCTAAGGAGCTCCTGTCCTGGCAGTTTCAGCATCTTTGCCCTTCTTGGAGGTGATTGGCTTCTTCAGGGCTCTCTCAGCAAGGAATCACATTTCTGTAAGAGTCGAGACCCATTTCGAATGTAGTCAACAGTCTTCTTTCAGTCTTCTTATTTCTCCATCTCTACATCTGCCGCCTCTCTCCTACCGGCTTATTAGTACTTCTAGGCACCTCACTGTCCGTTTGTCAGTGTGGACAACACAGCAACTCAAAGAATTAAGCCACACCTGAAAAATAAGCACACGATACATATCCCCTGAGGAACCACATCTAAGGTTGCCCTCTTATCTCTACACGCACACCCACACACAAGGGTACCTGCGCACACACTCTCACACACACATTCAAATGCACATAAAAAAAAAAGCAGGAGACAGAGGGTCAGATGAATGGAGTGTGTTAAATGGTTCCAAAGAAGTGTTGTTACCAAGATTCAGCAAATTTTCTTGAATACATTCTCACCTGATTGCTTTCCTCCCAAACATTCCCCTTAAGATTTCAGTTAATTTCCAGAGTTTTGAAAAAAAAAGTTGATTTTGACAATTTGGGGTGAGTTTTCCAATTGCCTTTGTGAAGGAGGGTTTCCAGAAGCCCTTAGTCAGCTCTTCTGGTTTATAGCTACCCAACATCAACGTTTGATTCATAATGCCTCCTGGATTCTTGTGGGCAGTGTAAAAAATAGACGTTATGTCAGATCTGGAAAATGAGACTTATTCATTCCATGAACAGTGATTGAGAACCCATGTCAATCAGATCTTTTCTGTAGAAAGTAGGGATCTACAAACATTAAATAACTCCCCATGACTTGAAAGTACTCACGTTGTTTGGGAGAGGTGGGACAGGAAAGGGAGAATTGCATCTTAATGAAATCATAAACATATCAGGGAAAATGAGCATGGCACACAAATGGAGGCCCTTGTGCTTTAGGAGGCTAAGAGAGATCTTATGCAGTGTGAACCAAAGTTCTCAGAGGCAAGTCAAATTTATGTCAGAGATTCAAGATTCATGGACTGATAAGTGCTTTGTGTTGTGTTGAGTTGGAATGTGGTGGGTCCAGAGTCAATTATCTTATGCTATCTTGATCTCTTGTACAAACCATTCAATTTTATGTCTAATACAATATCATTGTGATTACCAGTTATAACATATTAGGTTGTCTTAACTTCCTAATCTAGTAGCTTCTACCATCACAGAACTTAGGAATGCTATTAGATAACATCATAACTGCAGCAAAAGTGTGACCACCTTTCTATAACCTGTCTACATCAGCTGGGTACCAACATACTTGAAATGTGTTTAGATTTATGATTTTCTTTTGGTTAATAACATGGAAACTGCATGAAACCATTTTCATGTTAGAACATGGTACTTGTGTAATCTAAATCTGTGTTCTTGGGTCAATCATATTTGGCTCAAGAGCAAACCCTTTATTATTCTTTCTGTAGCATTGCATGCATTTGTATTGACAAAATATGTGTGTGTGTGTGTATGTGTGTGTGTGTGTGTGTGTGTATGTGCAATAAGAGACTATTTTTGAAGGGAAATGATTAGGCTCAACTGAGTGGGATGGTATGTAATCTTTTTATGAGGTACAGCAAAATCCTTCCTTTGGTTCAAATAGCAGATTTACAAGTTCTCAGTAATCAATTTTGACCAACCACACAACCTTTTAACATACACACAGGCACACAACACACAAACACACACACACGTGCACATACAATCACACACACACACGCACATATGCATGTGCACACATACTATGGCACAATAACCCAAGAGTACAGTAGAGGCTCCCATATTTTGGTGGTAAGGTGGTAATCAGCTGCCCTCTAATGGGCCTGAAGATTCACTCAACAGGAATCAAATCACACCTGGTAGTGAAAAGCTAGCCATGAACCCAGTACTTGTGAAGTAGCTAGGGTTAAAGAAGAATAAACATCTACAACTTTAATAAACCAGCACAGTCTCTAACAATCTAGGCATTTGTGTTTATACACACAGCTAAGTGTCATTCTCATCCCTCATCAATGAAACTTCTCTTTGTAACAGGGACCATTTCAGGAAACAACAGCCAATCAAAATACAGAGTAGATACATCCCCCAAACACTCCCACACCTAAGGCTCAGGGAACATTGTGGAAGACAGGATAGAAAGACTCGAAGATCCAGAGGATCAGGTAGCTTGCTGTAGGATTATGTCTCTGAAATGTCAGAAGCTATACCAATAAAGTCTCACCAACATGACTGCTGAAATATGAGCTGAACAGGGCCAATAACAATAGACATATCCAAGTGGATTGGGAAAGCTCACCAGGCCTCAAGTCTACACAAAAATCTGTAAACAAATAAGGAATGTGAAGAGTTAAATTAAAAGTCTTAACCAATGAGGAGCCTTAGTTATCTAATTCCAAGTACTATTAACTGAAAACCTACATGTGAATGAGATTATTCAGGTTGAGAATATATATATATATATGTGTGTGTATAATATACACATATTAGATAGATAGATAGATAGATAATGTATGTGTCTGTGAAAAATTAACATTAAAAGATGTCATAAATTTGAGAGTAAGGGTATATGAGAGAGTTTAGAGGGAGGAAACAGAAGGGAGAAATAGTACAATTGTACTATCATCTCAAACATATGACAAATTTTAAAAATAACATACTTACTACACTTAGTGTTTATGGAAGTAGGAGAAAGGGAAGGGAAGGAGAAAGAGAAGGAGCAGCGAGGGGTGTGACCCTACAGTACATATGTAGAAATCAGGACAACCTGGGAGAGTTGTTGTTTTTAAATTTTTTTTCTTCTACCATATGGAACCCATGGACCAAACTCAGGCTGCCAGGCTTAGCAGCAAGTGTCTTTAGCAACTGAGCCATCTTGTGGGCCAACATGATCTCTTGGAGTTTCAGATTTCTCTTTGACAATTGCAGTGCCTGTGAGGACCTACTTCTTCAAGTTTTTATGAGGATTAAGTTAACATTGCGGCATCTAATTCTGCTTGGTAATAGTAGATGTTATATCAAAATTAACCATTATTATATTTGGGAAATACAGAAATACTGGAAGTATAGAAAACAAAGAATTATATCTCATAATATAAGCATTATTATAAAAGCTTCATCATTCTGCCAGTTGGGATTCTTAAGGGTGATACTGACTCACCTGCTGGGGATGAGACAAATGCCTCTGGGGTAGAATCAAACCAAATTCCAAAAGGATATATGAGTCAGGGTTAGGTCACATATCATCCAAGGTCCTGGCTTGATCTTAGAAATTATACACAGAGATTTATGAACCATGTGCCTTTCAACACTATCAAACTGGCCTCCTCAGCCTCTGAACTATCTTTAGCTCTATGCTACCTTTCCAATCAAATCATCCATATCCTATGAGAAGCTAACCTTTTTGCTTTTACTTGTATTTACATGTGTATGTTTTCAGAGCTAAGGATTTAGCTCAGGGTAAGTCATTCATGCTGGGCAAGTGCCCTACGGTGTTATACACATAATTATACCTTTCCTTGTGCATTTAAGCTCCAGCTTAATGAGGAAATGCCTGCTTCTGGGAGTCTAGATGTTCCAATATACTTTGTATAAGGGAAGTGCAAGAAAACTCAGGTCTTGGGCATAGAGATAACTGAGTGCTTGAAAGTCCTTGCTGTTCTTCTAGAGGACCTGATTTCAGTTCTCAGAACCCACACTGGGCATCTCACACTGGCTATAACTCCAGCTCCAGTGTATCTAACACCCTCATGTAGTGCAACACTCATGTCGCATACACTCCTACACACAGACACACGTACGTGAAAATCAACCTTAAAAAAAACAAAAGAAAACCCAGGCCCTCCAGATAAACAGAGGGCTACGAGCAAGACAAGAACCAACCCAGATGGGTGAGGCATTGGCAATAGTTTGAATACTATCATATTGCATTGGTTACACATCAATCAAATTACACTCCATTAGCCAGACAAAGGGTACTCTCTCTGGCCTAACTCACATGCCCTGCTCCATCCCCTCAGTCACAGTTCCTTAAGTCACATATTACCCAAGTCTTCTTCCTTAGAACTCAAGACCTTTTGCCTCTGGGAACCATTAAAAAGCCTGCCTTTTCCTTGTCGGACTGGATTTCTTTTCTAGATCCTGCACTGCCAAGTCAGTGAACCAATGATTTTATTAGGTTTATGTGCAGAACATAATTGAGGTGTTGATTATAAGGGCTTCAGTGAGCTCTAAACAGCTCCATTGCTTCAAAGCCCCATCCCATTGTAGATGACAACCTCGTAGAAGCTGGGTCACGGAGTCCCTTTCTCAATCAACCTCTTATTTTCTAAGTTCTCTAGCATCTCCCAAGAGCATTTGAAGCAGTTGGATGAGAGGAGGGAGGTAGGGACTGGAAACCCAGGTGAGAGACCTGTGACTTGCTTTTGTTCCCTACTATTAGCCATTGTCTCTTGTTCCATCACCATTTACAAAGATCTCTGCAATGCTTTGCCCAGTCAGTTACCATGGCATCTGATCAAGGTAATTACTCCAAGATGACAAGGTGATGATGATGTTATACCCAGATGAAAGAAGCCAGGCTACAACATAGCCCTCCATGTTAGCATTCTCTCTGGCCTTTTGGGTGCTAGCTATTATGTGCTGCCCCTCCTGCAGGAAAATATATTTGCTTGCTTCTCACTGTTAAGCAATTGTAACTTCATTTCCATAACCTTGGCCACTTGATCTTCAGAAGAAGAGAAGGGTAGAGTCCTTTGAGTTCCACATTGATATGAAATTCTACACCAACCCCAATACTCAGCCTTGGGCTTGAATTTCTTTACAACTAGAAAGCCCAAGAATGACATGGCTCTTATTGTCAGTTGGCTTTAAAGGCATTGACCTGTAAAGTGATCATGAGAAACTGAATTCTCAGCCCTTGTGAGATGTACTTACCAAACCTGGCATCTTTAAGGGTAGAGACAGACTAGGAAGAGAAGGGACAAAGAGCACGAGAGGCAGAGAGTGGACAGGAACCCAGTAACAACGGTCTTCTGAACATCACCTGGTGAACACACTTATGATATTCATGGTGGCTGTGCTCGCCTGAGCAGCACCCGTGGAATCTTGAACCAGACAAAATTCCTGCATAGTCGGGAGATATCCTTGCTTTGCTGATATGCTAGTGGTAGGTGACAGCTGCTGGGGCTTTTTGAAGGTTTCATTGTTATAGTTCTTATGTGGCTATCCCCACACCTATGCACAGCTGCAGTCTGAGTGGAATGCAATGGCCTCTCAACAATACAATAAAGAAAAACAGGAAGTTGGAAGGGGGACGTGTTAAGGGACATGAAAGGTGTTGAAATGGAGGAATGAAGTTAGATATGCTATTTCATTGTTTAATTAGGAAAAAAAACAAGAATAAAGGAAATAATGATCAAAATATAAGTGAAAACTAAAGTCACTGGTCAACAACAATGTCTCCTGAGACATTGGGACTGTGAACACAAGAATATTTGACTGGGCTACTAGGTTTGATTGCTATTAGGTCTTTCTATACCTCCTCTTTCCTTCTTTTCTTTCTTAGCCCTTTGTCTGCCACTAGAGTTTTAGAAGCAGCAAGTCAGAAGGCAGGAGAGAGATGAATTCCTTCATAAAAACAAATAGTAGCAGTGAAACATCAAATTTGGTTTATATTGTGGGAGAACCTCAGGCCTTTTTCTTCTAGTTTCCCAGTAATTGGATTGGGGGAAGTGGAAAGGAAAGAGGATGCATGGCTGGTCTGGATTCTTCATGAATAAGTATATTTTTATTTTACCTTTCTGCAATGAAACTATATAGGTCCAGAATTTATGGGATCACCTGGGCCAGTCGTAAATGATGTATGAAATGAAAAATTCTCAGGGACATGGCTCTGTAAACACTGTCATGGTAGACTATTCACAGCTATATTAAGTTTAAACAAAGCAAAAATATCTAAGATTTTCTGCTTAAATTAGAAAGTTTCCTGATGTACATCACACAAATATGCACACACACATACATATGCAGGCAAACACATGCACAAATATTAAGTGAAAGTTTGTTTTACATTATTGTTATTTGAGAGAAGCAATTACAATAATATTTTTCTCTTAGGATTTCTTTCACATATACCTCTCATATCCAATAACAAAATGGTAGGACATATTTGATATTTCAAAACATAAAGTATATTTTGATCTATGACAAATATAAAAACTGATAGAAAAATTAAAATCAAATAAAAAAATACAATGAAGGTTTGGAGTTATAGCTCACTTGGTAAGAGAACTGTAAATCAAGAGGATCTGAATTTGCAACCCCATCACATCCACATTGCCAGAGCTAACAGCTGGACGTACCCATGTGCATCCTTATAACCATAGGGCTGTGGAAGATGGAAACCAAGGGTCAGTGAATCTTGCTGGCTACCAACCAAGCTCCACAGTTAGTAAGAAACCCTGTCTCAAGGAAATAAAGTGGACAGAAATCAGGACCCCCAAAATCTTTTCCTAGCCTTCATACACACATGAGGTTATACACATGTGAGTTTGCACCATATATGCAATAATAAATAATGATAATAAGAACTATGATGATGTTGACGATGATAATGGTGTACTTGTATAGTTGTCCATGGAAATCTGTTGATGAGACATACTGCCAGTGAAGTCAAGTCTAAAATACAATTCCATGCAGGGCCTTTGTCCAACTTAGCCCCATATTTGAACAAAGAACACTGTCATCATTAGGGTAAGAGGAGTCTGGCAGTCTCTGAGATCTACTCATATCCAATTCCATCTGTGATAAACTGGAGTTTGTTCCTTACTTCCAGGAGCTTATTTCTCTCAACAAAGTTTTAATCTAAGCTCTGAATTGTACCTGGATAAGTGTTGCATGTGCAAAATTACACAATATCTGAAAGAATGTTGTGTCTCTTTCTAGATTTCCCAGTAGTTAATTCTTTTGTATGTGACACTGTGTATTAAGCAGGGAGAAAGTAAATTCCAAAGAAGGCACTGAAACAAACCATCCTTAAGCTTGGTGGTTTATTAAAGTCTCTAGTAACAAGTACTTGAGGGGTTCTAGAGTGGAGTCTTAGCCCAGCCAGACAAAGAAAATTGTGTTATAAAAGGAGAAGTGTTGCATCATGAGGAAAGAGAACTAGTTAACACATGACAATGTCTCATGACTGATGCAGGGGAGCAGGGCAAATGTGATTTAGGTCATGTGATGAGGCTACTCTTTCTCTGAGTAAAAGGATACAGCTTGGCTAATGTCTAATTCATAGAACACAGACAGCTATTCATATTACTGAGTCTTTAGTTAGGATTTTGTTGCTGTGAACAGACATCATGACCAAGGCAACTCTTATAAGGACAATATTTAATTGGGGCTGGCTTACAGGTACAGAGGTTGAGTTCATTATTATCAAGGCAGAAACATGGCAGTGTCCAGGCAGGCATGGTGCAGGAGGAGCTGAGAGTTCTACATCTTCATCTGAAAGCTGCTAGCAAAATACTGGCTTCCAGGCAGCTAGGATGAAAATCTTAAATCCCACACCTACAGTGACAGGCCTACTCCAACAAGGTCACACGTATACCAACAGGGCCACACCCTCTAATAGTGTCACTCCCTGGGCGAAGCACATTCTAACCATCACAACCTCCAAGATATTCTTGTCTTTACTGCAGTCCTCTCTGCTTAAGGCCTGCTTACCTCCTAGGTCTTGGGATTTCGCAAGTGGTGCTACTTTATAGGAGGGTGATTTGAAAATGGAATTATTTTCTTTAACATGCTCTACAGTCATATTCTCCATAAAACTCAATTTTTGACAGTATTAGAAAACAGTCCATATAGTATCTGTGTATGTATACACACACACACACACACACACACACACACACACACACACATACACACACACACACACACATACACACACATACACACACACAGGCAATAGCTGAACTAATAGCACAATAAAATGAGATAAGACACTGAAATAAGTGAGGAAAATTAAAATTATTTCTCTGTAAGTAGCATGAGCAAAGATAAATAAGATTCATAGAATTGTAAAATATCAGTTAAAAAGGTCACAGGTGATACATGTAATTTTCATATTCTTGGACTGAAAGGATTGATGTTGTGATTTCTAAACCCAAGTAAATTACAGAGTCAATATAACTGTGTACCACACAATATCTCTACACATCAGATTTATTATGTGTATAATTTTTCTACATGAGCTTATCTGTCAGGGACTAGGTTGTTCCTAGATCTTCGTTATTATGGATTGTAATACAGACTGAATAATCAGCATGCTAAAATTTTAATATTTAAATTTAATTTCCTGTGGATTTAAACCTAGAAGTCTGCATGCTACTTTAAAATCATAGTTATTTTTTTAATCATGTAAGCACTTTCATACTATCTACTGGAATGGCTGTGACAATTTATACTCCCAAAAGCAGGGCAAAAGGGAACCTTCATAAGTAAACCTTTATAAGTATATGTTATGTATTATTCCTTTTGTAATCTACAATCAAGAGGTATTCAATGCTATGGCATTAATACCAATTCCTGCAATCATTGGTCATGTACACATTTCCCACAGATTTATTGGCTACTCATCGTACTTTATTTGCATTGAATATGTTCAAAATAGGAAGAAGGGGGAAGAGGAGGTGGAGGAGGAGTAGAAGCAGGAGAAGGAGAAGCAACAGAAGTGGAAGAAAAAGGGGAAGGAGAAGGAGGAAAGAGGAAGGAGGAGGGTCAGGAAGAGGAGGAATAAAAAGAGATAGATCAAAAGGGTTGGAGAGATGGCTCAGGGACTTAAATCTTTTGCTATGCAAAAATGAAAGGCAAGAGTTCTGGATTGTGAAACTCACATACTCGCCAAGGGAGCACAGTAATCCAACCATATTCCCAACCAGGGAGGCACAGATATTGAAGCCCAGTACCAGCTGGCTAATGAGACTATTCATATCACTGAGCCTTGAGTTTGATTGCTAGACCTTGGCTCAACAAAATAAGTAGAAGAGAAATCAAGGAAGATTCCTGCACTCAACCTTGGGCCTCCACGTGAACCCACTCACATATATAGGTACTCACATAGGCATGTGTACCTTTCTCCTCCTAAATTACCTCTAGACAGCTTGAGTTTATGCGGACACACCCTTCCTCTGTGATTCATAAACTTTTAAAGCTTACTAGGAGAAAGGGCTCATTAAAGCATGCCTCCTATGGATGTAGTTGATTGTCGGGGTCTAGCCATGGCACAGGATCGGTGTTCTCAACCGGAAGCAGGGATATCTGGAAGGCGCATAATAAATACACACAGATGTCTTTTTTGGGTACAAGCTGGCAGGCAGTTTTTCAAGGCTTAAAGTTTCTCTCTCTTCTCTCTCATTCTCTGCTCTCTTTCTCTCTTGCTCATTCGCTCGCAGCTCGAGGCTGCACACACTCTGCATTCTCCTGCCACTCTGCTTTTCTCCTGTGCACTTTTCTTGAACTCTCGCACTCATACACACTTCCGTACTTTCCCCTTCCATTCTCACACACACTCTCCACACTCGCACTCCACACATACCTCAATTCTCTTTCTCACTCACCCTTCACATTTTCTCCTCATTCATGGTTCACATTCTCTCTTCACTCACTCTTCACATGCTCTTCTCATGCTCTCTCACCTTTTTCTTGCCCCAGTCTTTTATTGTTATTCGAAAAGCAGGTAGGAAAAAAAAATTCAAAAGAATAACCACATCCCACAAAGAAGCAAGAATTACAGTTGTTCAGTAAAGTTTCGAGCTTCCCGATCCCCAGGTCTATAGCCAAAGTAATAATAATTGCAAATATCATTATTTAAACTTTAACTTTTAACTTGTTATACTTCAGAGCTCAGAGCTCCGAGGCCAGCTACTTTCATTTTCCTGTGAAGCTCTAATGATAAATGACATGGGCAAAGCTTCCAGGCAGTGCCCAGGAAGAATCAAGTTAACCCTTAACTCAGTAGCTCCGCTAGCTTTCTGCTTCTGCACATTGCACACAACGGCTCTCCTAAGAGTCCAGTGTTTTAACTTAGTTTTACTAATATGTAATCTTATGCATCCTATACTTGCTTATCCAGGAACTACTCTTTTTTTTTTTTTAACATCCAACATTTATTTCCCATATCCCATATAATCATATAATTGAAATGGTTGCATACAATATTTTGATTAAACTTGTGGTCCCATGTGGTCATCTAAGGATTTTTCACTTGTGGTAGAAACAATCTTAAGCTTTTAAGATTTTTGTAGTATTTCAAATCGGTGATTTGGATTAATTATGCATTTGTTGCATAGATATAAATTGGCCCTCCAAAGCTCATACAAAGTACTACTCAAAGGTAGATCTTTTGGATAATTAGAGGGTTCTGATCTCACCAGTAGGTGGACTAATTAATTCATAATTTGATGGTTTCTCTAGATGTATTGGAAATAACTTGAAGTCTATATAAAGGAATTGATCAATAGGAGCAAGCTATAGAGAAGTGCATCCAGCCCCTAGGCTTTGTCTCCAGGCAAGAAGCAAGTGTCCCAACTTAAGTGCTTGACTTTGATATTCTTCCTGTTTGGGAAAAGCCCAAAAGTCATGCAGCAACTTCCGAAACGTGAACTAAAACAATTCTTATTTCCGTTAAGGTTGTTTGGAAATACGGTCATAAAAATGAGAAATGACAAATGCAATGCAGCTATGGCTTGACGGCAGCCAAATTCAGCGTAGATTTAGTATTAATTGTAACATTAAGACTGTTATAAAATATTGATATAAATTCTATAAAACAGACTGTTTTTCATCCTTGGTTATACGTATATGAATGGTGTGTGTGTGTGTGTGTGTGTGTGTGTGTGTGTGTGTGTGTATGAGAGACAGAGACAGAGAGAGAGAGGGGGAGATGACAAACAAGCAACTGAGAGATATGCTCAGTGGTTAGTGTATTGTTACTCTGGCTGAGGACCAAGCTTCACTTTTCAGCCCCCACATGTGGGTTCACAGCTCCAGAGAGTCTGATGTTTTCTTATAACTTCTGCATTATGGTATATATGTGGGGTACATACATCATGCAAGCAGGAATTCATACATATAAAATGAAATAAAAATAAATCTAAAATAAAAAGATGTAAATCTCAACTAATTTGAAAGTATTCAAAAGTTTAGTGATTTTGAAGAATGGCTAAATATTTTTGTACTCAGTGAGCACTTTCTGAGAAATTACTCATTCAATGTTTATTTATTTATATCTTACAAATTATAAATTAAATCACTTTTTTAAAACTTTTATTGCATTATGATGAGAAAAGTTACATGATTTCAATTTATCTTAATTTGTTAACATTTAAAAACATATTTTAAGTAAATAGAATTAAATCACATTCTTGTTTTCCTTTTGTACCCCAACTCTTCCCAGAGACCCCCTTCAATACCTACAATATCTTTTTTGTTATACTCTTTAAAATTTATAAAATATTATAACAATAAAAATGAGTATTATAAAAGTCATTTGATATAAAACAACAATCAATTTAACAGTTTTATGTAGATGCTTGTCTACAGCAATACTGAAAATACATACATTTTTCTCAATATAAATTTTAAATAACTCCAAACATATTAACTGTATATTTCAAAATAATGCATCACTACTAATGTTTTCTTAAATGAACATAAAGTCTTTTTGTTTGTTTGTTTGTTGGGATGCCCATGGATTAAATCACTTTTAAAATGTGAATTTAATGTCACAAAACATCCTTATGCTCCAAAATATAAAACAAGTTTAAAAATAGTTTCATGAACAATTTACTGCCTACATTCTTTAAAATGTTTTCATTTAAATGGAGTTGATCTAAAATATATAAGCTAGACAGCTGTATACACACAGATCACACTCGATATTCATTAAAATAAAACAAAAACAAACCAAAAGCTGTACATGATAGACCTTGACTCAGAAGAGCTGGAATTTGAGCATAGCCACAGCTGTAGTATAAGACCATGTTTCAAAACCACAAAAAATTCAAATGAATGCTTTGTAATATGTCCCCTTAACTACTAAACAATAGAAATCAAGGACTTCAGGGGCAGGTATGCCTGAACATTACATGAGATATTATGACAGTCAAACATTTTAGGAATCAGTTGTGAAGGTTAACAGATTTTGTTTATGTTAATGTCCAGTAACCTTTTATTTCACCTTAGTTATCTATTTTAATAAGACATCCATCTGCATATTGATTCTGATAGCACATGGTAAGTAGTAAATACAGGTAATATATATTTAATTTTGTTGTGAAAGACTTCTTTCATAACTTTAATAGTTTTTCCTTTCTTGGGGTCCCAATGTTGGCTCTATTTCATTTTCTAATAATTTCTTCAAACTTTCTTTGCAAGTCAAGCATTAATTTGGAACTATCATTGTACAATTATTACATTGTTTCTAAGATGAGAACACACAACATGCACCTGGGCCATTAGGACTGTGCTGTGCTGTGCCCCATGCCTCAATTTTTAATTGTTTAAGAATCATTAAATCAAGGAACATCTAGTTTCACAGAAATCATCAGAGCAGAAGGAGAAAGAAGTAAAAAAAGTCAGATGTAATAGAATAATTATGCACACCAAGGCCAACTCAAAAGCAGTCACGCACAAATGAAATCTATACAGCCATTTTCCAGGGCTAAGATTAGGAGAAATGGGAACAACTGTTTTTCACAAAGAGCTGCTGCAGGCTACTGAGATGTCTCCATCATGACCTGCTGTGGGAAATCCCTTATTTCAGATGATGGGTCCTCTGGAGGGATGTGTCTCCTTCTTCTCAGGGTCCTAGACACCAGCCTTTTTTGCAAGGAGCATCTGTGGGCTTCTGAGATGTCTCCATCCCGGCTTGCTGCAGGCAGTCCCTGTCCTTGTATGCTGTCTCCAGCAGTTGATAGGTAGCTATTGGTTGCCTAGATAAGGGATTCACAAAACCCCACCCTTCCCGGTGTAGTCATAGACAGCTATCTACTAAGCAATGATTCTCAACCTTCTTAATGCAATGATGCGCTAATACAGTTCCTCATGTTGTAGTAACTCCAACTATAACGTTATTTTCATTGTTACTTCATAATTGTAATTTCACTACTGTTATGAACTGTAGTGTAAATATCTGTCCTTTCTGGTGATCTTAAGCTATCCTTGTCAAGTGGTCTTTCTACCCCCAAAAGGGATCACAAACTATAGGTTGGGAACAACAGCAATAAGTGAGTAGGGGTTCATGGGACCTGAACCATGGGAAGAGTCTCACCAAGCTCATTCTTCCAAAGCTATAGACAATTCACTGCTTGGCCGTGTGAGGTTTCTTCAGCTGTGTAACTGCCCATGAGTTGTGTACACTGTTGTAGGTTACCCATGTCAAACTCATTGTTTCCCAAGAGATATTTAGGAAGAATTTTGTTGGTGGTGGTGATGGCTTCTCTGATGTAAGTGGTCATTTTTACAAATGTTCTAAGAGAATGTTTGCACAAAAAAATGGGCCAGGATGTCACTCTGTCATAGAATATTTGTCTGTCTGTTCAAAGTACCAAGTTCGATCTCCAGTACCACAATAGGCAGATATATAGGTTAATTAAATAATTAAAGATTTGGTGTACTACAAGCTAGCTTAGCTTAATTTTCAATACTGGGAGTCAATCAATATAGGTTCACCAGCTCTTTCTAAAAATGATGTCACATGACCATGTCTGATACACATACCATTTTTCTATTGGAGTTGTTTCTACTTATTTTTGTAAGTACAAGTTGCTAGCTAACTTTAGTTAAAAGAAACAATCTGACCTTAATTTCTACTATAGACGCTGATATAATAACTGGCTCAAAAAAATACTCATTGGATTATATTGTGGATAGTTTCTTACTAATCTGTGTTTGCATATATGTACATGTTCAGATATGCATAAGCCACTGCACATGCACTTTTGTGAACTTCAGTGTGAAGACAGAGGTCAACACTGTCAATCCTTCCTCAGATAGTGTCTATCCTGTGTTTTGTTTGTTTTGTTTTATGTTGTATTGTTTTGTTTTATTAGTAGTGGTTGTTGGTTTTTGCTTGGTTTGGTTTGGTTGTTTGGGCTTTTGGTTGTTTGTTTCTGAGAGACTCTCTCTCTAGCCTGGAACATCCAAGTAGGCAAGGCTGGCTGGTACCTTTGTCACCATCCCCTGTGTTGTGTTGGATGTGTGCTTCACTGCTCCCACTACTGTTAATGTGGGTTCTGGGGATGGAATTCAGATCTTTCCACTGAACCACTTTCCCAGCTCTCTTCCAAAGATTTACTGTGTATGTATGTATGTGCCTGTGTGTACCTGTGTGTGTGTGTGTGTGAGAGAGAGAGAGAGAGAGAGAGAGAGAGAGAGAGAGAGAGAGAGAGAGGGAGAGAGACAGAGACAGAGACAGAGGCAGAGAGACAGACAGACAGAGAGAGAGAGAGAGAGAGAGACAGACAGACAGACAGACAGACAGACAGACAGAGGTCAGAAAGAACCAACTAATGTCTATCTTCTGCACTATATTTTTCTCCATTGTGTGTATCTCACTTGTTTTCTTGAATTATCTTCCTAGCCAGTCCCCTGAAAGTTATGAATTGCGTTTTGTAAATAATTGACTTCGATTTTACAAGTTCACAGATGACAATTATATTGGAAAGGATTCAGTTCAGTGATGCTAATGTGCTGGACTGACTTTGACCATTGATAAGAATCAGCTGGAGAAATACCCCCACATTGCTGCAGGAAGTGGTAATTTGCCATATTCATCATTTTCAGTCTCCTGCAGAGTGCTGTTGCCAGGGTTTCTAGATTAATATGATGAAATTGAAGGCAACTGTAATTACAGTGTTCTTATCCTACCCTCTATCATTCTCCCTCTCCTTTGTTCCACTGGGCCCCAGGAGGAAAGGAAAGCCTATGAATCTCCCTGTGTTATTCTTTGCTATCAAATTGATTAATTATGTTTTCCATTTGTTCCTAATTATAGTTATCTACCTTTCCCATTTGTAAGCACAGATAGCAGTATGTCTTTGGCTCTTGCCATCTTTTATTTTCATACAATTGAAAGCTGTTTATAGCTTGTAGACTCTCTAAGTTAGTGGGTCACAGGAGAGAGCTTGCCTCACATGGAACATGGTGGGAATTCCATTAATATCAAGTAAAGTATGTGGCATCAGGGAGAGTCAAGTCACTCCAACTGGAAGTAAGAGGCCACATGATTTCATAAGCAATGAAAATAAATAGATTATGGTGGTTCATTTTAGCTATCAACTTGACACAACTTAGAGTCGCCTTGGAAGAAGGTCTTCAATGTGTTCGTCTCTATTGGGTTGGTGTGTGCTAATGTCTATGAATAACTGTACCCAATGTTGTAGTATCTTGACTGATAACTGAGGTGGAAAGATTCATTCTGAATATTGGTGGCATCATTGCCTGGACTGGACCCTGAACCATGCAACAGTGAAGAAAGAAAGTTGGCTAAGCAGGGACAAGCTGACAATGTGGACACATTCATTTCTTTCTGCCCTTGACTGTGGACTTGGGCCTACCAGCTGTCATAAGCTCTTTCCTCTATGACATCCCTCAAAGATGGGCCATATTCTGAAACTATGACCTAAATAAACCCTTTTGAATTTGATCAAGGTATTTTATTGTAGCAACAGAAATGAAAGTACAACACAGATCTTTTAAGACTTGACACGACAAGATCTTGATTTAAATTTTCAGAAAGCACATTTTGTGAGTGTCCAAAGGACTTAACAGGAGCTTCAAATGGGAACCTGAAGAGTGGTTATCCATTAGTACCTGAAGAGAACTGTAGACAGAGACTAAGAAATGATTTTTTTTTTAAGGCTCCATACTTTGCATCTAATTTTTAGGGTTTTCTTTCTTTGTTGTGTAGCCCACTTTGCTCTCATGCAGTGGACCTCTGTACCTGACACACCACAAAGAAGGAAGGAGTTTAGGGTACTCACTGTTACCTCAGCCATGCAAAACTTACAGAAAGAGAGGCCTATTCCTTGCCATGGAAGAAGTACATAAACACCCCAAGGTGGGCGGCATAAAATCTCCACGTGGCACACTCAGAACTTAAATAAAAACCCAAGTTCCCTTAGAGGTAGTGGTCTCCCAGCTCTTCAGAGCCCTTCTCTATTTTAGAAGTCTGCAAGCTTGCCAATAAACTTTCACTTTTCACGATGACACTTTCCTGCCTTTTAAATCTTTAACAGATGGAGAAAAAGAACATACCTGCTAACCAGAATCAGCAAGTTTAGCTGCTGAGCCATCTCCCTGTACCAGAATTTATTTTTATGAAAGACAAGACCCAAGTGTTGGCTGTAAACAGAACCCTCTCTCTTGAAACTAGCAAAAAATGTATACTACTTATTTATAGAAAGTTTTGCCTGTTATCAAAAGCCCAAATATTAATGTCCCAGCAAGTTACTAGTATATATCAATACATATACACATACATATGTGTGTGCACTATTGAAAATAGAAAAGAAAATATATTTCAAGGAGAAAAGAAAGTATAATCCTACAAAAAGCCTTCTATATCCAATGCCAACAGCAGTTTTTTCAATAAAAGGAAAGCTGGAAATAGTCCAAGTAACCATTAACAGATCAATGAACAAACTGCTATGCATCCATACCATGAAATAACATTCTACATTAAAATGAGTGAGTTACTGTCATATATCACATAGATCAATCAACATTATGCTGAGTGAAAGATACTAGGCTGTAAGGAGCACAAACTTAGGAATTTAATTTCTATGAAGTTTTAAAACATGCAAAGCCAGTGTATTGTAGTGGGAATCAAAGTATTTTTCATATTGAAGGAGGACTTTAATGTGACTATATAGGAGAGATTTTCCTAGATGACAAAGTAATATTATATTTTTGACTACTAGCTGAGTCCAGTAATATTTCAACTATGACAATTTACCTGTTCATAGCTCTCAAATCCACTAGTAAGTTGTCAATGATTAGTTATTCTAAGTTTTATAATTTATAGAGTGTATGTTGGTAGCAATCTGCATGTGGGTTTTATAAATTCTACTTGAAATTATGTTGTAAGGAATAAAGAAAAGCATTTGATAACAAGTTATTGATGAAAAGAAGCAGATGGTTTAAACTCTTAGGAAATCATTTGCTCACTCAACCTCAAGTGAGCAACATCCCCTGCCACCAAACAGCGTACTTGTTAGGAAGTTAGAAGACAAAACTACAATATGAAGGGAAAAAGTTCCTGAACTTAGAAATAGGGATTTTAAATTTGTACTTTTAATTTTTAACTATATGTGTGAGTGTGTATGTGTGTGTGAATGTGTGAGTGTGTGTGTGTGAGTGTGTGAGTGTATGAGTATGTGTGAGTGTGTGTGTGTGAGTGTGTATGTATGCATGTGTGTGTGAGTGTGTGAGTGTATGAGTGTGTGAGTGTGTGAGTGTGTGTGAGTGTGTATGTATGCATGTGTGTGTGAGTGTGTGAGTGTATGAGTGTGTGAGTGTATGAGTATGTGTGTGCATGTGTGTGTGTGTTCATGCACATGTACAGGAACCAGAAAAGGACATTGAATCCCATGGAGCTGGTATAACAGGAGGCTATGAGTCAGCCAACATGGATACTAGGAACTGAGCTGGGGTTCTCTATAAGATCAGTTCATGAAAATAAGTTTTCCATTTAAAGATTGGGCAACAAACAGTACAAATAAATATACTCACCCACATTAATCTCAGATTAAAAGTCATGGCAAAACTGAAAGTAAAATCACATCAGAATTTTCTAAAAACTTATACAGAATGTTCCCACAGGGGATATTATAATGATAGAGTTTTTCCTCCAGTCCCATGCATTAGTGAAGCATCAATCAGTGGGAACATGATTCCCAAGACTTGTGTAAGGGTCTTTGTGTATAGGCCCCTAGACTATTGCTTTCAGGAGAACATGATGGAGATAGTTTTTCATTAAGAAATATTTCATTAACAAATATTCAGCTGTTTAAGAATTGTTATAAATATGAGTGCAGTAGCAAGCAGAGTTGATGCACAGATGAAGAAAATTTTTAATCATGGGCCAGTGAGTTAAAACAATGGGTAAAACCACTTGACACATTATCCTGACAACCTGAGTGAAATCCTCATAATGCACAAGATGGGAGAAGGAAGGAAATCAACTTCACATATGTGTTGAGGCTTGTATGTGCCCACCATCATCAGGTATACAACACAGATACACAATAATAAATAAAATAAAAGCAAGGCACTCTAATTGCTACCAAGCAGCAAAGTGAGTGTGCCCACTCTGGGGGTTCCCCCTTTCTTTCCTTTGAGGATCATTTTGTTTCAATCATAACAGAAAAAATAGGTCATTTTCTCTGATGCTCCTTCTCGTTTCCTTGTGTATTTCATTTCTAAAAACTAATGACTGTGTCGTGATCATAAAGTGTGACAGTACAACCCAGCACATAAAGATCCAGTATTTTAATTGGCATTTTAAAACTCTGTGGTCTTTCATTTACAAGATTTAATTTTGTCCTTCATGTATGTTCCAGGGGTCCTTGAAAACACAGCCTCTCCTAGAAGTGCCACATAACTGTCTGCCAGATCTTTAAATTTTGTAGACTGAAAATGAATCATTTCAGGCAAATGAGATAGTGCTATAGATAAAGGCACTTCCCCTGAAGACTGGTGGATTGAATTCAATCCCTGACACCCACATGGTAAAAAAGAAAATGGATTCATGCAAGTTGTCTTCTTACCTCCAAATCTATAGGTAGCATATAAGGCTATCTCATACACATAATAAGTAAATATATAAGAAATTGTTAAAAAAAAAACAGTATTTTTAATAGACCACAAATGACAGTGAAGTTTGTGTATTGT
Organism: Mastomys coucha; assembly: GCF_008632895.1. Classification (NCBI taxonomy): domain Eukaryota; kingdom Metazoa; phylum Chordata; class Mammalia; order Rodentia; family Muridae; genus Mastomys; species Mastomys coucha. The sequence goes on along the minus strand of NW_022196891.1, from coordinate 19,043,433 downwards.
TTTCTAAGTGCATCCTATATAAATTTAACTTCTTACCTTGTTTTCACCTACAAAGCAAACCATTTTCACACAATTTTTATTTTTTTAAATTCTCTTTAAATATTTTGAATATTATCCCTCTCTACAAAACTGAAGTTATAAAGGAAGAGTTCATTGACTACATACAGAAATATTTTATGATCCTAAAAAGAAAAATCAGAAGACTCCAGCGTTCCAGGTCTGTGTGACAGGAGTGAGATGCTTATAGTATGCTTCTCCTGGTGAATATTTTTTCTCTACTTTCTCCATCTACACATGGCCTATCATGGCCAACAGAGTCAGCTCTCCATGGCTACTTCATGGAGGCTTTCAGACTCCAGAGACAGTAGAAGTTCTTCTACCTGTATGGAGAGATCTTTCACACACCCCAAGAAGGCTGTAGGCTCAGGGATATTTAGATACTGGGCCAAAAGCACTTGAGTGTAAATGATTTAAACTGAAGGCAACAATTTGATCCTAAATTTTGTTTAGCTGACACCTCTTAAAAACATATTTGTAGTCTACGGGTGAGTGGGAAGTGCTTAGAAACAGATGGTTTCTTCATTGCAACAAATGCCTGACAAAAGTAATATAATCAAGCACCAGGTCATTTGGCTCACATTTTAAGGGTACTATTATGGAAAGGAAGGCATGGGCAGGAAAGGCAAGCTGGTTACATGGTATCCATAGTCAAGAATCAGAGAGAAATAAAGCTGATTATGATCTGTCTTCATTTTGGTTAGTGCGGATGCTACCCATAGTTTGTGTGGGTCTTCCCAATGAGATCTATCTAGGAACTCCACAGAGGCATGTCTGTAAGTCTCTTTTACAGGTGATTCTAAATCCTACTAATTTGAGAATCAATATTCAAGCATCAAAAAGAGAAATTACCTGAGAGAGGGGGAGATAACACTATACAGACTGAGTAGGTTATTTTTAGTATTATGTATGTAAATATATATGCATATGATCATGTAATAACAATTAGTGAAAAAAGAGGCCATTAATCTGACAAAATTAAGGAGGGATATATAGGAAGGCTTGGAGGAAAGAAAGGAAAGGGAGAAATAATATAATTGTATAATAATTTAAAAAAGAAAAAGATTTTATATGAAAACTTATGAATACAAAGAATTGGATCTTCTTATTCACTAACCACAGGACAACCATTCTCATTGACTTATATCTTATTTAAGTAGTTTTGTTTCAGATGTTTAGACTCTGATTCACCAATAGTAACATTACCATTTAGTAAAGATCTATTGTAGAATATTGTCCACTGAACATGACATGACCATTGTAATCTTGAACACTCAATATCTGTGATTACCTGAATAGAATCTGTTTATTATTTGCCCTATCCATAGTCTACTGTGGTTCATTTCCCTCACTAAAAATTTAGAGACTGTGGAAAGTTGCTAGCTGGGAAGGATTCATCAGAGCATGTCCCTCCCAAAGGAAATACAAGCAGTTACCTGCTAGAGACATTTTCTTCAGATGTATAAACACTTATAAGTGTCTCATGTTTCTGTAAATAATCCTTGACACATGCTTCTAGAAGAAATCCTTATAAAAACTCAGTGTTTCACCAAGCTAAATTTGTGTACAATCATTCCTTTTGTCTTTCACTAATGTCCTATATAGAGAATTAAATTTTGTTTTCCCAGGAAAACATGCTCACCCATCAAGGGCAATAGAATTATTTGTATCCTAAACCCATAATACACCAGGTATAACCATCCTAAATATAGCTATTTTCTTAAAGATTGTACAGTATTGGTTACTAAAATTTCTTGAAAGTACAGAAATTGGTTGAAAATTTTCCAATATATATTTGTTACATTATAAACTATTTCTATGTTTAGATCTTTCTAACATGCAGAGGCATTTTCCTAATCCTCATGGTAACACATGCACCCTGTACTAGATTGGTACTGATTTTACAGATTCAAGTAATTTTCATTGCAGATTATATTGCTTGGTGATACCTGATACAGTATCTATACTGTGTCTATTTTAGCTACATGCTGAAATGAATGTTTTGTTTGCTTATATACCTATCTCCACAGCCATACAATCTGCTGGTAGCCATCTTCCCACTGCCTTTCTAATAGAAAAAAATTCTAGTTGTTACACACTGTTGGGGAATATACATTTACAGCTCACGAACAATGCCTTGGGCTATGTATAGGAAGGAGATTTTTCTGACAAAAGACTTTCATTGGTATCTCCTACAAAAAATGTTAATATCAATTTACTCTAACAAGAACTGTGAATGGCTCCCTCAGGCATACCGTGTGGCTTTCTTATGCGTTTTCCTAAAAGATACAGGCAAAAAGTGGCCCATCCAAGCAACAAGTACCATACAACAAAATATACATTCCATCAATAATTTCCTGGTTTTAGAAAGCAGCCTGAGAATTGGTCCATATATTACTGCTTAGGAAGAGAGAGAGAGAGAGAGAGAGAGAGAGAGAGAGAGAGAGAGAGAGAGAGAGTATTTATGATTATGTGTGTGAAAAATTGTGCCTGGTCATATTCACATGTTGTTGTAGAATGACATTCTATGAACAAAGCAGCTATTATCATAATATCAGCTGTTTCTACCTATAAGAAGCCATTGAACAAGCTTATGGACTATTGGTATGCAGTCATAGATGGTGAGGTCATTCTACTCTCATCACAGAGTCCAGCCCCTCCTATCCATTTCTATGAAATTCTGCCCTAGTTATACATGGTGCTGAGGTCTCCAGAGGTTCTAGACTATTTAGGATGGAGAAACGTAACTGAAGAGATGTTCATCCAGGAGGGTATGAAGCTGCTATCATTTGTGTAAGGTGAGTGCTATAAGGTCACCAAAGCTCCTGCCAGCAACTGTTTACCCATGCTCTGTAAATATGGCCAATAAACTTCAGGAAGTAAAACTTTAGTTTCTTCTTAGAACATGAAGGACGGCATAGACATTGTCTATTTTGTCTCAGGAAAGGAATTCTTGTCTCAGGTGTGCATGCAATTGCACAGGCACATATCTCAACATATAGGTGGAGACCAGAGGTAGTTGTCCAGTATTTTCCTTGATTAATTTCTACCTTATTTTTGAGATGGGGATCTCTCACTGAACCTGGAACTCATTGATTTTGCAAGGCAAGATGGCCAACAAGCTTTAGGAAAGCTGTTACCTCTGCCTCCCTAGAAATGGAGTTATAGGCATGAGCCATTATGCCTAGCTTTTGCGTGTGTGCTGTGGATGCAAACTCTGATCCTCATACTTACTGAGCAAGTACCTTCCTAGCTGAGTTACCACCTGGGTTAGCACCTTTCTAGCTCAGTTTCCTCCGGAGCCCCTGGTTCATAAACTACTGATCTGGTATTTCTGATTTTTTTAGATTTGATAGGCTAAGCATTATTTTTGAACTTTACAATGTAAAAAAAAAAAATTAAACAATGAATCTATTGAAAACAAATTCTGTGAATCATTTTCATTTATGTTTAGCACCTACAAAATGAGAAGTTGATATTTAATAATTCATTTAAGGGCTTAAAGAGATGGCTCAGTGTTCAAGAGCATTTGCTACCCTAGGAGGGAACCCAGGTTCAGTTCCCAGCTCCTACATGGCAACTCACAACTATCTGTAACTTCAATTTAGTGGTTTTTGACATTCTTTTCTAGACTCTGTGGGTACTGAATGCATATGGTACAAATACATGCAGTACATATACATACATGCAGAGAAAATATTCATACATGTAAAATAAAAATAAAATAACAACTGTAAAAAATATCTAATGAATGAATTGGAAAGTAAAATAGGAGATGATTACAGAATTGTTTTGAAACCAACATCCTTACTTATCCATGTTTAAAAGGTATGCTCATAGGTTATATGAGTATCTTCAGCATAAATGGTCTTCCTGCAGAGCTAGCATACATTCTATTCCCTAGTCTTCTTGCCCAACTCAAGGACAGACACTACTCCATTTCTTAATCCTTATTTAATGTTTACAAAATGCTGGTGGATGTGGATACTAATTAAAACCTCATGGGAACTCCTATTGTTTTAGTTCTATGAGCCACACAGCTAGTTTAGTTGAATTGGGAGCTGCATGGAAAATATTACAGAAATAACTGTCTCCTGTGTATCTCCACACTGAATGTACTGGTGTTTTCCTTTTGTTTTCAGCTGTGAAAAAGAAAATCCCCATATGTCTGCTTTTGTCTTATCAAGAGCTTCAAAAGTACTCTTTTGAGTTTTATTGTTTGGATTCATTTTTTTAATCACATGTGCATATGTGAGGGGAGGGGTTGGTATCTGCCTATGTGATTACAGTTAGAAGGGTGCTTCAGATTTCTCTGGAACTGCAATTATAAGTAGTGATAATGATGAGGGTACAATGCCTATCATGTGCATTGAGTTTCTGTACTAGCAATACATGCCTTTAACCCCAGAGCAATACCTCCAGCCCCTGGACTATTACTTCTAAGCATCTCTGAAACTATAGTAAATACAGTTTGTAGGTTCACTAAAGTAAAGTGCTAATTAAGAAATTTCAAGGAAATCATGTTACTCTTCTCATCAGGATTGACATCTCTTCAGCATCTGCATGTAGAAAATAGTGAAATAAATGTATTAAAACATGTAGTTACCTAGTGAAGAGAAGGCTAGGTGAGTATGATCATTGCTTTTAGAGAGGAACAAAGTTTGATTCCTAGTACCCATTTGGTAGATTACAATTATCTGTAAGTCAGTCCCAGGAGATCTGTCACCCTCTTCTGAGCTCTGGAGAAATCAGGCACCCATGTAGTTAGTATACATACATACAAGCAGGCAAAACACCCATACATGAAATAAAGTTTTACACATGTTGTTCAATCATGTTTAGATTAGTATCACTAAACATTCTAGCACTCAATTTCTGAACATATATGTGAGACAATAGGAAAAAAAGGGCACATTTTTAAATAAATAAAGCCTATAGAAAATTTTATCTCTATTGTGTTTTGATTATAAATTGTTTGAATATTTTTCACAGAACTTCTTACTGCAGCAGTGACAAAATGATTTCATTAGCACTGTAGTTCACTAGCTCTATACATCAGCTTTCTGGTTTGTGTTTCACATTTTTGATACTTGTCAAATAATCATGCAGCTGACTGTCACATTAATTTAGGTGCAGTCTAAACACAGTTGATGATTTTTGGCATAAGCAATACAAAATGATATTTGAGAGCTACTGTAAACATTAGCCACTTCTACAGGAAACTTGGAGCAAGGAGTCCGGAGATGCTGCTCGATCAATGTTCCTGATTGAACAAGGAAGGGCAAGCTCATAACTGACAAAACACAGGCACCAGAGACTGACTCAAAAGGAGATGACACCCAGAAGAGGTAGAATTTGTTGAGATTTGTTTTACAAATATATTTTATAACTCCTGAATTGTAACCCCTTAAGACTTAATTTATTCTGCTTCATTTGTGAAAAATGTATCAATCCCATTTAGCAAAGTAGCGTACTCTGTGTTGGGCACTGGAAAAGGAGCTTCTCATATGTATTTTTCATATTACTATGGTAATATGATTTGAATACTACTAAGTGTTTTTATAGATGTTATGGACTTTAGACATAATGACCAGATTGCCCAGGCAAGAGCTAGTGATGGATTGTGATTATAGGATGTAGTGTTCGGGTCTCTGAGGTCCAGAAATCCTACAAGGCTGTGTTATATACACTAAATATAATGTTAAAAGATAACTAACCCTTCATTAGTGTTATAGGTAACCAATTCCTGAGCATCACCTATGAATTTAATTCAACAGTTACTAAACAATGACATATACAATTTCTAACCACTTACTGTGTGTTTCACATAAGCTATTTCTTTGTGCTGTACATTATTTTGGAGACTGCACATATTACCATAAGCAAGACAGAACAACAATTGTTCACTGTGAAATTGACACCTTTGTAGGAGAAGTTCAAAGCTGTATGTGAGTCAACAAACAAGTGTAATACATGGTACATGACAGGGGGAAGGATTCTGTGGAAGTAGGAAAGGAGTTTGCAATTTGAATTGGGAAAACATTGAAAAATTAGACAATTTAATGGAGTAGGGTCTCACAGAGAACATGTATTTGAATATTCAATTGGACAAGAAACTACTGAGTTTTTCTGGGGAAATGTAGGACAGTGGTCAGTTCGGGCAACCTAGGCTCAGTCGAGTAATAGGTCTTAACCCCTCTAACCCATTTGGTTATATCTTTGCCTGCAAGGGACAGAAGGTGTAGGACCAGAACTCTTGAGTCTTTGCCCCTGTTTCAGTCACAACCTGTCACAGATGCCCCCACAGGAGGTATGTGCTCTTTCAGGTAGACAATGCCCCAAGCTCCCAGCATTCTAGCTGGACCTTACCCCCAGTCATTTGACCACAGCCAGGCATGCCTCACCCCACAGATAGCCACACCTCATAAAATATAAGGGGTGGTTCACCTCCTACCTTCTCTCTTGCACTTTGTCCCTTCTCCTGCTTTCTTTCCTCTCTTGCCTTCTGCCACTTTTTCCTTCTCTTTTTCTCTTCTCTTGCCTTCTTCCTCTCTCTCTTGCTCTTTGTTCTCTCTCTTGCCTTCTTGCTCTTTTGCTTCCTTTCTTTCCTTTCTCTCTCACTCTCCTTCTCTTCTCCTCTCCTTCCTCTCCTTTCTTTCTCTCTACATGACCAGCCTATTTTCTCCTTCATATAATAAAAATATCTCACTCATGCATTGCAACCCTATAACTAACCAATGCACCTTGTAGCCACCAAGGCCCCAGAAGCAGAGATCTCCAGACAGCAGCAGGGAGACTCAGATATCAGTACCAGAGAGCTCCAGGCCACAGGAGAGAGACCCAGGTCCCACAGGGAAACATGTTTGCAGAAGTGGAAAGGATAAGAAGTAGTGAGAGTAGGGGGACATGCCACACCCGAGGAACAATGAGATGGCAAAATGTCTGCAACAGACCAAACTGAAATGGGTCATAGACTGAGTGGTTGCAGCATGATGGTGGTGGTGGAGGAATGCTATTGTATAGGACTTTGCTTGGCTCTGACTTGGGCTTTAAGGATTGTCAGAAGCTCCTGTGCAAAGACTAGATTCCATGAAGCAATGAAGAAATCAAAGTGACTATTAAGGAGCATCACTAACAACAAACCAGGACAGAGACTAATGGCAAGCTTCAATGCACAAAACTATGGACTCTGGATATATTTTGAATATACAGCATACATGATCTAACAGTAAATTTGATTCAGGGTGAGAGGGACAGAGAAGAGTCAAGAATAACACAAAGCTAAATATCTATAAGAGTAGCAGGATTGACTGGAGTGAACAGGAGCACTAATTTTCATGTGTTAACTTTTTATGTCTTCTTAAACGTACTGAATAGTAAATTGAGGAAGAAAAATACTCTTATCTTAGAGGATATAATTTAGATAAAGAATTAAATGTTCAACATCTTTAGTTATCAGGGAAATGCAAATGGAAACAACCCTGAGATTCCACCTCACACCAGTCAGAGTGGCTAAGATCAGAACCTCAAGTGATAGCAGATGCTGGAGAAGATGTGGAGAAAGAGGTACACTCCTTCATTGTGGGATTGCATGCTAGTACAACCACTCTGGAAATTAGTCTGGTGTTTGCTTAGAAAATTGGACATAATATTGCCTGAGGACCCAGCTATATCACTCCTGGGCATGCTCCAACATATAATAAGGACACATGCTCCACTATGTTCATAGCAAATGGAAGCTGGAAATGTCCTTAAGAACCCAAATGTCCTTAAACGGAGGATTGGATACAGAAAATGTGGTACATTTACACAATGGAGTACTACTCAGCTATTAAAAAGAATGACTTCATCAAGTTCTTAAGTAAATGGATGGTACGGGAAAATATCATCCTGATGAGGCAACCGAATCACAAAAGAACACACATGGTATGCACTCACTGATACGTGGATATTGGCCCAAAAGCTTGGAATACCCAAGATACAATTCGTAGACCACATGAAGCTCAAGAAGAAGGAAGACCAAATTATGGGTGTTTCAGTCCTTAGAAGGGGAACAAAGTACTTATGGGAAGAAAGATGGAAACAAAGTGTGGGGCAGAGACTGAAGGAAAGGCCATTCAGAGACTGCCCCACCTGGCTGCAAAGCCCTTTCAATTCCCAAACAAACAGTGTAACATCAGTCCATCCTTGGACTACCATTGGACTTAGCACTGGGTCCCCAATGGAGGAGTTAGAGAAAAGACTGGAGGAGCTGAAGGGATTTATAACCCATAGGAGGAAAAACAATATCAACTAACCAGATGCCCCCAGAGCTCCTAGGGACTAAATCACCAACCAAAGAGTACACATTGAGGGACCCATGTTTGAGGAGCCGCAGCTGCCACCATATATATATATATATATATATATATATGAACACCTGGTCTGCGGCCAGAGCAGAGAGCATTGATAATCAAGCCCTTAGTTGTAGAAGCTGAGTGCCTCCAGTTTGTGATGCAAGCTGGCATGATTTTCCCACAGCCTATTATACTTTGCCATGTAGCTGATGCTGATTGGGACCAGGGAAAGTATTTAACCTGCCTGCGAGGGCTGGGGGCTAGAGAGATTATTAGTAGAATGGAGAGGGATTATTATGATTATTGGGATAAGTAAGAAGAAGTAAAAATGAAGGTTCCTGAATAAACCTGCTTGGAGAAGAGCTCGTTGTTGCCTCCTTATTTCCGCTGGACAGAAAGGCGGCCAACACCTATGGCTCCAGCCACATATGTAGCAGAGGATGGCCTTGTTGGGCATCAATGATAGGACAGTCCCTTGGTCCTGTGAAAGTTTGATACCCCAGTGTAGTGAAATGCCAGAGCAGGGAAAAAGGAATGGATGGTTGCGTGGAGGAGCACCCTCATAGAAACAGAGGGAGATGGAATGGGATAGGGGCTTTGTGGAGGGAAAGTTGGGAAAGGGGATACCATTTTAAATCTAAATAAAGAAAATATCTAATAAAAGAAAGAGAAAAAAAACAAAAGAATCAAACAAGATTTATCAACATATAGATGATTTCTAACTGGAAGAGATCTTTAAGACAGCCCGTATTTAATGGTTATAAAAATCCAGTAGAAAACTCAGTTGAGACTTAAGACTAAAATTTAGAGGTCTGAGGTTCAGCCCTGAAGGTAAAACCCTTACTTGGTATTCACAAAGCTCTAGGTTCCAGGTTCATCACCATAACATAAAACAAGTATGGTTGTGAGGAAGGGAAGCATCATATAGCCCCTGACAGACAGACAGATGGGGAAATAAGCCATAAATAAACAAGATGTAACACTGTATCTTCTTCCAGAACAAAGACTCGATAAGCCCACCACCCCTACCACACCATGTATCCTATTTTATCTGCCTTACTCAAACATGTTCTAGACAAAAGTCCTTTCCTCATGAGGATCCTTCTTTATGGGTGTACATAGGCACTTTTGCTTTTTATAAAATTTATTTTCTTGCTCTGGTCATTTATTTTTCTGGCTTTTAGTTCTTTAACTGTCAGAGAAAATGAGGTCAAACCAAAACCCCTAGAAGAAAACAGTGACACATATCTATTAAGCCAGTTCTCAGATGTGAAGGCAGAAAGATCCGGAGTTCACGGCCATGTACGTGGATACATAGTAAGTTCAAGGCCATCTTGGAATAGGTGAGATTTTTGTCAAAACAGCATGAACAACAAATACAATCTATATGAAAATAATATGGTAAGTTGGAGAAAGTGATCATTGATAAGTGTCACTGGGAAAGATTTAGGATTGTATTTAGGAAATTTTTGCTAATCCTGGTAAGAGAATTTGGCAGGAGAGTAGGTCTCAAAATATGATGTGATGAAGCATAATGCAAAACAGGGATTAGAAATAGAGTCATGGAAAACTATTTTATTTTAAATTCTGCTGCTGTAATTTCAAAGCACCATGACAAAAGTAGCTTAAGAGAGAAAAAGGTCTATTTCAGATTACAATTCCAAGTTCATTCTATCATTGTGGGGAAGTCAACTCAGGAACTTCAAACATATAGTCTCATCATATCCATAGCCAGTAGCAATGAGAAATGAATATGATTATGCCCACTTTCTCCCTTGCTTGTCCTCCATTCTTTCTCTCCCCTCATTATACAGTTCAGGACACCATGCCTATGGAATGGGACTGTCCACAGTGCCATTGGGTCTTCCCATATCAGTGAACTCAATGCTCACAGACATGTTCATAAGTCAACCAGAAATACATAATCTGTTATTGAGACTCATTCCATGTGACTCTAGGTTGTGTGAAATTGACAACAAAAGATAGGTATCCTCTAAAGAATTTGTTATAAAAGAACAGAAATCAATTGTAGTAAAATTCTAGGAATTGTATTATGTCCAGGAGTCAGAGAAGTATTTAAGGGCATGGTGAGTGGATGCAGATCTTTCACAACTGGTTGCAGTTCAGAAGAAAAATACCTCATCATGAAAATGACAAAGTGTTATTTCCTTAATTAGTGTTTCTATTGTTGTTATAAAACCCAATGGCTAAAAGCAACTAGGGAAGGAAAGGATTTATATCAGCTCATAGCTTCTAGGCCATTATCAGGGAAAGTCCAGGAAGGCAGGGAAGCAGTCAAGGCAGGATGATCTTGGGGCAAGAACTGATGCAGAGGCCATGGAGGGACGCTGCTTATTGGCTTGCTTCTGACTTACTAAGTTTGTTTACTTATACTTGCCCAGATCAAATGTGAATCTAGAAAAAACCTTGTAAATTTGTTACTGTTAATTTGGTGGAGACATTTTCTCAGTTGAAGTTCCTCTTTCAAAATATACCTAAAGTCTGTGTGAAGTAGACATAAAACCATCCATCACAATTATTAAAAACAAAATGAAAATATCTAAGAATCTATTTCAAAAATAAAGGCAACAGTATATATGGAAGTTAGGGGAAGGTGGTCCAATTATGTTCTAATGATGTCCTGGAAGAAATAGAGCTAGTGCTAAGAAGAGCACCTAAGAATGCCAGAAGGAGTGGAAGAAGATGGTTTTATTGGTATTTTACTCTAAAAATTATAAAATTGCATTGAAATTTTGTGTCTCCTTCTACTAAAAGACAATGGTCATTTCTCTCTTTCTCTCTCAGTGTTTTCTTAAGTTGTCAGACAGATTCACCAGGGACCCAGCATATGTCAGTCTAGCAGACAGATTGCAGCCATGGCAGCCATGGGCACAGGGCCCTGCTGTGTTCATCCAGTTTTTCATGAGTGGCTGCCAGTTCCTCCAATGAGCCAGAACAAGAAACAAGTACTTGAAGTTAATCTTAGAGTCGTTAAAACCACTACTTCCTCTGATGTGAGTTAAATGATTTCTGCAAAATCAAATGTCCAGGTATTTTAGTGAGCAATTTTACCAGTTTAAAAGACAGCATCTGCCTGACTCAATCCCTATTCTGTTGGAAAAGCTGCCCTCAAGAGATTGGGCAAATGTATTAGCTCCTATGTGAGAAGACTCACCAGTAACTAGGATATACATCGCTATTAGCTATAGAAATAATTTTCTGTGGGGACAACTGCCATTAAGGTATAGAACTCAGGTTGCTGTTAAGATGCCATAAGTGGTAAAGTACCTTCTATATAAACACAAGGACCTGGGTTCAACTCCCAGAGGCTACGTAGAAACACAGGTATGGTGTGTATTCAGAAACAGTGTGGACTGTTGGAGTTTTCTAGCCAGATAATATAGCTTAGATGATGAACCCCAAGTCCCAGTGAGATACCCTGTCTCAAACATAACATACATTTTCTGGCCTCTGTGCATCTACACGTACTCTTGAATAAATATCTGCACCTGTGTGCATCCATGAGCAAGCACACCCAGAGGTAGAAAAACCTATGAAGTTTACAGTTAGCAATCAAAAGCTTACCACCTGGCCTTTGTATACACAGAATCCGGAATAGGAACCTTTCAGACAGCAGGAGGTGAGAGGTCCTGATAGCATGTTTATTTATAGGTTTGCTACCCTCCCCTAACAGTATTACATTTAAACCTGACATGGGTACCATAATCACCATCCTTTAAGAAACAGTGATTTCCTTGGTTGAATGTCACTGTGAATGCCATATCTTCATCATAGTTGAAGAAGAACAGACTATGTTAGGAAGGAAATGAAAAGTGGTGTGTGGCTGGCTGCATTTACTAGGAGTTATCCAGGAGGAGATATACTGCAAGGAACTTGAATGGCTGACAGTATTGTTGGGCATCTAGTTGGTAATAACAAGGATATAAAGCCAGCATCCAACCTTCACAGGACCAAGGTCCTCTTCTCCCATTGATGCCCAACAAGGACATCCTCTGCTACATACATGGCTGGAGCCATAAGTCCCTCCATGTGTACCCCTTAGTTGGTACTTTAGTCTCTGGGAGCTCTGGGGGGAGGGTCTGATTGGTTGATATTATAGTTCCTCCTATGAGGTTGCGAACCCCTTTATCTCCTTCAGTCCTTTCTCTAACTCCTCCATTGGGGACCCTGTGCTCAGTCCTATGGTTGACCAAGGATGAGCTGATGTTGTACTGTTTGTTTGGGGATTGAAAGGGTTTTGCAGCCAGGTGGGGCAGTCTCTGGATGGCCTTTCCTAGAGTCTCTACTCCATACTTTGTCTCCATATTTCATCCCATAAGTATTTTGTTCTCCCTTCTAAGAAGGACCGAAGCACCCACACTTTGGTCTTCCTACTTCGTGAGCTTCATGTGGTCTGTGAATTGCATCTTGGGTATTCCAAGCTTTTGGGCTAATATCAACTTATCAGTGAGTGCATACCATGTGTGTTCTTTTGTGATTAGGTTATCTCACTCAGGATGATATTTTCTCGTTCCATCCATTTGCCTAAGAATTTCAAGAGTTCATTGTTTTTAATAGCTGAGTAGTACTCCACTGTGTAAATGTACCACATTTTCTGTATCCATTCTTCTGTTGATTGAAAGACATCTGTGTAGGGGATTTCGAGGGTAGGGAGGTGGGAATGCGTGGGTGGTAGGGGAACACCCTCAAAGAAGCAGGGCAGGGGAGATAGGATAGGATGTTTCGGGGCAGGAGGAGGGACCGGGAAAGGGAATAACATTTGAAATGTATATAAAGAAAATATCCAATAAAGATTTTAAAAAAAAATAAAGGCAAGACGATGTTTTAAATAGTGAAAAACAGGAAAAGGACAAACACTGTGTACCACTGGGATAGACAGTAACATCAGTCAGCAGCAATGGTAAAAGTGTTAATTGGTTGCTCTGCTCAGTGATGCGAATTGACTACTGTCTGCCTTTGCTCTTGTGTTTTACATTGGTTAGAATGTTTCTGCTCTGTGCATGTTCCCTTCAGGCACAGCGAAAAGTTTTACATTGGTTAGAGTGTTTCTGCCCCACGCATGTTCCCTCCGGAAACAGTGAAAAGTTCCCTTTCAGTGGAAGAAGCTTTCTTCTCTGCTGATGGCAGAGCTTCATGAAGGCAAGTAAGATCACACAATCTCCATGTAGACTTCATCTGGAAACTGATACAAAATCACTCTACTCAAGCAGGACATTAGAATAAAGGCAGCCATTATGAAACTATGAGGAGGTGACTGCTCGAAACTGCTTTCTCCTATGTTTTTTTTTTCTTCCTATAAATGTAATCTCTAAGAAGCCACTCATTTCTGGGTCTATTTCATATACTGATTGAATTTTCTTATTTCTGAGATGTTTTCAGCTGCTTAAATGTTCGAATTTATGAATTGAAAAAATATTATAAACTACTATTACAAAAAAAATAAGTAAATAAAGCCAGCATCCAATCTATAGGAAGGGTCCATGTGACAGATGGCATTTGCATATTTTTATTTTACATTTATATATTTATGTGCACGTGTTTATTGCTGCATGTGTGGAGATGACAGGATAACTCCCAGTAGTCATTTCTTACCTTCTACTATGTGGACTTCAAGATTGAACCCAGCTTGTCAGTTTTGATAGCAAATTCCTATATCTGTCCTATATGCACTGATGAAAGTGATTAGTTGGAACTACTAGTGTTGTGCCCTTTCAAAGCATTCATGAACCCCAAATGACCATCAAGGTGCCGATTCCAATGCAATCAGTCCCACTAGGGTCTTTTTAATCAAGCTGGAGTTTGGGCTTACTGCTGACCCTGATGTAGCAGGACAAGAGCCTTCAGCAGGACAAGGTTTTGTGGGAAATGGAGAGCAAATGGGAGAGGGCGCGTCCAGCCTAGCAAATATCTAATTGAATGACTATTGTAAACTGACAGGTGGCTGCTCTGAAGCAAAATCATGAGCAATCACAAATGATCTGAAAGTACATCTGGAGCTATCAGACTAATATTGATTGACTATTGCTAGGGAGTAGCTAGAGAGTAACTCTAGAGTATGGGCCAGAGACAAACTCGCTCTTCCTGGAACTTGGGTCAACTTCGGTTCAGCTACAGGTAAAGTCCTCAGGCTCCTTTTCTTTTAAAATGGAGACCAGTCCCTAGATAGAGTACGTATGGCCTCTCACTAGGATGCTCTAACCTTTCAAGTTAGAGCCATGGCATTAAGTTAATCATAAGGGTGTAGGTGTTGCAGCCTTTAGGACAAGTGCACATAAAGATTGTGGTTGGTAATCTTGACAGAATCCAAAATCTCTTAGGAGCTAAGCTTCTGAGTATTTTCTTTTTCAGAGATCTCCCAGATTGATTGAACTGAAGAGGAAAGACCTGGTCTCAATGCTGGCAGCACAATTATATGGTCAAGGGTCCCAGACTGAATAAGAGAGAGAAGCTAACTAGGCATCAGCATCCATCTGACTGTTACTTGACTGAAGATGTGATGGGACAGGTAGTCTCATGGCTTCCTTGATGTGAAAGACGGGACCTTCAACACGTGAGGCAAAATAAACCCTTTACTCTGGAATCTTTTTTTTTTCCATAGCAATAAGACAAGTAACTGATACAAAGATGAGAGTCACAAGAATGTTGATTATTTACAACATTGTTCTTGTCCGTCTCCCTTGCAGGACTTATTTTTACTAATAATACTAAAACAAACAAGAATTAGTGGCTCACATTTATGAGATGAAGGAAGAAGGGCATACTAGTTCATAGTTGCAGCTCAATACTTAGTTTGAATTAACTCTCAAAAAAGAAGGTTCTTGGAAACCTTCCTTGTGTTGAGCTTTCTGAGGCAGCAATTGCAAAGTTGTTTGGGTTATTTTAGTCATGAAGGAAAGGCCAGGAGATAGATGTGCTGCAGATGTCTTCAAAAAAGATTTCGAATTATTAACTGTTTATGTAGTCTTCTTATTTTTTCTATTTCTTCATTTATTTATTTATTTATTTATTTATTTACTTATGTATTTGTTTATTTATTACTTACTTATGAACATTTACTAGAGACATATATGCACTTATTCCACAGAGGGAGGCAGAACAACATCATGAATTCTCATTAGGGAAAACTGAAAAAAATTCAGTTTTTTTCTCACTGAAAATTAGAGAAAGGCTAGAAATAATACTTTCACTTAAAATTTTTTAAAAAGACCAATATTTGACTATACTTTTGAGGTATGAGTTCCCAAATCAAACATTTGATACTTGTATCTTCATGTTACAAAGTAAAAACAATATTTTGTGTCTGGTGGAGGAAACACCTTTCAAAGACAATTGTTTTGATCTTTTTTTAGGCTATAATGAACAAGAAGGTTTGGACAACTGCTGAAGAATATTGCGTACCTAAGGGCCATCTGTCCTCTTTCTGTCTCAAGTGATTAATGTCCTGTAAACTCATGGTTTTGGATGTAGGCCAGTGTTTTAGAAACTCATCCATAGACAGACAACCTCACAGCTCCAACAGCATTTTGGTAATATCCGTTCACTAATTTTTAAGAGTTTCTTTATAATGATAAAGTAAACAAGAATTAAGTTAAGTATAAGACAGAAATACCTAAAGCTTTTCCAGAAACCATGAAATAATCTCCTGTTATCTATTCTGTTACACAACACGCATGGAGAAAACCACATATTTATTTAAAAGATATTATGTCTTGGAGTTTCCTTTTATACATGGTTATTAGGAATAGGAGGTTTCATGTGTGAACTTGAGTATTATTAGAAAAATGTAATTTATAATTGTTAAGCTTTGTAATTTAAGCATTGATGTAGAACAGGAAAGGATAGTAGAACAAGAGAAAAAGGAAGGAGGATGTAAGAAGTGATGAAGAAATTACAAAAGGAGAAGGCAATGGTAGGAGGCAAACATCAGACATAAGGAAAGAAAGAAGGAAGGTAGGAAGGAAAATAGAAAGGAAGTCTGAGAAAGAATGGCAGGAAAAAGGTGGGGAAAGTAGGAGAAAATGGGGAGGGAGGGAAAGAAGAAAGCAATGGAAGGAAGGAAAGGGAGAGAGGAAAGAAGGGAGGGAGGGAAGGGAGGGAATAGAAGACAAGAAAGAGAAGGGAACAGAGAAGGAAGAGAAGGAAGGGGATAGAAAAAAATGAAGAAAGGGGAGAACCAAAAACATTGTCTTCAAGACACCAGGGCATAGCGTGCCTTCTCACAAGAGAGTTTTCAGTGGTGATGGACAACCCATCAGCTTCATTCAATACTTACTGAATGACTCGGTGTGTATAAACCCACTCCTGGGCGCTGTGTTTAATATGGAACAAATAAAGACAAGCAAGTCATGTACTTTTCCATGAAGAGACACAAGAATGAAGGAGAAGATGATCTTCAATATGCAAATCTCCTATCTTTCTATATCCCTGAGCACTACCACTTCCCATAATCAACTCCAATCCTGTCAGATGCCACTAGGCATCACCCTGGATTTCATTTAGGTTTCTTAGCAGCAATTTGAAGACGTAACTTCAGAAACAGATACACAGCCAAACACAGCCAAACATTAGATGTACCTCAGAGAGTCATGTCGAAGAACTGGAGGAAGGATGGAGGGACTGCAAGAAAACAGGGACACCACAGGAAGACCAGCAGAGTAAACTCACCTGGACCATAGGTGCTCTCAGAGATTAAACCACTAACCAAAGAGCAAACATAGGCTGGACCTACCCCACACACACACACACTCACACACCATACACACACATAGGAGAAGTAGAGCTCAGTGTACATGCAGGTCTCCCAACAACTGGAGCAGGGGCTGCCTCTGAATTTGCTGCCTTCCTGGATATCCTGCTTCCCTAACTTGGCTGCATTGTGTGGCCTTAGTGGGAGAGGATGCACTTCGTTCTACAGTGACATGACGTACCCAGTGTAGAAGGATAATACCCAAGGTGATCTCTCCCTCAGAGGAGAAGCAGAGAAAGGAATGGGGGATTGATCTTTGTGAGGATGTACTGGGAGGAAAGAAGGGATGATATTGGGATGTAAAGTGAATAAATAAATTAACTAATAAGAACAATATCACTCCTAAATCTGAAATGCCAACTGGGACTATTGTTAAGAGAATGAATTCCCGCTCTCTCTCTCTCTCTCTCTCTCTCTCTCTCTCTCTCTCTCTCTCTCTCTCTCTCTGTGTGTGTGTGTGTGTGTGTCTGTCTGTCTGTCTGTCTGTCTCTCTGTCTCTCTCTCCCCCTCCTCTGTCTCTGTCTCTCTCTGTCTCTGTCTCTCTCTCTCTCTCTCTCTCTCTGAGATATCTACCCTTATGTCCCCAGTCCCTCTTCCCTCTTTCCTAAGCGACCCTCTTCTTCCCTTAACCCTCCTTCTTGAGATGTATATGAAAATCTCTTCTAAGAAAAATCCAAATCTACTCCATGTGAGTTCATCCTGAAACTCTTTTCCACACTGAAGCCAAAGAGCTGGTTTTACCTGAGTTGTAGTCCCTCAAACTTTAACAGAATTCCCCAGGTTGCTGTAGGTTGTGATATGGAGCTGAGTCTCCACCCTGAAGTCTCTGACAGATGGTCCCAGTGAGAAGCGGGTTCACAAAAACAGAATGAATGGGTACAAATGTAAATTTGGAAATTTTAAACACAGAAAGTGTCTGAACCATGGGAAATTCCATTTTAAAAGAAATCCCTACAAAGGGAACATTGGCCACAGAAAAATACATGTGAAAGAAGAACATTGTAATTCACACAAGAACAACACCATTCTGCTTTGACTCCTACAGCTGGGGACTTGCTTTTTCTAATATCTCCATTGAAATTAACAGTTTAATTCACTTTTCCATTTATGAGACAAATGCTCATGTAATCTAGTGCCACAGTGACACCTGTTTGTGCCTGGATTTAATTTACACAGACAGCCCATTTGCCTGTTTGTACAGGAATCAAATTAGGTTGTCCATGTATAACACACGAGGAGTTTAATGAGGTTCAGACCCGTCTCCCAAAGCCACCACTGTGTAAAAAGTGTTTCACTTGGGAAATTAAAATCTCCATCGCCACGGTCATAAATCTACATGGAGAGTTGGCTCTCCTTTGTATTAAGTATCCCCAAGAAGGGAAACAAGATGATAAACATGTATCTGCCCATTCCCGAAACAATTTGTGTAAATAGTTTATGATCGCTTGCCACTTCTACCAACTGCTTGTGGACATGTGTAGCCAATGGCCACACAGACTATAGTCTCTAGGGTCTTGCTTCTTACAAATAAAGTGGCTTTCCAGTAACTATCTCACATAAACAAATGTGGGAAAATAAGCCCTGTCAAGCCAAGGAAAACATGCCTTAACATTTAATTACAGACTAAGAGAAAGCAAAGATTAATCACAAATCCAATTAAGGGGCAAACCATTCGCAATGTTCTCTACCTTCACCACATCTTGTATTCTGGCATAGTCTTATGTACTTTGTCCCGTGTGCTTACCATGAGGTGCTGGAGTGAGGCAGACTGAAGCCATCTACAGAAGAATATTTTTTTAAAAAAAAATCTAGGCACAGTAACTAAAGCAAAATCCTCATCACGGTCTCCCAATGCTCGCATGGAATCGAAGCAACTCCACAGAGAAGGGAGCAGTTAGTTTTCTTGTTTTTGTTTTGTTTTGTTTTGTTTTATGAAGAACTAAAAATTTATCTAATGGACTGGAAAGATAGCTCAGTGATAGGAGCACCTGCTGTCCAAGTATGAGGAAATGTGTTTGAATTTCTAGCCCACAGTTAGGAAGCCAAGTGTGCCTGAAGCTGTGCCCATAACTCCTGCAGTGTATGAGGCAAAGACAGGAGGACATGTGAAACTTGATGGCCAGTATCTGAGCATCAGGTTCAGTGAGACATGCTTTCAAATACATAAAGCTAAGAATGACAGAACAGGACAGCTAATGTCCTCCTCTAACCTCTACACTCATTCACAAGCACACACACACACACACACACACACACACACACACACACACTGCTCTACCGTCCTTATAAGCATTGAATGCTTAGCTCTATTGAGCTAAAATCACCCCACTTTGTTCTGACTCATGGCTTAGTCTCCTTTAGCAGCACCAGTCGTTGCCAAACGTTGACAATCCCCTCCCCAGCACTCCTTCCCTCCTCCCTTCTGAGTTAATGTTAGATGCTGCCTGTGCTGAATATGACCTTGACCATGTTTTCAAAGCATTCTCTCCCACTTCAGCAGGGGTAAATGAGAGTTGCAGGACTCATTAGGTTCTCTCAGAACACTGGCTTGTTGGCTAAGGCTATTAGCATCATTTTTTTTAGCACTTGCCAGAAGTAAGATGCCCCTGGCAGCAAGTTTGTTGTCAAAGATCCATTCTTCTCAGCCAAATTTTTGCTGTGGATCAAGCCAGCAGCAAACCTTGCCACTGTTTAATTTCTGTTCATCTCAAGCTGGTTTTCTCCTTCCGGTGCTGGGAAGCCACAGGCTTCCCAAATATTTCAGGTATATATTGTTACCAGTCTTTGACATGCAAAACCATTAAAAAAAAAATCTTGCCACCTACACTCTAGGAAAGAGCCTCTATACTGGAGGGCATAAAATATCATTGAAAATTCAAAATTCATTCCCCTGAAATGACAGAATAAGGTTGTTAACTCTCACGATGCACAGACAACCCCTCAGAGGAGAGGAGCTGGGTTTAGGAACAGTCAAAACAGAGCTGGGAAAGATGATATACCAACCGTTATTTCAGCTACAACCCAGACAGAAAGACACATGTCCCATAGTAAGGGACTATCTCACCACAAATCAGTCTATCATTCTGTATCCAATTGTAGATTAATAGAGGACATTACAAGGAAATCTCGTTTGTTACATTTCATAGAGGTTGGTGGAAAATAATGCGTTTTTATTATCAGAGATATAATAAAAATTTTACTAAGTACAGAGTAAGAAATGAAAAGACATATTCATACACTGCTATAAAAAATGACTAGGATTGATTTTTTTGATGGAGATGCGTTTAGACATGAATTTATCTACATCTATTTCTATGGGTTGGGGTTGGAATATGAAGTATCCTCTATACTGTAGCCTATAGGTTTATGTATTTGAGCATTTGATCCCTAGTTGGTGGTGCTGTTTGGGGAGCTTATGAAACTTTTCGAAGACAGAGACTTGCTGGGAGGATATCTGGGAGCAGAGGTCCAGGAGGTTGAGAGGCAGGTAGGGGTGGGTTGAGGTTTATAGACAAGCCATAGTCCCTATGCTCTCTCCCTGATCCCTGTGTACAGATAAAATGTCATCAGCCAGCTACCCACTGGTGCTATCATGATTCCTCTCAAAGTTGGATGGTTACCAGGACGTTTAAGATGAGTTAACCATTTTCTCCTCTAACTTGTTACTTATCAGGGAATTTTATCAAAGCAACAACAACAAAAAAAAAAAAAGTAAATGATACATTATGGCTCCCCCTGCCTCTCCCCCTCCCCTATTCTCATTCCAGTTTCCTCCATCTGTGGGATTCTAAGTAGTGTTTTAGAAAAGGTAACACGCTCTGTCATGATCAGGAATGTGAAGGGTTTACAGTACTTTCTGGACATGAAGTTAGCCTATGTGTTTTGAATGAAAATGTTGCCCCATCACTTAGAGGTTTGAGGACATGGTCCCCAGTTAATGGAGCTATTTGAGATGTTTAGGAGATGTGGCCTTGTTGGAGGAAATATGTCACTGCTGGTAGTCTTGGAAATACTTCAAAGCCTCATACATTTTCAGTTTGCTTTCTATTCCCTGGTTGTGATTTGAGATGTGAGGCCTCGGCTTCTATTCCAGCCACCATGCCTGCTGCCTCAGCTAAGACCTCATGAACTGTAACTCTCTGGAACCAGAAGCCAAATAAATCCCTTCCTCTGTAAGTTGCCTTCATCCTGGTCCTTCATCACAGAAATACCAAAGTCACTAATGCAGCCTGTTCGAATAATAGGGACATTAGCCAAACCCACATTTACTTCCATTTTAGGCATTCCCAGAATTGACTGTGGTCAAACTTCATATGTTTTCTAAACACCCTAATATTTATGTTCTTGTGGAAGTCATCATTTACACGCTTTTTTATACTTAAATCTGAACCAATATTAAATGGCTCATAGAGTAAAGATACGTGCTAGCAAACCGTATTCCTAAGTTTGACCACTGTAACTCACAAGATAGTCGAAGAGAATTGATCTTCACAAGTTGTTGTCTGACCTCCCCATTTATATTCTCCCACAAGCCCAGTAAGTTAGTGTAATTTTGAAAACTGTGGGTATGCCTTAACTGAAGAGCTTTGGGCATTGCAGGACTTGTTGATTCGCTCAATTTTGTTCTTATTCTTTGTGTTCTATTCATCATTTTTATTTATTTTACAAGTAAACTACCTTATAGAAAAGTATCTAACTCTAACCTGTTGAGTTACTTTGAGCATCTTGTTACCTCTTTCTAATAAATTATGAAGTAATAGGAATAATCATTGATAATTCTTTTTCTTTTCATTTTTATAAGCCCAGACATTTTTTTCCCAAATAACTTGTGCCTGGAACATGTCTCTCTGAGACCTCTGAATTGAATGCTCCAAATTCATTCTCTGTATAGTCCATGAATACTTCAAAATATTTCTTTTACTGGGTCATCAAATAGGAAGACTAAATTTTCCTTCACAACTAGGCAGGTAGATCTCAGCCTTGAAAAAGGCCAGGATGTAGCATTATGGGATATTGATGACTCAAGTACATGCTAAAAAATGGAGCCACATGCCATGGTTTTTGTTCCTAGGATGCATCATCAAAAGAGAAAAAGCCAAAGGATGGATAGAAGAAATATTAAAATTAATAAAATTAAGCTCTAGTATTAAGTACTACGGGTTTAGTTATACACAGCAGTTACAAATCTGTTTTACTTTTCCAATTTTTTTTAATTTTGCTCCTTCCTCAAGTTAGAGTGTGTGTATCTTCCATATAATTAAAAATATTAAATTATTAAACAAGAAACATCTTGATGCTGTGAGGTCTGAAGTATGCTTAATATATTTTGAAACCCAGTATTAATGTTTAATGTCCTCCTATTCAGATAAATATCAAAATCATATTTTCTATTATTGTGGTTAGCTTTAACTCTTAACTTGACTCAGTCTAGAATCACATAGGAATAAAATCTCAATGAGGGCTGTCTACACTATGGTGGCCTTTGGATATATATCTGTGGGATATGGACTTAACTAAATTAACTGACGAGGCAGACCCATTTTGCTTCGCATGGCACTGTTGCCTGAAAATGGAGTCCTGTACTGTAGAGGAGCAGAGAAATCAAGCTGGGCCAAAGCAAACGAGCTAGCATGGGCTCATCTGTGTCCCTCTGTCCTCTGTGGATGTAATGCTCCAGCTACAGCCAGATCTGTGACTTTCCCATAGTGATGGACAGTAACTTGGAGTTGTAAGTTGAAAAACATATTTTCTCCCTTGAGATGCTTTTTATCAGGAATATTTTTTTTCACAGCAACAGGGATAATTCTCTTATATGCCAATTTATGTGAATAAGGCTGATGACTGGCTCCTATGATCATTTCACTTTCTCGTGCCCACTTACCTTCATGCTGCCTATATTTGTCATCCTTCCTTTCCTCATGCCTAGATATCTGTACCCTATTCTCACCTTGTTCCTTTCCATTTACTCTAGGCATTTTCAGCAGACTTTTTTTTTCTGTCTTACTTTCCTCACCCATCTTCTCCTATGTCTCTTACCATATCCTTATTCTCATTTCATTGTCATCTCCATGGTTTCCTTGCTTCTCAATCCATTATTTTTACAGGACTTAAGATCTATAATTACTTGTAAATAAAGATGCCTTCTGGGAATGAGAGTTAAGAATCCCCCTGCCAGGAGGAAAATAAACAAAATCAGCCTTACAAAGAAAGAGCACTGCATCTTCTCCTTATAGGGGTGCTATCTTGGGCATGCATTTTATTTAGTTTTTAAAATAATTATGAAAATATAAAGAGACAGACAAGCCAGAGGAGAGAGAGATACAAAGGTCTCTATGTTGATTTTTAATTCTGCTCTAAGGCAAGGACACCAGTAACCACAGCTAAGGAAAAAAAAATAAGTTAATTTTGGACTGACTGATTCTCTTCCTTTTACAAGAAAGAGAAACTTGTCCAATTTTTTGACATCATGGCAGTGTTCTCATCTACAATGTTCACATGAGAGAATGACAGGATTCAGTTACCAAAAATCTTCAGAAAAAAATGCATGGTGCTTTCTGAAAGTTCACAGATTTGCATTAAGATATCGCATTCTTAGTATCTTTGGACATGAGCAACTATTGTTGGACACATATGCGTGTAATCTATACAGGATTCACATTAGACCTTCATAGCACATCTTTTCTGGCTTGGACCATCTCTGATTTTATAATCTTGCCATAGATATTAAAAGGGCAGGGAAGATTCTGAGGAAAAATTTGGAAAACTGAATTAAAACACAACAATATGTATATTTTTCTTTGAATGAAGCCTACTAGAACAGATTAGTGATGTAATTCTATTTCAACTAAGAAGAAGAAGAAGGAAGAGGAGGAGGAAGGAAGAAGAAGAGGAGGATAAATAGAAGAAGAGAAGAAAAAGAAGAAATAGTAGCAGCAGAAACTAACAAAGAAGCCTGCTGTGTGGTATCCTAATTAACCCACTACATCCCTTACTAGCATTTGTGACCAATGTCCAGAAAAACAGAAAATTCAGCTCTTCCTGAATGACCTGTCATGCATGCCTTTGTATGTACAGCAACTATGAGCATATTGTCTCAGAGGCTATATTGTTTGGCCACCAGAAGTGTATGTAGTCCTGCCTCATTGGAAAAGCTTTTTCCATTTTGCACAAGGGAAAGCTGGTATTTCGACTTCTTCTATTTCTTATTGCACAGGTACTGATGTTTAGATAAAGAAACATCAGAGTGAAAAGATAATTTATCCTTTTACTATTAACACAAACTTGCCTTGACATGATTATTTTTCTATAATATAAGTCCGAGCCACAGGGGAGATCATGCTGACAACATGGCTCATATGGTTGTGCAGCAGGTTGTTTTCATGTTGCAGCAGGATGAATAAGTCCACCCTCTGAGCACGGAGGCCTGCACCATCAGCAGGATCAGTAAGCCCACCTTCTGATCATGGAGGCCAGTATTATCCAAAAACAGAAAGGTTTGGAAATATATGAGTACATGTTTGCAAGTATTGGAATCCATGTTCCGGTGTGTGCTTCATAGAGTTAAAAGACTTTGGCCTGTCTTCGACCAGCACATTTACTACTATTAAATGGAAAGACCATAATCTCCAGAAAAGAAGAGTCCAGGAAATAGCATCACTACAATGGAGTCCTCTGAGAGTTCTGTAGGACTGGCTAAGAACCATGGGATTCAAGGGAAGAAAACAGAAATGTAAGTGATAATCCCAAATGTTCAATAAGGTGTCATTGTTCCTTTGTGGTATTGTAGACTTAGAATTTTCACACAGATATAACACAAAAACCTTGTGAAATTTAAGTATAACTTATGTAAAATACTATATATATATATATGTATATGTAAAATATGTAGAAACATTTTATGGAATATATATGTAAACTATACACATGCAAACACAAATTATATATATACATATAGACATGTATATATATGTATATATATAAATATATATATTATCTAATATCTACCTATCACCAATCTCTTTGCCATGTATAATCTACCATTGTGTTGGGAATTTTTATGTCAATTTGACAAACTAGGAGAGGGATACTCTACTGAATAAAATTGGCTCCATAAAATTGGACTATATATAAATCTGTTGAGCATTCTCTTAATGTTTGACATGGAAGAGTCCATGTCATCATAAGCTCTGCCAATTTTGGGCAGGTGTTCTTAAGTTATATAGGAAAGCAGGCTGGGCAATTTGTGAGGAGTTAGCCAATAAGCAGAATATTATTTTGCTCCTCCTAGTGTATGATCCTCCATGGCTTCTGCATCAATTCCTGCCGTAAGGTTCCTACATTGAGTCCTGACTTAATTTTCCTCAGTAATGGAGTGTGACCTGAAAGTCCTTCAATGAAATTAACCCTTTTTCATAAGTTATTTTCAGACACAGTGTGTTTCATCACAGCAATAAAAAACTAACGAAGACTATTGTCTATCACTGTGTCTCTCTATCTGTCCATTCATCCATCATCTATCATCCCTTTAGCAATCAATGTATCATCTATCTGTCACCTATTATCTACCACTTATCTATCATCTAATCTCCAGTCACCTACCTATCTCTCATTCCTCATCTGTTTGTTTCTTGTCTATCATCTAAGTACCTATTATCCATTTATCTATTTATCACCTACACATTTAGCTATCTTTCTGTCTTCCACCACCTGTCATTTTTCTATCATATGTTAATATATCTATCTGTCCACCTATGTGTCTGTAATCTATCTATCTATCTACCTATCTATCTATCTATCTATCTATCTATCTATCTATCTATAACCTATCTACCTATATTAGGACAGTTTATTAGCCATTTGCTGACCTATTTCCAAAAAATAGGTATACTTATTAGAACTTATTTGGGCAGTTGTTTGATCTTTTTTACTTGTAGTCAAGAAGAGCATTTAAAAATTTTTAATTTAAGTTTTCAGATTTCTAACAGATTATCTATTACTTTGTTTCCATGGGCTAATTCTAGGTAGATATCAGATTATCATTGATACACAAGTTTCCTAATAACTTTTCAATAATCAATGAATTGTTGCATGTTGTACGTGCACTAAGTGCTATCAGTACTAGGCTGGTGAAATTCACTAAAATCTTCTCAATTCGATTTCTGCATCTAAATGCTTTGGCTCCACCTTACCACACTGGCCATCAGAAACATAACTCTGTACAATAACAGAAGTTTTAGCTTTAAAGATGTTAAATAAATAAAATCTATGAGTGATAAGTAGATATATAGAGTAAGAACACGAGAGAGGGAGGGAAAGGGAGGAGGGGAGAGAGAGAAGAGACAGAGACAGAGAGAGAGACAGAGAGAGACAGAGACAGAGAGAGAGACAGAGAGAGAGACAGAAAGATAGAGAGACAGAGAGACAGAGGAGAGAGAGACAGAGAGAGAGACAGAGAGGGAGAGAGAGAGAGACAGAGACAGAGAGACAGAGAAAGAGACAGAGAGAGAGACAGAGAGACAGAGAGAGACAGACAGAGAGAGACAGAGAGAGAGACAGAGAGACAGAGAGAGACAGAGAGGGGGAGAGAGAGACAGAGAGACAGAGAGACAGAGAGACAGAGACAGAGAAGGAGAGAGATACCAACTGAAATGTCAACACAAGCAACCTGGCCTGTACCTGGTAGATAGAAGGTAGGAGTTCAGATCCTTGCAGAACTAACAAGAGAAAGCTTCTACTAATTCGGCTCTATTTTCAAAGTCAAAACTATTTAGTTTAAACACAGAATAATGGCATAAAAGCTACAGCACTCTGAAGTTGTCTTCTCTTCTAAATCAACAACACACACTCCAAGCTGAACTGTGTGCATCAGGCTGTGGGACTGACCACAAACCCTTTAGTGTCTGTCAAATAAATGAAAGGTTAATTGATTTTCTATCTCCCCTTTCCTGTGGTTTGGTTGTTTTGCTTCCTACTACACTATGTTCTGTGTTCCTTAACACATGTCTGCTGTTTCCTCTTGCCGTTTATGAATAGGCATGGGAAAAATGCAAAAGAAGAGAATTTGTTCCCAACAGAGATCAGGTTGTAATGAATGCAGTCCCTTTGTGGAAGATGACTATAAACAGAAGCTGCCAGGTCCCATCATCCACCCATGAGCTTGAGAAACTAAGTAAGCTGCTTTCACTGACACAGCTTTCTAAAGCACTACTTCTTGCAAATGTCAAATCCACTCTAGCTCAGCAGTTCCTATAGTATCCACATGGACAAAAACTTCCAGTGAACAAAATGTAGAAAATAAATATTTAGCATCCCTAGTTATTTCTAAAGTTGTGTCTACAATTCTGCCCAGATTGCTGAATATTCTCTTTACCTTCCCATGATGCATTTTTATAGGATGATCTAGAATCCTTCTATACAATGGACCACTGGCCTGGATTTTTATAGTGACTGCCTATAAAAGTCATTGAGCACAATGTACATTGCAGGTTAATTAAAGGACTATTCAACGTAATTGAGGTCTCCAGGGCCCTGAATGTGTCTACCAGTCTGTAAATCACTTTCATCTATTATTTCATTCCCAATGTGAAATACAGACAGGAATAATGTAAAAGTTTGAGAGGCAGACCTGGGTTAAAATTAAGTCCTATCTCATGAAAACTGTGTAGTCTTCTGGAATCAACTTATTTTTCTCCTTCTCTTATAACATCAGTAAAATGTAAATTAGGGTCTGTAAAGATCACTCAATGGTTAAAAAAGACCAATGGTGGTCAGTCCCACAACACCCAGAGGAAGCTCCACTCCCAAGTGTGCTGACACACCCAGGATCAGAGAGCAGACCTAGGGCACAAGCTCTGCAGCCAGCCCCACAACACCCAGAGGAAGCTCCACTCCCAGGAGCTCTGACACACCCCGGATCAGAGGTGAGCAGGAACCAACATCTGTCCCAACACTGGGAATAACTGGGACCTGCGGGACAAGGCACACAGGAACTCTGACAGCCCAGTGACTCGGGTTCCTTCCAGTATGTCTGGACTGGGGTCCAGAGCAGACCTTAGGCGCAAGCTCTGCAGCCAGCCCCACAACACACAGAGAAAGCCACACTTCCAGGTGATCTAACAAGCCCAGGATCCCAGGATCCCAGGATCCCAGGATCCCAGGATCACAGAGACTGCTTGACTCTGAAGAGTTCTGATACAACCAGGATCACAGGAAGGACAGGCTCCAGTCAGATTTAGCAAGGGCAGGTAGCACTAGAGTTAACCAGATGGCAGGGGGCAAGCATAAGAAAATAAACAACACAAACCAAGGTCACTTGCCATCATCAGAACCCAATTCTCCCACCATAGCAAGTCCTGGACACACCATCACACTGGAAATGCAAGATTCAGATCTAAAATCACTTATCATGATGATGATACAGGACCTTAAGAAAGACATAAATAGCACCCTCAAAGAAATACAGGAGAACACATGTAAAGAGCTAGAAGCTCTTAAAGAGGAAACACAAAAATCCCTTAAAGAACTACAAGAAAACACAATCAAACAGATGAAGGAATTGAACAAAACCATCCAGGATCTAAAAATGGAAGTAGAAACAGTTAAGAAATCATGAGGAGAGACAACTCTGGATGGAGATAGAAAACCTAGGAAAGAAGTCAAGAACAAAAGATGCAAGCATTACCAACAGAATACAAGAGATAGAAGAGAGAATCTCAGGTGCAGAATATACCATAGAAAACACTGACACAACAGTCAAAGAAAATGCAAA
>NW_022196891.1:19013088-19013692 GCF_008632895.1 Mastomys coucha | reverse complement strand
ACTAGGGAGGTGGCTTGTAAGAGAGCAACAAAGTGAGACTGAATGCTTTGCTTGACATTTGTAACTCTCGTATCAAGTTTGAAGAAGAGGTCTTTATAAGTTACTCTTTGAGATGAACGCTTTTCCAAATTATCACAGCTAATGAATCAAATTCTTACCCTCACCTAATGTCTGTGCCACCCTCCAAGCAGAACCATTGTTCACTGAAACAGTTGGTAAATGACTTTATGGATAGACCATCTTATATACCTACACCTTCTTAAATGAATGTAACCTGTTCTCTGTGGGCTGAGAATGAAGTCACTCACTCAAGTCAAATAGCTTTGACCATAGCAAGAAGTCTGTATCCAAAAATCGAGCCTACAATTCATTTCTTGGTGCAGCATAACTATCAACTCTCAGCTTACCTACCATGGAGGTAAAATCCTTTGGTGATGTGACCGTCATTAAAATACAGCCTTATTACAATGAAAAAAAAAGAACAGCTTATATATTTCAAAAGTATTTATATACCCAGAAGAAACATAATTAACCAGGGAAGTTGCTTGTAAGAGAACAACAAAGAGTGAGACTGAATGCTTTGCTTGACGTCTGTAACTCTTGT
>NW_022196891.1:18981580-19011845 GCF_008632895.1 Mastomys coucha | reverse complement strand
AAAAAAAAAAAAAAAGACCAATGGCTTCCCTTGCCAAGGACTTGTAATTGATTTTCTTCATGCTTATCATAGCTCAAAACAGTTAGAAACCTCAGGGCATCTAGTGCCCTCTTCTGGTCTCTTCAGGCATGTGGTTCAGAAACATACAAGTAGTCAGAGACAGATAGATTTCTGGGGCTTAATGATGAGCAAGCCTACCTAAAATGGTGAGTTCTAGTGTTAATGGGGGACTCTGTCTCAAAAAATAAGGAAAAGGAGTAATTGAAAAATGTCAACAAATATCAGCCTGTGACCTCCACCAATGTGCGCACATACAGACATTTGTACACATGCGCGTAACACATACAAATCCATATACATACATATAGGCTCACAAACAACAAAGAAACAAACACAAAAATGGATCCTTGGCAGAAATAGAGACAGCTTTATCACTATGCACCACATACACGTAGCACTGTGTATTTATCTACCTACCTACATATCTATCCATTTATTTAGGTATTTATTTGTGTGCTTCTGTTTGTCTGTCTGCACACACTGAGTCAGAGACCAGGAGATCGATTTGTGGGAGTCAGTTTTTTTCCCCACCATATGGATTCCAGGCCAGGAGACTGAATTCAAATCATAACGTTTGGCATCAAGCGCCTTTATCTGCTAATTCATTACACCGGCCCACTGTAAATGCTTTTAAGCCTACAATTTGAAAACTATTCTCTGTTAGAGGAAAGATCGATAGTCACATGCTCTGCCTCATAAACATAGTCATTCGGTTGATTTTACTACCCAGTGTTTTACAAACTTTTGAATTAAGTATTAATATTTAAGTGCCAAAAGACTGAGGGAGCCAGCAGTATTCCAAGTCATCAGTTCGGCCTGTCAGACGCGATTCATCATCACACTGCGATGGCTCCATTTATTTCGTATTTAGTGATTTTCTGCCTTAAAACCAAACCCACTTACCTCACATTCCTATTTCAGTTGGTCCCCAGTGGCAACAGAGTTTTGTCCCTGGGGGAGTGCATGAAATATGTATTCATCAGTCAGACCTACAGACATTTCTCTTAGCAATGATAAGCTCTGAGACAGTCTACTTAAAAACGTCTTTTGATAAATGTAAGAAGGAAACACAGGCAAGCCTGGGCAGTTAATATTCTGAAGTTCATTAAAACTAATTGGAATATATTAGTTGTGTAGTTTCTGAGAATGCTTCCTCTGCCTTCCTATTTGTTTTCTGGTCTTATTAATCAGAAGACAAAATACAAACATGTGCAAAGAAAAATGACCTTGACAATGAGGAGAAATTTGTCTAGAACTAGTTTTTTTTTTAAATAAATTGAAAAAAATTACACAATATTCTTAAATAAAATTATCCTGTGTTATAAAATGTTCTATATTCTAATATTTCAGATTAATCAAAATTAAGCCATTATGTTGCATATTTTTGTTAATAAACATTTTAATTTGAGCATACATTTGATATATTTCTAAGTCATAAATACACAGCTCAATGAAATTTCTATGTACCTATATTAATATTAATACACTCATCAGCACTGACATCAAAATTGAATTATCTGTATTCCTTTTTAAAGGAAGTCCTCCTCCATATTGCATGTGTGTAGACATTTGCCTGCATGAACATCCTGAACTACATACATGCATGCTTGATGCTTTCAGAGGAGTCAACAGTTGTGAGCTTCCTCACAACTGTCCATGTGTGGTGTGTACTGGGAACTGAGTCTGGATGCTTGGCTAGAGCAACAAGTGCTTTAACCACTGAACCGAATTTCCATGACACTATCCACATTCTTAAGTCCTCTGTCACTTCGACAGATCATCACTGGACCAATCCCTACCCACCTCATGTAGAGGATCATTGCTCCTGATTTTTATAATAATGGCCTTGCCCTATTTGCCAAATTCATATGAATAAATTATGTGGTATAACACTTTTTGCAAGACTCCATTTGTTCAGTAGTAGCTGTCACACCAGTATAAATTATCTGTATTTTTTGGCAGATAGGTGTTTTATATAATTATGAGTTTAAGTTTGACTGGGACATTTTTATATACATGTATCATGTATTTTCTTTTTAAAAAAATTTTTTTTAGATCTTTTTTTAGAAACCAGATTTTATCCCCTTGTGGGTCTACTCTCTGACTGTTCCACATCCCATACCTCCTCCCCCACCCCCATCTCCACAAGGATGTCCTCACCCCCTCCCTCAACCACCCTCATCCCTCACCCCACCAGACCTCCCCACTCCCTAGGGCCTCCAGTCTCTTCAGGGTCAGATGCATCTTCTCTGACTGAGTCCAGACCCTGCAGTCCTCTGCTGTATATGGTTTGGGTGCTTCATATTGGCTGGTGTCCTCTGCCTACTTTGTGGTCCAGTGTCTGAGAGATCTCAGGAGTCCAGGTTAGTTGAGACTGCTGGTCTTCCTACAGAGTCACCCTCCTCCTCAGCTTCTTCCAGCTTTTTCCCTAATTCAAACACAGGAGTCACCAACTTATATACATTGTTTGGATATAAATATCTGCGTCTAACTCTTTCAGGGGCAGTCATGAGAGACCCCTTTTCATGAGCGCTCCATAGCCTCAGTAGTAGTGTCAGGCCTTGGGGTCCTCTTGAGCTGGATCTCAATTTGTGCCTGTCACTGGACCTCCTTTTCCTACTTTCCCCATTTTTGTCCCTGCAGTTCTTTCAGACAGAAACAATTATGGGTCAGAGATTTTACTGTGGGATCCCTCACTTGGCGCCCTGTCTTTCTGCTGGAGGTGGGCTCTACAAATTCGCTCTTCCCACTGTAGGGCCTTTCATCCAAGGTCCCTCCCTTTGAGTTTTGAGAGTCTCTCACCTCCAAGGCCTTTGGTACATTCTGGAGGGTCCCCCCACCTCCTACCTCCCGAGGCTGCTTGTTTCCATTCTTTCTGCTGGTCCTCAGGGCTTCAGTCCTTTTCCCTCACCCAATACCTGACCATGTTCCCCTTTTCCCCTCCGTATCCCCTTTCCCACTCAGGTCCCTCCTCCCTCCTGTAATTGTTTTCTTTTCCTTCCCGAGTGGGATTGAGTTCTGTGAATTGTGTATCCTGGCTATTCCTTACTTTTTTTTTTTTTTAGTTAATATCCACTTATTAGTGAGTATATACCATCCATGTCCTTTTGGGTCTGAGTTACCTCAGTCAGGATATTTTCTAGTTCCAACCATTTGCCTGCACAACTCAGGATGCCCTTGTTCTTAATAGCTGAGTAGTATTTCATTGTTTAAATGAACCACACTTTCTGTATCCAGTCTTCTCTGATGGGACATCTGGGTTGTTTCCAGCTTCTGGTTATCACAAACAATGCCACCATGAACATAGTGGAAGACATGCCCCTCTGGCATGGTGGGGCATCTTTTGGGTATTTTCCCAAGAGTGGTATATAGCTGGATCTTCAGATAGATCTATTCCCAATTTTAGTTCTCTTTAATATCCCCTCGAGTTTCCAATGTTTGCTCTTCCTACTTGCTTCCTTCTTGCCAAATAATTCTACTATTGTGTTGTTTTGGGTAATTCCAGATGCATCATTAGAGAGAAAATACATGTCATGCATTTCTGAGCCTGGCTTATTTTGCATAGCACAATAACTATCAGTTCCACCAATTTTCTTGTAAAATACATGATTTTATTATTATTATTGGCTACACAATATCCCATTGTGTTCATTTATATGTTTTGTTTATCAATCTGTTAATGGGCATGTAGGCTGATTTTTTTTAACGTGGACTTAGTGAACTGTGCTGTACGAAACATGAGAAGTGTGTCATGCCGTTACTGAAAATTGATTTTGATAATTTGAATAGCATGTATTTCAGGGCTTAGTAAAGCTGCAATACACAGACTGACAGACAGACAGACAGACAGACAAACCACACACACATCTCCACCATTATTTTTTTTTTACACACGTAGTTCTCACCATTGTTTTTTGTTGTTGTTGTTGTTGTTGTTGTTTCTTGATTTTATGATAGTGGCCATATGATTTGTGTAAAATAGAATTCCCATGTAGTTTTGATTTGTATTTCCTTCAGGGCTAAAGATGCTATTTTTCATGTATTTATAGGACATTTATACTTCTTTTGAGAACTAAGACCAGTTTTTCCCCAATTATTAATGTGATTATTTGTTCTCTTGGGTACTTCAATATTTACTTTAATATTTAATATATATATAATTTTCCTGCTGTATTAGCTTCAAAGATTTTTCCTTAATTCATTCCTTTCATTTCAACAATAACTTGTATCATATACATAAATTACTAAAAATGAACTACATGATATTTTAATTTGAAACTGATTTATTTTTAATTTTATTTTCACATTTTATATATATATGGATGCCTCACTGCTTTCTCTACGTACCACTTGCTTGCTTTGCACCAAAGGAGGTTCAGAGAGGGTGCCAGCTCCACTGGAACTGTAGTTAGAGATGGTTGTGAGCTGCTCCATGGGAGCTCGAATTGAAGCCTAGATCCTCTGGGAGAACAGCCTGTCATCTAAACCCTGATACCATCTCCTCAGACCCCTATATAGTGAATTTAAAACGACAAAACTTTTGAAAGCAAATACATTAAAAGATATTATCTTGAATTAGCAAGATTTTTTTAATACATCAAAAGTATAATTGACTAAAGAATAAATAAGTAAATGGGACCTCATCAAACACCAAATAGTTTGTTGTTTCAAAAGTGCTAATAAGAGAGTGAAAGGGACACTGATTTGTAGAAAATGCCTTGAAATCATGAGTCAGGTAATATACTTGTTTAGGAAATTATAAAATCACTCAAAATGCTTATATTTTTAGAAGTACAACATGTAGATCATGTGTTTTTTTAAACAGTTATCTGTTTCTTGGAGTTGAGTAATCTGGTTTGGCTTGCTTTCATGTTTAAGTAATGTTCATGGAATTAAAGATATGTTTATAAACAGAAAATTATTCTACATGGTTTTATCTTTCTTTGGAGAGGATTTCTTTTTAATTTGGCAGATAACAAAAGACAAACCAAAAAAGTCTTTGATGAAAATCAAGTCCCGTCATTTTGTCTTTGTTGTTGGCATAGAATTCTATTTTTCTCTCTAGTGACATGCAATCACAAACACTGTACTTATATTTTTAGCTTATAATCTGCCACCTGGAGTCCTGCATAAAATAAAACTTGGCAAGTGTCTTAAATACAAAGGTGTTAGAAGACTCTTGGATCAGCTAAATATATTTCCCTTATCCTTAGGAGATTATTCTGAAAATATTGGCTTCAGCTCTGCAGTTTTCTGATTGCTACTGTGTAAACTTCACTTTATATAATGTCTATCGTTGTTGACAGCACAGGATGCCATTGATAGACTCTCCTCTGTCATTGCCAGAAGTAGATTTCTCTCTTCTAGGTTATTTAATAATAGAAACCCATTAGAGATGAGGCAGGCAATGGTATACCCCTCTACCCAAGGATTTCAGAGTCATTCATACATAGAGTTGGTATCATCATTCTTTGCCATACTCTTGTCTCCATGGTAACTCATTAAATATCCAAAGGTTAGCCTACATGGATAGTCAGAGGACTAGACATAGAAGCCGAACATTCATCCTAGTCCCCAGAGCCACATAGACTATTGATGCCCAGTATACAAATTAATACCCACTCTGAAAGCATTAAGAATGGGGGAATTTTTGTTTGGGCTTTCAGTAAGATTGCAGTTCAATCTGTTTTAGATGTGACATTGACTGTTTAGTTTTTCTAGTTTTGATGACAGATGTAAGGTTAAAAAGAACTTGAATCTCTGATAGTACTCACCATAAAATGTGATAAAATACGGGCAGGCCGTGGTGGTGCACGCCTTTAATCCTTGCACTTGAGAGACAGAGGCAGGCAGATTTCAGAGTTCGAGACCAGCCTGGTCTACAGAGTGAGTTCCAGAACAGCCAGGGCTACACAGAGAAACCCTGTCTCGAAAAAAGGAAAAGTGATAAAATAGAAGCAGGTTTGAGAGTTGGAAACTCCTGGGATAATACTGATGAGAAGAGGAGATAAAAACTAGTTTGCTAGGGCGTAGTTCCTAAACCAGCAGTTCTGAGGATGTCCTTGCTGGGGCCAGAAATACCCAGAGTCCTGGTTTACGCTTCTTTGTTACGTTTTAAGGAAGTACCCCTGTGTCTAAAGGCGCATGTGGTAGTGTGACTGAGGGTGAATGGAGGCACCTGGACACCTGTTTGGGCCGACAGGACTAACCAGCATATCCTTATCTTTATTCTTTACCACAATTCCTTCCATAAGCCCTTAAACAAGCCCTTATAGTAGCAGCTCAAAGGCTTCTTATTTCCTGAAACCCCTTCTGTCCTGGGCTCTGGGCTCTCTGTCTCTTTCTCTCTCATCTTTTTCCATCCCTCTCTTTCCTTTCTTCTCTCCCTCTCTCTTAGGTTCACCTATGAATCTTTAACAAACTTCTCTCTAAATCTCATCCTCTGTGGTCCATGAATTTCATTTTTTGAATTCATAAAACAAAAATTCCAAAGTCATTAGCTAGGGTTAACTTTGATAGTGACTGAGTTTCATGCACCTTTAACCCTGAGAAAGGCTCCACTGTTGCCAGAGACACCAAAATTTCTCGTCTTAGTCAGTGTTCCATTGCTGTGAAGAGAAAACATAATGTAAAGAACACATGGCCTCAGAAAGCATTTTCCCCATGCTATAAAGCCACCACAGCTGCACTAACTACAGACTCTCTCCAAGCAGCCCCAGATAGCCATGGAAACCAAACCAGGGAGAGTGGGAGCAAGTGATAAGAACAACTCATACCAGCCACCTGAGCCTGCGGTGGGGCAATGCCATGGACCGTGCCCGAGGCTCTAGATAACTATGAAAACCAAGCCATAGAGATGTGAATGATAAAGTCCCTGAAGTAATGTATGAAATGCCCTAGAGCCTGCGGTGAGTGCAGCTGTGGCCGCAGCTTTACAGCACTGGGGAAAATGTCTTAAGACCCTGTGTTCTTTACACATGACCATGATGACTTTTGTAAAAGAATGCATTTAATGGGGGCTTGCTTACAATTTCTGAAGTTTTGTCCATTATCATGGTGGGAGACATGATGACAGGCAGGCAAACATTGTGATGGAGAGTTAGCTGATAGTTCTACTTCAGGTTCCACAGGCAGCAGGAAGAGCAGGTCACTAACCCTGGCTTGCACTTTTGAAAACCTGAACACCCACGCTTGTTCCAACAAGAGCATACCTCCTGTTCCTTTAAAATGATGCCACTCCCTGATGATTAAGGATTCAAAGCTAT
Organism: Mastomys coucha; assembly: GCF_008632895.1. NCBI lineage: Eukaryota > Metazoa > Chordata > Mammalia > Rodentia > Muridae > Mastomys > Mastomys coucha. Next base: position 19,004,520 of record NW_022196891.1, on the reverse strand, counting down.
GAGCTTATGGGTTCATGAATGAGAATGGCTTGCATTCAAACTATCCCCTTTCTCAATCCAAACAAGGCAGAAAACAGAACGTATCTTACACCTTTAACTCAGATAACAATTTGCTCAGTCATTCACACTGGATTCTAACAAACGTTTGACTTTACCAGTGAAGATTTGGGAGCCAAATGCTGGGGTGAGAGTCTGCTAGCTCACACAGTGAAAGAAAGCACTCAGATGACCTTCTTCCTCAGCTGGTATCTCCAGAGGAGGCTCTCCTGCACACTGTCTCAAAAACCACTCAACCTGAATGGCCTTCCCTTCTACTTCCTGTGTGTCTCCCTATCCACCCTCCTGACTTCTTCTTATTCTTTATCATTTGTCCTATGTTCACTCCTTGTCAACTGGTTGCTTGCTCTGTCTCTTTATCTATGGTTGACTTTATTTAATACTTGTTTGCAACAAACAGAAAGCTCTTGGATTAAAGATGTGGGCTAAGGCTGAGCCACACCACAATTAGAAACATTTTTCCCAATAAATAACTCAATCTTAGGGTTCACAGTATGACCAAATACCCTGTGACAATTCACTAACTGTTCATTTATTGTATGAATGATCCTTCTCCATTCTCATTCATCTTAGTGTTTGTAACACAACCGTCCTCAGGTACGGATCAACAGATCAGTTATTTCAGAAAGTCAAATTTGCTGACTATTTTAACCTATAAAGGCAGGATATCGAAAAGGACATTAATTCTATTTTAAGTAGAGATATCCAGAAAGGTCTTTCTGGAGAAAGGCCTTTGTGGTATAGTAATTGTGGAAATGTCACATAGATTTCTGGAAAAAATTGTTTCAAGGAAGTTAAAAGGGAAAAAAGAAGAGCTCTGCAATTGAAATGTTCTGAGAGCTTGAGCAAGATCAAACACGGCTATAACTATCATAAACATGAAATAAGATGGTATAGACGGTAAAGGCAAGGCCAAGGGGCAAGCATTATGTTATTTGTAAGTAACAAATAAAAGGCCGAAGTATAAAAGAAGAGCATGGAGACCTGTTAGGAAGCAGGGACTCAGGGATGGGAGACATAACCCCCACAACCCAATGTGAAATCCTCAGTGACAACTTTATTGACTTGACAACTTCATTGAAAAGCAGCAAACAGTGGGTATGTAACTTGGTTTCTAGAGTGTTTGGTGACTCAACATAAAGCCCCAGGTACTAAGTCCTCACAAAGTTGCATGTGGTAGCACAGACTTGTAATTCTAGCACTCAAGTATAGTGAGAATTTGGGTTTCTTTAAAAAAAAAAAAAGCAGTTATGTCATATGATTATGTTTTGTTTTAATCCCCAGTGTGGGATACGGAGCTGCTTCAGATTGTCCACAGCCACTAACTATATGTCATCCTCTAGGAAGGGAGTGATTTTTGTCAGCTGCAGATAGTTTAAATTTGAAATTCTGGAGCCTTTGAGAGGGTATAAATGTGAAAGCGCTGAGAGGGCCTGTGGCAGCTGCTGCTCCCCCTGCTGCTGCTGCTCCCGCTGCTGCTGCTGCTCCCCCTGCTGCTCCCCCTGCTGCTCCCCCTGCTGCTGTTGCTGCTTCCTGGTGCTGCTGATTTTTGGTTGCAGGACTGCTGGTTGCTGATTGAAGGTACCCGTACTAGGAAGTCTGGAATTGCTGCTAGGAACTGGACATCCCTAATCAGCATGAAGTAGTCTAAACAAATTAATTCCCCCTTCCCCTCTAACCTTCTTTCTCTCTTACCTAGTTTTGGGGAGTTGGAAGAGGTAAGGGTTGAAAAAGCTGGTACATAAAAGAAGCCAATAAGGTAGCCAAAATATTGCACCTACACTTACATGGTCAGGAGAGAAGGCTCTGACATTCAGAGCCAACCTAGCTACAAAGGGGGTTCAATGCCGTTCTAGAACATGTGAGAGTCTATCTTTAAAAGACTCAACTAGTAAAATGATCACTATGAATCTAAACATAAATGCATGTAATATTGTAAGCATAAGACTATTAAGATAAGATCCTCAAAACTCATGTATTTAACACCTGACACTTAAAAAGCAGTAGCAAACTATCTCACTTCATGACTCACTTCTGTTCAGTTATCTGGGGAGAATGGGAGTGGATCTAGTCTTTCTCCCATTTTCACTTTAATTATATTGCTGCTTCTTCAACCTATTGTATCACTGTTTCTTGGGAGACAGAAATGTCTATTCTCCCCAGAGAAGGAACCAATTAACACCAAAGCCCAACTTATTGAATCAATGGATTTTATTGGAATTACTTACAGGAGTATAAGCGAGGGATTAATTAGAGTCAAATAAATGACTCAAAGACAGCTTTAGAATCAAATGTCTACCCTGGCATGGGTGATAATTCACGAACTCTGGAAACCTAGAGGGAATGACATAGCTTGTAGGTAATTCAACAGGTTAAAGGGTCTCCTTCCCTGGTAGTTCAATATGTCTGAACCTATTCTAGGCAGTTCAGCTACTCTGAGTTTTCTAGGCCCTTAACTGATAGGTGCCTAATCTAGACAGTTTGACCTGTCCTGTCTGAGAGAGTTTTCACAGTCATTACTGCTGTGGAAGAGCTGAAGATGAGGAGTGAGGCTAGTTAACTTCAGGGACTTCCTGAAATCTTTGAGTTGTTTACTTCTTAAGCTTTAGGAGCTTAAGGAACATTTCTGGAGGGTGGATGTGTCACTACCCCACCCTCCAAGATAGAAAGTTTTATCTCACAGGAAATTGCTTCACAACAACCTGCACGACAAGTCCCACATTAAGGGAAGCCCTCCATGATCAATTTTTCATCTGAATTAACAGTCCCTAGAAATGGGATTCTGTTTAGGTTGTGTTTAAAAATGAATATTAGAATTATAATGGAATGGTTGAGAACACCAAGGAAGATAAACAGGTGTGCTTGCAGGTGAGAGCAGAAAGGTCAAGCCAAAAAGATAAGAGGGAGTATAGGGAACTCAGTAAAAGCACAAAGCTAAGTCTCCGGAGGATCCCATGAAGTCCTCCCCAACTCTGGTCTTTGACCAACCAACACCAATACCACAGGCACACCAGTAAATAAAAAAAAAGTAGTTCCCCTTGCTTCTTCTGGTAGTAAACTTCTCAATACTGTCACATGTAATGCATCTAATTGTAACAGACTGAATTATAAGTAAAAATCATCTGTCTATTCAAGGAAGGAGGCTACCCCCCAGACCACCTGGGACAAGAGGATAAGAAATGATGTCTCAAGGCTTGTCTGTCCAGGTACTGGAGAGAGCCCTGAGCTGTTGCCCTAGGCAAGGTCTACTCTGTACTCAGAAAATACACCTCTTTTCTTTTCATTGTGCACCTGGTGAAATAAACCTTGACTACTTGTACTCTCCTGTGAACTTCTTCTCTTTCAGGAGCCCAAGAATGGTTCTTCTTTAGAAGCACAACCACAGTGGCTGAGAAAAAAGGGGATGAAGGAAAAGGTGCCTCTTCTCCAAATGTACAGATTGGAAAGTGTAGACACAGAGTCACATAGACGCAAGGCACATCTTCCATAGTAATCCCAGGAACTCTTTTACAATTCTCAAGCAGGTCTTCTTTTTCCTCCATTTCTAGTGCTTCCGCTTTTCTCCAAAGAACCCCATGTCCCTCTCAGCATCACTGACAATTGATCTCTCATCTCCCAAAATATGATGTAACTTGCCAGGACCTGATTAATCCCACAGGCAACAATGCGTATTCTCTTGTTTGATCTCACACAATGACTGCTTTCCTGTTGAAACGCATTTGAACTTTTCTTCATTGTCATCAGCGCTGTCATTATCGGGTTCTGAATTCTTTCTGGGAGCTTTCCCTCCAGCATGTAGAGCCATTGTTCCAGACATCCTGCCACAGCAAGTCCTTTCCAGAGCTCCCTTCTTCTCCATCTCTGTAAAAGAGTGGTAAACAGGAAACAGTGGGAGAAAAGTCAGAATGCTGATACTGTAACAAATGGTCTTCCAAGCAAAGAGGTCAGTATTCAAGCTCAGAGGAGGGAGAGTACAACGATACAATGCAGTTTATTCAAAAGAGAGGCAAAGAAGTAGGTGGGTGGCTGAGGTTTAGTGTGAACCCCCTGTCTGTCTTTTACCTCGCTTCCCTGTGAACTGTAGACTATCATCTCAGTACAAGAAGAAACTGTGGATGGAACACAAAAGCAATAAAACGTAATCATGCACCAGTTTTCAAAAGGAGTTATTTTACTCCTGGCCTTGTCAGACATCAAGCTAAAATTTGAATGCTAGCATGAACATTCTCTCTGTGTCTTTTTGTCTCTGTCTCTGTCTCTGTCTCTGTCTCTGTCTCTGTCTCTCTCTCTCTGTGTGTGTGTGTGTGTGTGTGTGTGTGTGTGTGCATGTGTGTGTGCATCCAGCAAGACCTCTGGCTTTGTGTAACGATGCTCTTACCTGTTGAGCTATCACTCAACCCTAACATGAACATTATTGGAGGTATATTTGTCTTTACCTTTTTGTATTCCTTTGTATTTGGAAGGAGATCCATGACTCTGTTGTTATTGCATGGATGGTCTATAACAGAGGCTGAGATGAGCATAGACGCCCAGCTTCCTGGTCATGATTGGTTCCACAGTGAGGTTATAAGCCAAACCAAAATACTTTCCCAGGGCAGTTTCTTTGAACATCAGCGACATACCTCTTTCATACGAATGAGTCCCAACTGGCCATGTCCCATGGCCAAAGCAAAAGTCTTTGTCTGAAATATAAATCTCTGACTTTCTCTGTTTGTTTTGTATTTTGCTTTTCTAAAAGCAAACCCTATGCAGCCCAGCTGGAAATCTCCCTGTCTCAGCTTCTCAAGTGCTTGGATTTGATCATACGCTGAGCTTGACAATTCATAATGTCTGGAAAATAAAGGTCCCATGAGAAGAACAGAGACAGTCACTTTTTATAGGAATACAAGAGAGACAAAAAGCAGGTGAGGGAAGAGAAGCAGAAAAGAGCAGGGAAAGAAAGAAATGTGCTGACTACTTTGCACCTCTGAAATTATTAATACCAGAAATGCCTACAGATACTTTATATACATCCTGTTCTAGTTACGTATACCATAAGACAAATCTTCACTCAAAACACAATTTGGGTTTCTAACATGCTAGTTTGGACACTTGGCAATTCTTACAATATCCCAAGTAAACTAAATTATAATATTACCTACATTACTTTCCCTCTTCACCTCTATGTCAAAGAATCCTCTTAGTTTCCTTTCCAGTTGTTCAAATAAAATATCCTGGAGGAAGGCAACTGAAAATAAAAGGACTGTTTGCCTTAAAGTTCCATATTATACTCCATCACTTCAAAGCGATCAAGGCAATAACTCCAGCACACTAATCATGTCACATTCATAGTCAAGGGCAGAGAAGGAAGAAGCAACCATTGCTTGTTTCTTTTCTTGTACTCAGCTGTGGTTTTCCTATCCTGTACTGTTCAGGAGTATAAGCCTGGATCTTCTTGCATTTCTAATCAAGAAAGTCCCACAAAACATGCCCATAAGACAAACTTATATAGCTAATTCCTCAACTGAGATTGTTTGCCCAGGTGATTGCAGAGTTTTGTTGTTGTTGTTGTTGTTTGTTTTTTGTAATTGACAGTTGAAACAGAACAGCACAAGAACTTAAAATTAATGTGATGTAAAAATATGAACTATATTTTTTAAAGGTCAAAGAGCAAGTGATTGTGGCATTAGTAGCCTGTCTCTTAGCATACTGAAGAAAAAACCTCAATTTTTTTCTAACATATGGTACCTGTAGTGGGTTGAATATGCATGGCCCAGGAAATGACGCTATGAAGAGGTATGGCCTTGTAGGAGTAGGTGTGGCCTTGTTGGAGGAAGTGTGTTACTGTGGGGGTGGGCAATGAGATCTTCCACCTAGGTGCCTGGATGACAATCTTCTGGTTGCCTTTGGAACACGACGTAGAACTGTCAGCAACTCCAACACCATGCCTGCCTGGACACTGCCATGCTTCCCATCATGATGACCATGGACTGACCCTCAGAACCTGTAAGCCAGCCCCAATTAAATGTTCTTTATAAGAGTTGCCTTGGTTGTAGGGTCTCTTCACAACAATGGGAACCCTAACCAAGACAGCTTGCAAGCTGCCATATAGATTCTGCTGGCAATTGAAACGACTGCATTTCTACCTTTGCTATTAAAATGTGGGATTCTGAGAGAAGAAATTCTCACACACTATTGTACAACTAGTGACTATACATAACATCAAATATATTTCACAAAAGCTAGAAGAAAGTACACTGAAGTTTTTATCATGGGAAACCATGTTTGAGGAAATACCTATGTTTACATAAGTTTGAATGTTAAACCATGGCTAGCATGCACTAAGTATCTTCCAGAGTACTGTAAATATGTATCTTCACACTGTAAATTACAAATAATTTCTGCCTATAGAGATAAGATAAGAAGAGAATTGTATTAAATTAACACTGGCATCTTTTTAAGTTCTGAAGCCCTATTACTTACTGTCTGTCATCCAGTGCTTCTCAGGCCTGTGTGGATCACCTAAGAGCAGTTGAGAAATGTTCTGGAACATGGAGAACAAGGGAAAGGGCTACAAGGGCCAGGGTAACCCGTACTGTGGTACCAACTGACAATCAGAGCTGCTCCGAGTTTACCCTACAGTGAGGAGCAAGTAGGGTTCCTGGCCTAGTTTTTCTTTCTGTTGCTGTTGTTTATGGACCAAAGCCAATTTGGAAAAGGAAAGGTTTATTTGGCTTGCACTTGTGTATCATACACCACCATGAAAGGATGCCCAGGGCCGAAATATTATGGAGGAATTCTAACTGCCAGTTTTTTCTCAGTTTAACACCCTACTGTCTTGTCTTTCTTATTTACTATAAGACCACCTATCCAGGCATGGAACCTACTCAATAACCAAGGCCTTTCTCTATCAGTCAGCAACCAAAAAAATTGTCCCACAGACACGCCATGAGCCATTCTGATGGAGGCAATTTCTCAACTGAATATCCGTTTCCCCAGGTGAATCAAGCTTGAGTTGAGTTGATACAAACTAACCTGCACAGTACCACAGAAAAGAGAAGTCAGGTAATGCTCCAGAGAGGTCAGATGCACCCATCCTCTGTCATCTGAGCAATACATTCCCAGGTTTCTAGTAATGTGAAGTTGAAAGCAATTGTAAGGCTGTATGTGTTTGCGCTTCTAATATTTACGAATGTATGTGTATGTGGGGTAGGTATGGATAGATGCCAGGACTATAGAATGACACCCATTGTGTGGGATAAAAGAGGCTTTAGTGGAGAAGGACAGGGAGGGTAATCAAACACAGGTGATGTGAAAGTGAATAAGGGTAAGAAGAGAGAGGAGGAGGAGAGAAGAGGGTCAGGAAAACTAAGACTGCAGGACATGCCCTAAGGAAACCTGCTTTGAAAGCAAATAAAGACTATTTTGGTCATACGTCTTTGATAGGTAAGCATGAGTCTCTAACTTCCATTGAAATTTTTCTATGGAGTAGTGTTTCCAGTGGTACCTCTAAGGTATGTGCTCTTAAATTTAAAAGTTAATATGATGTAGTCAAAATTCACGTAATAAATGCACAAAAATACAGGCTAGAACAACACCTAGGCTATTCTCTGTTTGTTTTTTTCACTTTGTTTATTATATCAAGACAAGAGTCTCACTGTGTACCTCTGGCTGGCCTGGAACTCACCATGTTGACTAAGAACAGTTTTCCTACCCCCTGAGTTCTGGCATTCAAAGCATGCATCACACCTCTTGGATTATTTTTATCTGAAGGATCAAATCTGCAGGTCCATGTGGGATGGCTCTAAGAACACACTGCAGTGTGCAAAGCCTTTCACATACCCATCATTACCTCTAGCAAGCACATGAACCACAATAATCCATGGTGAGCTTGGGAATTCCAAGACAGTAAGGAAGAAAAGAAATGACTTTGGAATTAGACATGTTGGATGTCAGATCTACCCCCTACTGTCTTATGAACTTAGATCTTAGCAATTCTAAACTGATTTTCTCACAAGTCACGTATGAATAATTTATACCCTAAAGGGCTGCTGTGTGCATTAATTGAGAAGACTTATGTAAAGCAGCTGGTAAACAGTAGGTGTTCAAAGGGATTAATTTCCTTCCAAAAAGCCAAATTTGATGGAATGCACCAGAAATTCCACCGGAGGACTGTAAATTGTGTCGAGAACATTCCATCCTTTTTAACCCTTTAACTCAGCTTAGCAAATCACCAAGTTATTCATACCTCCACTAAATACTTTGCTCCAATCCTTGTTAAATAGTTCTCTAAGCTTTAGGGTCACTATTTAGCAATAGTGTGTTTGGCAATCCCTCGTCAGACATTCAGATAGGTTTTGTGATGGTTACTTTTTCTTTGCTTTGCTTTTTCCCTTGTACTGAAAATTGTTTTTTTTTCTCATATAATATATTCTAATTATGGTTTACCCTTCCTTTACTTCTGTCAGTTCCTGTCTATCTCCTCTCCCATCCATATCTACCCATTTTTTTGTCTCATATCATAAACAGGCTTCTAGGGATAGTAATAGAATAGAATATGATATAATAAGATAAGATGAGGCAAAACTAAAACATGAATATGAGACAAACAAATCAGAAGGCAAAGAGCCCAAGAAAAGGTATAAGAAACAGAAATATATACAAAGAGCCACTTGTTATCATACTTGGGAACCTCATAAAGACACTGAACAGTAAGATGTAGTGTAAGCCCAATATATATATTGGAGATTATATATACCCAAAGAGACCTGTAGGGTTGAAAAACAATCTCAATTATATTTTCTTTTATTAAAAAAATAAAAAATAAAATAAATTTGAAAAAGAGGTTGGGTTGGGGCACCCTGACATATCATAGTACAAAGAATCTCTAAAGAAGATATTCAGTTCATTTTCTGCTGGCCACTTACTGCTGAACATGAAGCCTACACTTAAGAATAGTTTGTCTTTCCATTGAGACTCCCTTGGAAAAACTAGACTATCATTTAGTAAAACAATTAAATGTTTTGTTTAGTGGTTTTCAATTGGGAATAGCATCCTTATTAGGGATGGAGGCATTGAAATCTCTATAAAAGAGAGGAGACTGAAAGAGTGGGAGAGTCAGAATGGAGGCAGCTCCAGCATGCACTGCACCTACAAGGTCCTGCACCTGATGGGGTCCTGAAAGGAAGAGTGATAGGTTTAACAGTCAACTTGACACTGCCTAGACTCACCTAAGGGGTAAGCTCAGTTGTGGAACTCTCTAGATTAGATTGACCTATGGCCATCTCTGTGGGGGATGGTCTTGATTTTCAGTTGAGCAATCCCACTGTAGGCAGAATCATTTCTTAGATTGGGCCCTGAATGGTGTTAAGTGTGAAGAAAAATAGGTGAACTTAAACTGCAGGCAAGAAAATAAGGATCCATCAATATATTCTCTCTTCCTTCTTGACTGTGGATGTGATGTGACTAGATGCTTGAGTTACTGCCTTGGCTTCCCCTGGAGAATATACTACATCCTGGTATTATAAGACAAATAAAATCTTTTTTCCCCAAAGATGCTTTGGAGTTGGGTATTTTATCACAGCAACAGAAAGGAAACTAGAACAGACATTCTTACTATGAATATTTTTAATTCTTACTTTTCTATAAAACCCAAGACAAGCAAGATTGTGGTATGCTTCTGTTTCTCTCTGCATAAGTCACATTCCAATGATTAAGGTGCACTAATCTTTAGTTTTACTTTAGGAAATAAATTGACATATTTATAACAGTGGTGATTTGAATGAAAATGGCACTCCTCACAGACTCATAGAGAGTGGCATGATTGGAGATGTGGCCTTGTTGGAATAGATGTCAACTTGTTGAAGCAAGTGTGTGGCTGGCTAGGGAATGGGGGGCTTTGAGATTTCAGATATTCAAGCCCAGCCTAGTGGCACACACCTGTTGTCTGCTGAGCGAGATGAAGAGCTCTCAGTTACCTCTTCATCACATTTTCTCCCTACATGCAGCAATGGCTCCACCAGGGTGATAATGGACTAAACCTATGAATTGTAAGCCAGTACCAATTGTTTTCCGTTATTAGAATTGCTGTGATCGTGATGTCTTCTCACAACATTAGTACCCAAACTAAGATAGCATCCAAAACGTGATTTCTTCAATTTAACAGAATGGGGTAACTCATTAAAATTGGAAACAGTTGTTCTATAAAAAGAAATGAAGGTTTGCTTATTTCCTAAAAAGTATTTGAATTGGGTTGAAGCTTGATCTAAGTATGATATTAAGCCAGGTCTCCCTTGTAACTACTCACAAACTCTAACTTTTTACCTAGCCATGCCTTTCCCCACCAGAAAGAACACAGAACCTGATGTTCATAGCATAGAAAAGTGATTTGTTCTGAATCAGAGATCTTCATATTATGGTAATGATTATAAAATAGCAATAGCTTTTGTTTGTTTGTTGATTGGTTGGTTCCTTGCTTTATTTTGCTTCTATTTTCCAAAGTTTCTTATAGAATATTATATGATCTTAACAACAAACCTATGGAATGTATGTTTCACTTTCCCATACACCAAGATTCTGTGGAATTAACTAGTTTATATCCTAAGACAAACATGTGAATTCTGATTTAAATCCTAATTCCTAATCCAGTTAGTAATTCAGAAGAATTCTGACTGACAGAAGGCTATCTGAACACATCTTACCTTCCATCCTCTTCCATGAAAATTCCATTTGAGCTAGCTGGATTTTATTTTCTTTTGTTTCTTTGTTTTTAAATTATTACATTTATTTACTGTTTGTCTCTGGGCATACTCATGCCATGGTGTGTATAAAGGTCAGAGGACAACTAACAAGAGCTGATTCTCTTCTTCTACAAGGTGTAGAGGTAGCTGGGAGTTCTGGATTAGCAGATTACAGGAAGAGTGAGACACTGGGCCTGGTTTGCGCACATGCCTAGTGATATTCTTCTTCCAAGAAGGCCACACCTCTTCCAAGACCACACCCACTTCAACAAGGCCACACCGTCTTGAATAAGCCACAGCTACTCCACAAGGCCATACCCACTTCAACAAGACCATACCTCTTCCAAGGCCACACCTACTCCAATGAAACCATACCTATTCCAAAAAGGCCATACTTCCTAGTGTCAAAAACTAATGCCCACACGTTCAAATATATGCGTCCATTGGGACTATACCTGTTCAAACCAACACACTGATATTGTATACTGACTGTACCAAAACAGATACTTAAGGAATATTTTTTTAAACAGAAAAGAATATAACTCATCCTTAGCACCTCATGGAACTTTCTGCAAAATTGGCCCCATACTGAGACACAAAGAAAGTCTCAACAGATAAAAGAAAATTGAAATAATGCCCTGCATCCTGTCTGAACACCAGAGATTAAAGCTGGATATCAACAAAATCAGAAACAAACAAACAAACTCCTAAAAATTGAACAATCCGTGACTGAATGAAATAATGGTTAAGACCAAAACTAAGAAAGAAATTAAAAGGTTATAAGAACTGAGTAAAAATAAATACATAGCATACCCAAATCCACAGGACATAATAAAAGCAATTCTAAGAGGCAAAGTTTTAGATATAGTATTAAATGACTTTAGTAAAAAACTGGACAGGTTCATACTAGTACTTAATACCACACCTGAAGTCGCTAGAACAAAATGAAATCACATCCAAAAGGAATACATAGCAATAAATAATGAAACTCAGGGCTGAAGTAAATAGAGTAGAAACAAACAAATAAGAAATACAAATGGTCAGTCAAACAAAAAGTTGATTAAGAAAATCAATAAGACAAGTTCTGACCCAAATTATCTAAAAGGTGAGAAGAAAATGTCCAAATTAACAAAATTAGAAATGGAAAGGGGGACTTAACAATAGACATTGAAGAAATCCAAAGAATCATAAAGACATACTTTTATACTTCACTAAACTGGATAATTTTCTCAATATATACCAATTACTGAAATCAAATCAAGATCCAATAAGCAATAACATGTACTCATAGCCCTTAAAAAATATAAGCTATAATTAAATGACTACTAACACAAAACATGTTTAGCAGTAGATGGTTTTAGTGCAGTATTCTACCAGACTTCTAAAGAAGGGTTAATGCTAATAATCCACTAAGTAGAAGCTGAAGAAACATTGCCCAATTCATTTTATGAGGGCACAGTTACTTTCATACCCAAACCACATAAAGACCCAATAAACAAAAAAGAGTTATCGATCAATATCCCTTATAAACATAGATGGAAAAAGTAAAAGTAAAATACTTGAAAACCAAATTTAAGAATACATCAAAAATATCACTCATCTTGATTAAATAAGCTTTATTCCAGAGACATAGAATGTTTCAATATACTCAAATCAATAAACATAATCCACCATATAAACAAACTGAATGACAAAAATCTTGTGATCATCTCATTAGATGCAGAAAAGGCCTTTGACAAAGCCCAAAACACTTTCCTGTTAAGGGTCCCGATGAGATTAATGATACAAAAGACACACCTCTACATAATAAAGGCAGTTTATAGCAAGACTGTAGCCAGTATCAACTTAAATGGGGACAAACTCAAAGCAATCCTACTAAAATCAGGAACAAGACAGGGCTATCTACTCTCTTCATGCCTATCCAATATAGCACTTGAGTTCTAGGTAGACCAGTAAGACAACTGAAGGAGATCAAGAAGATGCAAACTAGAAAGAAAGAAGCCAAAGCATTGTCATGTCCAAGTGTTATGAGAGTATACATAAATGATTCTAAAACTCCATCATGAAACCCCTACAGCTAATAAACACCTTCAGCAAAGTAGCTGGAAACAAAATTCATTCACAAAAGTCAGTAGCCCTCCTACATACAAACACCAAACAGATGGATAAAGAAGTCAGGGAGACAATTCTGTTTGTAATAGCCTCAATTAATTTTAAATGCCTTGTGGGTAGCTCTATTGAAACAAATGAAAATCTTTACTATAAAGACTTTGAAGATAGAAATTAAAGAAGATATCAGGAAATGGAAAGATCTTCCATGCTCATGGATCAATATAATTAATATAGTAAAGATGCCCATCCTACCAAAAGAAACCTACTAATCCAGTGCAATTAATCTTCATCAAAATTATAGCACAATTCTTCCTAGACTTTGAAAAGACAATTTTTACTTTCATATGGAAACACACAAAAATAAACAAACAAAACAAAAAACAAAAGAAATTCAAACAAACAAACAAAAAACAGGATGGCTAACTCAATTCTAATTCCAGATATAGAAGAATTGATGAAATTATCACCATCCCAGATTTCAAGTTCTACCATGGAGCTATACTAGTAATAAAAGCATCGTATTGACACAAAAACAAATATGTTGGTGAGTTAAGCCAAATTGTAGACCCAAACATGAATCCCCACACCTACAGACACCTGAAGTTTGATAGAGAAGCCAGAAAAACACACTGGAAAAATAAGCAGTATCAAGCTAAATGGAGAGAAACTCTAATCAATCCCTCTAAAGTCAGGAACAGGACAAGTTTGTCCATTCTCTCCAAACCAGTGGTGCTGGTCAAACTGGACGGCTGCATGTAAAAGAATCCAAATAAAGCCACACTTATTGCCCCACACAAAACTCAATTACAAATGGATCAAAGTCCTCCATGTCAAAACAGGTACTGCTTGCCACAGAGAGAAAGTGGGAAATAGGCTTGAACCCATTGGCACAGAAAAACGATTTTCTGAGCAGAACACCCTTAACACAGGCACTAAGTTAAACAATTAATAAATGGGACCCCATAAAACTGAGATACTTCTATAAGACAAAGGACATCATCATTTTAACAAACTGGCAAGCTAAAGAGTGGAAAAGTTTCTTTACGAACACCACATTTGATAGAGGGCTTATATGAAGAAACCAGATTTCAATAAAACTAACCAATTAAAGGTGAGGTACAAATCTAAACAGAATTCTTCAAAGAAAAAGCTCAAATACCTGAAAAAAAAAACTTAAAGAAATCTTCAACATCTTTGGCCATAAGGATATTATGTAACAATTTTTTTTTTTTGCACAGACATAGCACACATGTCTACTCATCGCAGATATGTAACCCATGACAGATATACACCATCAAAGTCTAAATTTGTCAACCAGTAAGTTTTATTATGGGATTACTTCCAAGAATATGAATAATTATTAACTTACAGGAACATCGACTACTCAAAGAGAGATATTTTACCAAACCCCACCCTAGCATAGGTAAGAGATCACAGAGCTAGGAACCAGAAGCACACAGTACAACCTGGATGCAGATCAACAGGTTGGAGAGTGTTCTTTCTGGTGCCTCAGTTGATCTAAACCTCTTCCAGGAAGCTCATCTGGTTTCTACTTCTTCCAGGAAGCTATGATGTTCTGAAAGACTTCTTTGCTGCTTGGCTCCGCTGTATCTACAAAGCACTCTCAGATTTTATTGCTTATTCTGGCAAAAAGGGACCTAGTGATTTTGGTCAGTTTAAGGGACTTTCTGAAGCTATTTTGAGTTGTTTACCTTTGTGCTTTAAGGATCTTCTGCAGGATTTAATGTTCTAATTTCTGAGGAAACTGTTGTACAATACAAGAAAACGCAAATCAAAACTACTTTGAAATTTTATTTTATACCAATCAGAAAGTCTAAGATCAAGAAAACTAGTGATATCTCATAGTGGTGAGGATGGGGAATAAGAAACACTCGTCTATTACAGGTGGGAGTTAAACCTTGAACAGCCATTATGAAAATCAGAGTTGTGGTTCTTCAGAAAAAATGAGAATTGATCTACCTCAAGATCCACCTACATCACTCTTGAGAATACCCAAAGGATACTTCATCCTACTACAGAAACATCTGTTCAACCATGCTTATTGCTGTTCTGTTCACAATGGCTTGCCTTTGGAAACAACCTAGATGCAACATGAATGAAATCACCAGCTAATGCCTCAACTGGATATCTCCTATCACCAAGTAAAACTTCCGATATTGGGACTGGGTTACATTTAATGAAGTTGTTGACCAAAGTGGACTAATGGCAATCCACAAACCACCCAGGATGTTGCAAACCTAAAGAGGTTACTATCCATAAACTGACAACAAGGCCCCATTGTTGAAGACAACGTCTATACAACTCATTTAACATAGAAAAGTCAAGCTGATGCCTACATAGAGCCTTCTTCCCACATGATAACATTTTTTTTGGAACAGGAAGCTATTCTCTATACTACCAAAGGGGAAATGAAGATCAAACTAGCCAAAATTTCTTTGAAATACAAGAGTGTCTTGCCTACAAAATACATTAATGAGATTGTGGCACAAAGTTTGTGGGAGTAACCAACCAATATCTGATTTGACAAAAGGTTTACTGTAGCAGGAACAGCAGGGCCATCTCTATGTAAATGCTGAGGGCCATACAGCCACAAAAGCATCTGCTGCGGGAGGGCCTAATTGAGAACTGCCTGAGAGACCAAGAATTCCTGGTGCAGACAATGCCAGCCCATTAAGAACTGCTGTTTAGAAGAGATGCTTTCTTGGGACCAATAGGGCGATGGTGGAGGGCATTAAAGGAGCTTGCAGCAGTGTTCAGATAAGCTTGCTGTTGCATTTCTCACCTGCTCCGGGAGTCTGTGTCATTTTCTTTGTGCCACTTCACCTCCAACCCACAAAAGCAGGTAGGGTCGGGTTGTAAGTAGCCCAGGTCATACATAGACAATAACCCACTCTTGGAGATGGATCCCAGATTTGACACTGCTGTGGTGACCAAGAACCTGAGACTAGATAGATCACAGACCTATGGAAAACCCAAGTACTCTTGTTCTGCAACTGAAACTTAGCACTAAAACGAGTCCTAATGACTTTTTGTTATAGCCATAGATCAGTGTTTTCCTCAGCCATCATCAGGGAGGCTTCCTCCTGAAACATATGGGAACGAATACGAGACCCATAGTTGGATATTAGGCATAGTGAAATACCTTGAAACACTCAGCCCTAAACAAGATGGAAGCATCCATCATATCTCTCTCCTCAGGACCCAGGGAACCCCACAGTAGAGGAAACAAAATGAGGGGTTGGAAGACATGAACAAAACAAGACCTTCTAAATCAACATGATCAAAGCCCATATGAACTCATAGAAACTGAGTAAGCATGTACAGGGCCTTAGAGATTTGTACCAGATTGGATCCTAGAGCTGAAAGGGAAGAATCTAGCCCTCATCCCAAATCCAAATGATATCTCTCATTGATAACCGCTTGCAAATAAAAATGTCATTTCCTCCAAGCGAGTCTCACTGGTGAAACAAAGTACTGTGAAGGGTAGGCTGCGTGCCCAGCAGTAGATACCAACAGAAAATCAAGTCGATGGCATCCTTGCAGAGTTTTTGTCTCATAATGTCATGGTAAGGCTTTTTTCTTTTTTCTTTCTATTATTTTGTTAAATTTTAACTTATTATATTTTTCCTTTATTATTTATTTATTTATTTATTTATTTATTTATTTATTTATTTATTTATTTGTATGTTTTTCTTCTCCATTTTACCCTACAAGTCCTTCACGTAGATATTATTGCTTCCGGTCTAGTTTTTTAGGGATTCCTGGTTGTGTGAACTAGTTTGTGTGTTTATTATGCCTTTTCTTGGGCTCTGTTTTGTCTGCTTATTTTGTCCAATTCCAATATGTTAGTTTTTTATCATATTATATGTTATCTTTTATTATCCTTTAGATAAATATTTGCCTTCTAATGATAGGCAGAAAGGGAGTGAATTTGGATGGAATGGGAGATGGGAAGGAAGTGGGAGGAATAGAGAGGGGACACTAATATTACCAAATACTATGTGAGAAAAAAAATCTAATTTTTATAAAAGGAAAAATAATATTACCACATTTTCTACTAATCATCTAACAACTAGAGGAAAATGACAGTTGACTATAACTTAGAAATGACATTGTTTAATCCTAAATGGCAAAAAAAAAAAAAAAAAAAAAAAAAAAAAAAATTGACAGAGAATAAATCAATGTCTCTGGTAGAAGACAGAAATAAATTTTACATCATGAATTTTTTATAATTTTCAAAGCTTTTCTCCCTTTCTAGTCAGTTATGAGACTGACATTTCTGCACATGCTGTTATTTTTAGATAAGAGCATCAAAATAATTTTTAATATGTAAGGGTTTTTTTTCCATCATTTCACTTCAATGGTTTCTAAAGCTTAAGCTTCTGTCTATAACTTCAAGGTCACTGGTATTAACTTCATGGTCCTTAAAACCATGCAGGATTAGAGAACCAATTCCATTTGTTCTGTGGTCAGTCTTGCTAAACAACATCTTTATGACCTTTTAAATATTGCATCAAAAATGTTCTCCCTGAGATGAGAAAGTAGCTTCTTGCTTAAAGTACCTGCTGTATAAACAGGAGAAACTGAGTTTGGATTCCCCTAAACCCACACAGAAAGCCTGAGTAGGGAATGGTAATTCCAGGGTAGGGAAGGCAGAGACAGTGGCATCCCTGGGACTCACTCGCCAATAATTCTTGCTAAACTTGTGAGCTCTAGGTTCAGGAAGAGTCTGTGTCTCAGAAAACAAGGTCAGAGTTAATTCTCTATTTGATGTTGCCTAGAATCGTTTGATAATTCCTCAATTGAGGAATTGCCTATATCAGATTGACCTGTGGGCATATCTGTGGAACATTGTCTTAATTATTAATTGATGTAGGACAAACTGTCCCTTTGTGGGCATCACCATTCCCTAGACAATCCTGGCTTCTCTAAGAAAGCGAAGTAAGCAAGATGCTGTGAGTGAGCCAGCAAGGCAAGTTCTTCCTTGCTACGAGTGAATTCCCTGGTCAAAAGTAAGGTTGGGTGGAATAGCAGATAGCCCTCTCTTCAAATTCTGGCTAGAGTTCCTGCCCTGATTTCTTCCAGCGATGGACATGAGTTGGAAGTGTAAAATGAAGTATATCCATTCTCAAGCAGGTCACATTTGGTCAGTGTTTTATCAGAAAATAATGTAGGACAAAGCAATCAAGAAAGACCTCTGGCATTGACTTTCCAGGTACATACACACAGACACACACAGACATGAGCCAGAATATGTAGCCACATATGAAATGTGGACATTTCAAACCTCAGTTACATGCATTGTTTCCTTGATCAAAAAGATGGGCAAGAAAGAGACTCTTTCCCCAATCACACTGGTGGTATGACTCAGTGCTTACAATACGTTTCTGAAAATATATATATAAAAAAATAACAGAAGAGCAAAAGAAACAAACATATGAACTGTGAGAACATTCTAGACATGATACTTAAAGCAAATTGTCAACTCATCAACATCTAAAGTCACGGACATGCATACCTTTGATTTTTCTAGATTCTATTAATTGTGGTACTGAGTCTTTCTGCAAAATGTGGGCAGAACCACTCCATATGCTGGGTTCTAGAGGCGTAAAAAGGAGAGAGTAAGCCCAGCATCACTTTCTCTGCATTCAACTCTCTCTGCTGCATGACGGGGGATACAGGGGGACCAGCTCCCCCACATTCCTGCTGTCATCCTTATCCACCATAAGTTCCGCTATCCTCAAATGATGAGCCAAAATAAACTCCTTCTTTAAGTAGCATTTTCAGATATTTTGTCATGGCAACAAGAAAAAGAACTAATATAATCACAACATTTTCCAATAGTTTATAAGCACCACACTAAAAAGATAAGATGTTTAAATTCCTAACTGTTTTTAATTCTCACTGTTTTAATATAAGATTTTATTTTATATGCGCTATGCAACTCTCAATATTTGAGAGGAATCACAAGAAAGTAAGGAAATATTAAAAGGCACCACAGCCCCTACTGCAAATCCGCTTTAGAGATTACATCTTGGTACTATACACTTCTTCCAAATCCAGACTTTACAGCTCTAGTATCTACGTGTATTCAATCTGACATGCTGGAGGCTGATTGGAAAGTTACAGGATGCCTAGCTGCTAAGGATACAGCATCTACTAGCAGGAGGCCGGTTGCCATGCAACTGAATCTATAGATATGCACACATTCAGAAGTTTGCATGCTAAAACGATGGCTTAGAGATTGAGAGCACACAGGAGCTAAGACCGGTGCCAGCACTCACATCAGATGGCTCACAACCATACATAACTACAGTACCACGGGAAATAATTCCCTCTCCTGGTCATGTGTGCACAATCTCATACTCCTCAAAAGTGCATAACTAAATAAATGAAAGAAAGAAATTACTACACCAGAAGAAAAGTGAACATATAAGAAGCGGCAGAAACTTTGTATCCAGTGTGGTAGGGTAAAACATTTAAGAGAAAAAGGCAAAGTTACATGAGGAGTGCAGTTGTGAATGGGCACTTCTCAGACTTGACAGAGGATCAGAATGACTGCTGGTTAAAGGTGAAATACAGTCCTCCAGTCTCCGTGTCGTCATTCAGTAGATTTGGGTTAGTTCTTAGAACCCTTTACAGTTACAGTTCATCTTTTCACTAATGGTACAGGTAACTTATAGGTTTTTGTTGTTCTTCTTTTTGTCGTTGTTGTTTGTTTGGGTTTTTTCACTGTTTGTTTGTATGTTTAGTTGGTTGGGTGTTCTCTCTGTGTAGCCCTGGCTATCCTGTAACTCACTATGTAGACCAGGCTGGTCTCAAATTCAGAGATCCATCTGCCTCTGCCTCCTGAGTCCTGGGATCAAAGGAGTGCACCACCACCATTCGCTAACTATAGGTAATTCTTATGCTCAGAAATCTCTGATAAGTCAGAGATGGGCGTACCAATCCAAGGGTAATAGAATAGCTGAAAACTCTTATTCAGTCACATCTTACATAAGAAGTGGGATGTCTCATACTTCACTTCATTAAATCATTGTCTTTATTTTTTACAAATAAGCAAGGCACAGAAAAGTGAAATCAGTTCACAGTGTCATAGGAAGGAAATAGAAAAACCAAGACTTACACTCTTCTGCCCATCTTCCATCTTTCAAAGAATTATTATCACTGCCGATGTTGTTAGTGTTGTTTTGGCTCTACGAACTGTAGCTAAAGTCTCTACTGTTCCAACTTTGGCCTTCCCCTGTGTTTCAAACATGTTTTATTTTTAAAAGATTTATATTTTTAATTATGTGTAGGGAAGTTTAAGTATACATACATGCCCCTGAAGAGTCCAGAAGAGACTGCTAGGTCTCCTGGAGATGGAGTTATAAACTGTTGTGAGCAACTAGGGAAGGATGCTGGGAACCAAACTCAGGTCCAATGCAAAAGCAGCAAAGGATCTGAACAAATGAGTGTAGTGTCCCGCTGAGCTGCTCTGCCCGGCGGGCAATAGGGTTCCGGAGGCAGCTGCTCTGCCCCGCGCATCAGGTGTGAAGCACTGGAGACAGCACCAGAGATCAAAGACTTAGCAGGTCTCATGCTTATGTTAAAGGTTTACCGGATCTTCCTTTCAAGATCTCCTTCTGGTCTGGTGTTAATGGATTTTCTCCTGTTTATGTTAAGATGAGCAAGTTTCGAATTCCTCTGGGTCTGGTTCCTAGCGTAACTATAAATACTGAGTAAAGCTCTCTCTCTTTTCACATCTACCTGGTGTCTGTGTCCTCCTTCCTTGTTAACCGTTTGCCTTCCCAGGACCCAATTAACCCAGTTCGTGTATACCCACGGAGGAAGAGAGACCGCGGGGCGGTCCCCTTCAACTGAGCATCCTCTTTATCCTTCTAGACATACTTTTGACTCTGCTATTATTAATCCCTATAATGCAATTGAAAAGAAAGGATAGCATTTGGCATAGCTAATTTTAAATGTCTCTTATTGAGAAACCTACCTAGATTATTAAATTGGAAAATGCCTGTAGCCTTCAGATGAATCTCTGTGCTGTTGATTATCAACGGAGAGGACTGATCATGCATGTGGGAAGGTCTCATTGTGTGTATTGAAAATCTCATCATCCATTGCCAGTCAGAGCTGAAGCAGTCTGATTTTCTTGCTGGCAGGCCATTTATCACTTCTCCTGGCCATCAATAATTGATTAGGGAGATTAGACTTGGCACAATGCAGATCAGCCTGTTTTATCAACGTGGAACAGTTTGTGTCAGAATGTGGTAACCTTCACTTCCTCTACTAACTGGAGTTTGATTGGCTGTCTGGGGATTTTCATTTGCTCATTTAGCATCAGAGAAAAAAAGAGGAAACACTGAAAAACAGGGAAAAGAATCACCTGTTTCGGCTTGTGCCAATACCTCTAGGGGGATTTTTTGCCTCAAAATCTGCTTTGTATCCTGATTTCTCTCCCCATTAAAGCAATACAAAGGTTATGCAGATTGGAAAGCCAATCCAATAGACCAAGGATCTCTGTGTACTCTCTCTCTCTCTCTCTCTCTCTCTCTCTCTCTCTCTCTCTCTCTCTCTCTCTCTCTCCCTCTCCCTCTCCCTTTTCTTCCTTCTCCTTCTCCCTCTCCGTCTCTCACCTCTCTCACCTCTCTCTGTATGTATGGAGGTCAAAGGATTACCTTGGATGTCACTCCTCAAGCATCATTCACTTAGACTTATTTTTTGAGGCAGAGTCTCTCAACAGCCTGGAGCTCTGAAAGCTCTAACCTAGCTTGCAAAAGGGCCCCATGTGTACCCATCCATCTTCCTCAGCACATTAACATGCCTGGACTTGGATTACTTAGAATTATAGTTACAAACGGTTGTGAGACTCCATATGGATGCTGGCAACAGAGCCTCACCTATACTTTTTATCCACGTTCTGGGAGTTGAATCTAGGTCCTCATCCCTGTATGCTAATTGCTTTTCTGACTAAGCCCTCTCCCACTGTATTCTCAAAGCAAGACTTCCAGGTCTCTCAGAGGTCCTAGGAATGGGGCATAGATTCTCAGACTTATTCCTTTTTCCTGCCTGTTAGTGTAAGCAACTTTTCTCTCCCCTCTATTTCTACAAAACTCAACTTGCAAAGTTGAACACAGTCTCTTTGGCATCTGTGCTTAAGATGAATGCACAGATCATTTGGTTTGAAGGTCAGCTGGTCACGGCAAGAGGAAAAGAAACAAAATAAAACACACACGGGTAAGCTACAACTGAGTATGGACTCTTAACACACTGCTCCTTTTGGATGCTTTTTGGTCTTGGTTCCTTTTCCAAAAGTTTTTAAATTGAATTATAGATATGCATGTATGTCTATGTGCTATACACATAAATGTAGAGGCTGTGGAGGCCAGAAGAGGCAGTTTAATCATCTGGAACTAGAATCACTGGTGGTTGTGAGCTGCCCATTATGGGCTCTGAGAACCAAATCAGGGTACTCTACAGGAATGGCTCACACTTGTAATCACGAATCCATCTCTCTAATCCTTTTGTTCCTGATGGATTATTTTCTCATGAGAAGAAGAAGCATGTAGGTATAGTTTTGTCTGCTGCTTTTAATTCTGTAGGCAGACCTCATATCTCTCTCTTCTGTTATTTGTGTGTATGTGTGTGTGTGTGTGTGTGTGTGTGTGTGTGTACATTACCATGTGGGTATGTGGGTATGGTATATGCGTGTGTGTGTGTGTATGTGTGTGTGTTTATGGGTGCACATGAACATGTAAACATATAAATGTGAAGACTAGAAGACAATTTAATTGGCATACTTCATGACTTGTCTCCTTATTTTGGGGCAGGGCTTTTCACTACACTGGAATTCACTGAGTCATCTGATTAACTAGGGAGCTGTTTAACCGGTAGATCTGTGTGTCTCCACTTCCCTAGCATTGTTGAGATTACAAGCATGAATGAACCTACTTACCTTTTTACATGGCTTGTGGGGACTGAAGTCAGATGAAGGCAAAGCAAACATTTTACAGACTAGCTATTCATTCCCCAGCTCTC
>NW_022196891.1:18962695-18981366 GCF_008632895.1 Mastomys coucha | reverse complement strand
CCCTCCCTCTCCTTCTCCCTCACCCTCTTCCTCTCTCTCTTCCTCTATATCCCCTCCCCAACTTTAGAGCAGAGACTTAAAGATTCATATAACACAGAATAATGAAGGTTGCCCTTCTCCTCAAGAGGCCAACTTGATTTTCTGAGGCATCTCCACCAGGAGGACTATCTAGAGATAGTTGAGAAGAGCTCATTACTGATAGCCTGACTGACAGAACAGTGTGATTTAATTGGAATTACTAATCACTATCCATAGCTCTAGATAACAGGTATATTTTCATATTGTCACAGCCATAGATGGTGTAGTCGAAGTATGAGAAGCTGTATAATTAGTGATTTTCAGAATTTGGACAACGTGAGTATGCATCTGAAACTAGCACCCTCATGTCGTGGGGCATATCATCTCCTCTAAGCACAAGCATCACCCACTGCCTCTTCTCATCACTAGAAGGCAAGTTGATGGCTTTTTCACATGACTAACTTCTCTGTGGTTTTATGAAGAAGGAACTCAATAACATTGATTATAGGTAATTCATTTCCTTCCCCTGAAGAATTTCGTTCCGTTAATATGGGGGTGGCACATTGATAGTAATCTGTCATTTATGGACTGGCTGATGATTTTTTTAAAATTTCTAGATCTTTGTGAGTGTAGGGGATGTATATGCTTACACACACTTGTGTACATGCATATGTACATGTGGGTGGATACATGTGGACTTGTTCACATGGAGACCAAACATCAATGTCTGGTGTCTTCCTTAATTATTCCCTCATTTAGTCTAAAGCTTATTGATTTAGTTAGACTGACTCTCCTAGCTCCTAGGATCTTCCTGCCTCAGTCTACCCAGTGTCCAGGGCACAGGTATATGCTGTTGTGCCTGGTTTTTTAGGTGGATGCTAGTGACTGAACTATGATGACCCCTACACTTGCAGACCAGATGTTTACTGACTGAGCCAGCTCCTAAGTCTCTTCCAGACATTTTTATGTTCCTGAATCTTATATATCTTTTTACTATTCCTCTCTGAGTGCCTGGGAGAGGCTGAGTCCTCAACACTAACTTCACCCAGCAAAGATCACAATTAACTACAGGAGTTCGGTGATATCATCTCCCAATCTCAGCCAAAATGATTCTTTTGTCTAAAAAAATATAAAAGAAGGGCTTTTCTCCTTTCAGAATATTCACCTTTATAGAAGTGAACAGATTTCTGGACTCTTAGAATGTCTCTGGCTTTCAGAATATTTTTTCCACCATCTGAAGAAGAAAGAAACTTTGTTATTACTTCTCTTTGTGTTCCATGTCACTACAGTATAAGAAAGGACCTAACTAGCTCTGTCTCCTCCTGGCCCTTCGGTACTCTTTAAAGATATAGAGATGGTATGCATCCCTAGACAGTTTTGCCTCAGTCTCTTCCCTCTCCAACTTCCAGCTCTGTAGAGGTTGGAACAGAACATCACATTTAATTGTCATGTGTCCTCAACCTACTCTGGACAATGACATTTTCTCCTATTTTTAATAAAATTGAAAATGTTAAGAAACAATTTTCATTCATTTCATAGACTGTTTCTCAAATTGAATTTGGCTGATGTTGACACATAGTTAGATTAGGTTAGGGTTTAGGGACAAATGACTTTGCTCCATTAGAAACCTCAAGAAACCTCCATTTCCCATCTCTTTGTGAAAATAAGAAGAAAAAAAACAGTGTTACAGAAATAATTATGAACAGCAGAAAGCATGGTCAGGAAAGGAGATAATTCAGTACAACTGTCCCTTCACTTAAAGACTGATAGGCATCTGAAAACCCCTATAAAATGTATAGCCTGAGATGAAACAGTTAAAAACATATATAGATTGACTTAAGAGCAAAGTATAAACATCAAGTTATACCTAAACCTAGGTAGTGCTGGGAAAACTAAATTAAATATATATGAAGTGTATTGCCAGTATTATCCATTAAAAATGATTGAAGTATCAATTTATGAGTTTCCACCATACACTGAAGCTTTAGCAAGCACTGAGATTATTGAACTAAATGGCACAGCACTTCCCTTGAAAGTATTCATTGACTTGTAAGGAATACTTAATTGAAAGTATTAAATAATTTCTTACTTGTAAGGAATGGCAAATTGTGGCAAAGAAAATACAATCATATGTGATTGATGATGCTACACAGGACCATGTCTAATTTAGCACAAAGAAAAAGATGGTGATATAAAAGAAAAGGTGATCCTTTGGAATATGTCTTTAAGAAAGATGTGGGTGGAAGACTGAGTTAAGAAACAAAGGTGGGTAGAGCCCTCCACGCAGAAGGTGAAGCATAGATACATGCCCAGAGGCAGAAAACATTAGAAAACATTTGTACAAAGCTGTAAAATACTCTCTATCGTCAAAAACATAGGCTTACAATCCAGTTCCACTTATTTGCCTGATGGCTGAGCCATGCAGCAATTTGAAAAAAATGTAGATACCAATATCCTTAGCAATCTTATTTAGTAGAATATGTCACTAAGATGTCTTTTCATTATCAGGCAGATGAGTAATGGCGATTCATGCAATGGTGTTATTCAGTTCAATGATGGAAGAGCTTAATGGACACAGGATACTTACAGATAAGCAGAGATGGATCAAGAAGATTGAAATTGTTTGTCTATACAGACTATACAAAGACAAATGAAAACCAATGAAGAGATGGCAATTGAATGGTTCGATTTATATTACACCCAAGAAACTTAGAAGATAAAAGTGCATTCCTGGTTGATAAGGGTTTAGAAAGAGGCACTAGGGGAGAAGGAGGTTTAATTGTTTAATAAGTAAATTAATTGATTGTGTGTATATATGTATGCATTCACATACCATGGTCCAATTGTAGAGCTCAAAACAAAATTTATGGAAGCCTATCTTCTACCATGTAGATCTTGGAGATCAAATTGAGATCATCAGACTTGGTAGCAAATGCGTTTATCTACTGAGGTATTTCACCAGATAGAGAGTATATAAGTCTACTTTAAAATGTATATGTCATTGTTATTTTGGGAAATATAGATAACACAATTGTCAATATCCATTGGATTTGTAGATTGACTTTGGTAGGATGGCTATTTTTACTATATTAATTCTGCCAATCCATGAGCATGGGAGAGCTCCCATTTTCTGAGATCTTCTTAGAATTCCTTCTTGAGAGACTTAAAGTTATTGTCATATAGGCCTTTCACTTGTCTGGTCAGAGTTACCCCAAGATATTTCATATTATTTGTGGCTATTATGAAGAGAGTTGTTACCCTAATTTCTTTCTTAGCCAGTTTATCATTTGTATAAAACAAGGCTACTGACTTATTTGAGTTACTTTTATATCCAGCCATTTTGCTGAAGTTGTTTATCAGCTGGAAAAATTCTCTGGTATAATTTTTGGGGTCACTTATGTATACTATCATATCATCTGCAAATAATGATAACTTTATTTCTTCTTTGCCAATTTGTATCCCCTTAATCTCTTATTGTTGTTTTATTTTTCTAGCTAGCATTTTGAGTACTATATTGAATAGATTTGGGGAGAGTGGACATCTTTGTCTTGTCCCCATTTTTAGTGGGATTGCTTCAAGTATGTCTCCATTTAATTTAATATTGGCTGTTGGTTTGCAGTAAATTGCTTTTATTACATTTAGGTATGGGCCTTGAATTCCTGGTCTTTCCAGGACTTTTAACATGAAGGGGTGTTGTATTTTGTCTAATGCTTTTTCTGCATCTAAGGAGATGATCATGTAATTTTTTTTAATTTGTTTATAGTGGATGACATTAATGGAATTTTGTATTTTCAACCAACCTTGCATCCCTAGAATGAAGCCTACTTGATTATGAATGATAGTTTTGATGTGTTCTTGGATTCAGTTTGTAAGAATTTTATTGAGTATCTTTGCATCAATATTCATAAGCAAGATTGGTCTGAAGTTCTATTTTTTTTTTTGATTCCTTGGTTGGTTTAAGTATTAGAGTAACTGTGACTTCATAGAATGAGTTAGGTAGTATTCCTTCTGTATCAATTTTATGGAATAGTTTGAGGAATATTGGTATCAGGTCTTCTTTGAAGGTCTGGTAAAATTCTGAACTAAATTCACCTGTCCCTGGGCATTTTTTGGTTGGGAAGTTTGAAATGACTTCTACTATTTCCTTGTGTGACATGGGCCTGTTTAGAGAGTTGCCCTGTTTTTCTGTGACAGTTGTGTCAATCCCTTCTACAGTATCTTCTATACCCAAGGTTCTCTCTACTATCTCTTGTATTCTGTTGGTGATACTTACATCTGTAATCCCCAATACCACGTTGGGAATATAAGAAAAGATGTTCCACCATGCCACAGTGACACAAGTTCCAGTATGTTCATAGCAGCCTTATTTGTGATAGCCAGAAGCTAGAAACAACCAAGATGTCCCACTACAGAAGAACGGATACAGAAAATGATATTCATTTACACAATGGAATACTACTCAGCTATTAAGAAGAAGGACATGAATGGAACTAGAAAATATCATCCTGAGTGAAGTAACTCAAGACACAAAAGGACATGCATGGTATGTACTCACTGAGAAGTGGATATTAGCCAAAAAAAAAAAATACAGAATATTCAAGATACAGTCCACAGAACTCAAGAAGGTCAACAAACTGAATGACCCAAGTGAGAATGCTTCATTTCCACGTGGGAGGGAGAAGAAAGTAATCACAAGTGGAGAGGGAGGGAGGGACCTGGTAGGGTAAGTGGATGCGGGGGTGGGGAAAGGGAACCTTACCTGATATTGGGTAAGGAAAAAGGAGTGAAACCCTGAGGGCCAGCAGAAAGAATGAAAACAGGAAAATCTATGGAGTTAGGAGATAGGAGGATACCCTCCAGAATGCACCAGAGACCTAGGAGCTGAGAGACTCTCAGGACTCAAAAGGAGGGACCTTAGATGAAATGCCTGCCATTAGGGAGAGGGAACTTATAGAGGCCACCTCTAGCAGAAAGAGAGGGAGAGCATCATGTGAGGGAGGGGGTTGCCATCCCACTGTCAAAAGTCTGACCAATAATTGTTCTTGTCTGGAAGAACTGCAGGGATGAAAATGGAGAGAAGCCTGAGAATAAGAAGGCCCAGTGACAGGCCCAAAGTGGGCTCCAGCTCAAGGGGAGGTCCCAAGGCCTGACACTATTACTGAGGCTATGGAGTGCTTACAAAAAGGAATCTAGCATGACTGCACTCCTGAAGATCCAAGAAGCATCTGAAAGAGTCAGATGCAGATATTTGCACCCAATCAATGGACAGAAGCAGCTGACCCCTGTGGTTGAATTAGGGAAAGGCTGAAAGAAGCTGAGGAGTAGGAAGATCCTGTAGGAGGACCAGCAGTCTCAATTAATCTGGATCCCTGAGATCTCTCAAACACTGGGCCACCAAACATGCAGCATACACCAGCTGATATGAGCTCCACAACACATATACAGTGGAGGACTGCCAGGTCTGTGTTCATTCAGAGATGATGCACCTCAGGAGACTGGAGAGGCCCCAGCAAGTTTAGAGGTCAGGTGTGGTAACGGGTAGGGAGTGGGGACATCCTCATGGAGACAGAGGGGTGGGGAGGAAGTATGGGAAGTGGAACAGTCAAAGGATGGGCAAGGGGTGGGAATAAAATCTGGAGTGTAAAAAAATAAATTTAAAAAAAGAAAGGAAAAGTCAAAAATATCTAAAGGAAGGTTTGTTAAGATCCTGGATGTACACAA
This sequence comes from Mastomys coucha, assembly GCF_008632895.1. NCBI lineage: Eukaryota > Metazoa > Chordata > Mammalia > Rodentia > Muridae > Mastomys > Mastomys coucha. The sequence goes on along the minus strand of NW_022196891.1, from coordinate 18,975,627 downwards.
CCCAAAAGACTCCGAAAGTCCCCCAAACTCCTCAAATGTACAAAACCCTTCTATCCCCAAGATTATGTGCTAAGTAAGGGCTGCTAAGGAGATCAGACCATTCAAAGTATGTGGACGAGGCTCTTTGAACTTTTAAGTTGTCTACAAGTTGTGCAGAGATCCCTAAGGTTCTTATTTTCACAGATCTTCGTCCCTATTGGGTGGGCTTTGGGTGATGCAGCTGTTCCTGTAAATAACCTCTCACCCACAATCCTGTAAGTAACCCCAGTAAACTCGTTGGTTCTCAAAGTTGATATTTATTCGTATTGTTGCTTGGGGTCTTGAAAGCTACCTGACCAGGAATTTATGACAGCTGTGTTAAAGGTAGAAAGAAAGGCCCTTATGTGTCTATTGCTCATGTGGTGATCCAGATAAGAGATCCTTTCCCAAATCAGTATTTATGGTGGTTAGAAAAGCAGGAGAAACATGACTCTGAAACTAATGGGTTGCAGAACATAAGAAAAGAATCTCTAAGGAAACCCAGATTCCTACCTGAAGAGAAAAGATAATGACATATTCCAATTTTTGAATGAATTTGTTAGAACTAGTCATGAACAAGTTGAAGCTTTTGATTTTCATAAATCCACTATAAAACACCCATTCTATTGCTTCCTTTCTTTGTGCCCGAGTCTCCTTGTACTAGTCCCTACATTATGTAAAATATCTTTTATTCATTAAATGAGTCCTCAACTAGACAAAAGTCAGGTTCGAAATAGCTGTTGTATTATTTCATGCCATGTGAAGAGGATGTGATGTCCTGTTTTCTTTTTCTTTTTAAAGCATTTAAATCCTCAGAATTCACTGATACAAACAGAGTAATGCAGCTTTAAAAAAATCACACAATATTTTAACAGGCATATAATCAAAGAAAATATTCAAATAGCTAAGAGATGTTCATGATAGGTCATTAGCAAAATGCAAGATTCAAGTGCCAATGAAATCTGCTCTTTACTTAAAATCATACAATATTTGTGAAGTACTGAAGATCTGGAACTCTCCATTATAGTTTATGGCAATTGCAAAACTCAGATTGGTAATTTCTCTAAAATTTTTATGTAATTAACTTATTCTTGCTTCTCGAATCTTTGATGTTGCTATTGTTGCAATGGATAGACCCTCTGTTTTAGTATTCAGCAGGAATGGGAACATGGAAAATACTAGTTACATTTTTCATTTCAGAGGCAATGATTTTAGACTATTACCATTAATAACTTTTTTCTGCATCATTTATGAGATCTACCTAATTTCCTTTTATTGCTTTTTTTATTTGTTTGTTTTCTGGATTTTAGTGAAGAGTGGGAACTGGAAGTTTTCAATTGCATTATTAAGAAGATTAGACTTTTTTATTTAGTTTGTGATAGCTAATTTTAAAGGTCAACTCAGTCCAATCTAGAATGGGAAGAGTCTCACTAAGGAGTTGTCTAAATCAGGTGTGTAGGAGGTTGTCTTGGTTGACTTAATTGATGTTTGAAGACCTAGATCACTGAGTTTGGGCTCTGGACACTATAAGCAGAGAAATCTAGGAGCATTAAGCATGTATGCATACACTCTCTTTTATGGTCCTGCTATCTTAACTTCCTGGCTATTATGGACAGCAACCTGGGCTACTGACCCAAAGTAAGCCTTTTTCACATAGGTTGATTTTTGTCACAGCAACAGGAATTAATGATAAGCTATCTCCCAATAGGATTAAACATAAGTGCCATACATTCACGGATAGAAATCGAGAGATGAGAATGGATGAGTATAAGCCCTTAGAATCATGATAGGCACCAACTCAGCTGTGTCCTTGATTTCAATACAATATGCTCTAAAGAAGGAAACTCAGCCTTTGAAGTAGTAGCTTAAGCATAAGAGGCCCCAATAGAGTAATAAAAGCAAGAAAATCAATCAAGAGGAACAGCAAAATGCATACAAGGTAAAGATCTCAAGTATGTCTGATGAAAACTAGAAAAACAGAATTTTGAAATATTTTGCATGCCTCCATCTCCCATATACTTGTGGAGCATCCTGCATATGCTTCATTCAACACTGTACAAATTTTGGGATGGCAGACAAGTTCCATCTCCGATGGAGTATGTACTCTAGCAGAATAACTAAGATAGCGTACAAGCAAATAGAAACAACTTATGATTTCAAAGCTGAAAATTTAGGAGTAAGAATGAAGCATGTATTTCAAACAAATGATAAATCCTCACTTTGTAATCCTAGATGCTTGGAATTCACTATGTAGGCCATTCTGGTCTTGAACTTATACGTGATCCTCTTGTCTCTTCCCCCAAAGTGTTAGAGCTTTGGGGCTGAGAGAATATGCCCCACATATTCAAGAACATCACAAAACCACAAAGTTACAGTAGCCATGGGAGACAGCATACTTAGGAAATAAAACCACAATGATAAGATAGGAAGCAAGCCTGGTAACACGCTGATTAGAAATGCAGGGAGACTCCTCTTTTCCGTAGACTTCCAAAATAAAATAGAGACTGGAGAAATGGCTCATCAGTTAAGGCCGCTTACTACTTGTCTTAGTCACTGTTCTATTGCTGCAAAGAGACACCACAACCAAGATAACTCTTATAAAAGAAAGCCCTTAATTGTGCCTTGCTTATAGTTTTAGATGTTTAGTCTATTATCATCATGGTAGAGAGAACGGGGGTATGAATAGTGCTGTATAAGTACCCGATAGCTGTATCCTGCCTGATCTTTAAGCCAAGGAAGAGAGTGATCTAACATGGGCTTTAGAAACCTCAAAGTCCACCACTAGTGAAACACTTCCACTAACAAGACAATGCCTCTTCCAACGAGGCCATTCATCCTAATCCTTGTAATCCTTTCAAAGAGTTCCACCTCATGGTGACCACACATTCAAATATATGAGCTTGTGGCAGTCATTTTTATCCAAACCCTCACACTGTTCTATCAGAATACCAGAATTCACAGCCCAGCACCCAGATCAGAAGATTCACCAACACCTGTAATCCCAGCTCCAAGGGAACTGATGACATACCCCTACTGACCTCTGTGCACTGCACACACACACACACACACACACACACACACACATGATTTTCTTGTATTTGTATATTATATAAGTCATATATACTATATTCAAAATGAAAGTTTATCTGTCTTCATAAACGTGAGAATGACGTATGCAAATGAACCTGTTAAGTAAATGTATCCCTACTAATTAAGCATTCAGCTCTGGAGTTGGATGTCTCAGCTTCAAATCCAGGTTTCCCTACTCACTGTGTATATTAATATCTGTTGTCTCAACTGATCCCTGTTTTCTGCTCAGTCAGACAGGAATAATAATAAAGTCAGCTCACAAGGTGGGTGTAGCATTTATGAGTAGTTATAACACAATCAAAACATAACTGGTGTACTTGCTGGTTGTGTGTCAACTTGACAGGAGCTGGAGTTATCACAGAGGAAGGAGCCTCCTTTGAGGAAATGCCTCCATAAGATCCAGCTGGATGACATTTTCTCACTTAGTAATCAATATGGGAGGGCCCAATCCTTGTGGGTCATAACACAACACCCCTGAGCTCGGTAATGTTGTGCTCTATAAGAAAGTAAGTTGAGCAAGTCACCAGGAGCAAGCCAGCATTCCTTCATGGCCTCGACATCAGCTCTTGCCTTCAGACTCCTGTCTGTTTGAGTTCCTATCCTGGCTTTCTTTAATGATAACAGCAAGGTAGAAGTATAGGCTGAAGAAATTCTTTGCTTTCTAACTTGCTTTTTGGTCATGGTGTTTTGTTGCAGCAATAAAAATCCTAACTAAGACAACTGGCTTCACCACAAACACTCACCATTCACACATTCCACTCATTCATTCATTCACCCATTCATTCACCCATTCATTCACCCATCAGCACTTGCCTGTGCCCAGTCATAGAGCTTGGGAGTAAAATGGGTTGTGGTGGTGATTTGTTGAACGCCACCTTTGTAATACTAGCAAGTAATGAAGCAGCAGCAGAGGCCAGATGTATCCAATCTAAACACTGGGAGGAGACAAATGGAGAAATGCATTTTAAAAACATGATTTGTAGCCATGAGTGCTGTGCTGGTTGCTTTCTGTTGTCTCACTGTTGTGACAAAATACCTGGCAAAAGCAACTTCATGGAAGAAGGGTTTATTCTGGCTTGCAGGTCAAGGACATAGTCCACCAAGGTAGGAAAGTTATGGCGGCAGGAACCTGAGGCAGATTGTCCCATGGTGACCAGATAGGAAGCAGAGGCAGATGGAGGCTGGTACCCGGCTCCTTTTCTCCTCCTTGTTCAATCCAGGCAATTGCAAACCCCTGACAATCACAGGGGCTAAGAAAACCAGGCAGCGGCTCAGTGGCCACGGCACCTTGCTGTTAGAGGCTTGTTTTTGACTTTGCACAACATGCTGCCTAGACCCACCCAAATAGTCCACTGCTTTTCGTGATCCCCAGCCAGAAGGAGAAGGCTGGGTGTTTCTCATAGTGTATCTGTTCTCTGAATGCATCAGAGGTACCTGATCCTTGGACTGTGATCTACATTTCTCTAAAAATGCAAGACCCAGATGCCATGAGGAGGTGGTATGATTTCTATATAATTAATCCAAGGATAGAACACTCTTCTATCCAGCAAAGAAGGCACCTGCAATTTCAAAAGACTCCCAGAGCTCAGACTGAGCGCCCCTCAGGGTACATATGACTGTCTCTTATACCACAAAACTTTCTAAAGAGATGATATTTCTGGAGGCCATAGGGATGTACCGACTAATTGCTAGGATCCTGGAGGGTGAGTGAGTGAGTGCACCCGTTGAGGTCTGACAAGTGTGTCTTAAGGGCAGTATACTCTGTGCAAAGAAAACACAGCCACCTTGAAAAAGTACTGCCAATTGCCAGTGTCCCCATTCTCTGATGATGAACAGGGTGATTATTTATTACGTTTGTGATTACCCTTGAATGTGTGACACTGGTCCTTTGTCATCAAAGGAAACAGTTTTACATTCCAGTGAGAACAGAGGAGAGGTTTAATTACTATCCGAGGCATCTGCTTATTTGAGTCATCTTATGAATAATCACGTAGACCAACACTTCCAGATGGTCAGGCTGTCTTCCTCTCTGCCTGCCTTTTCTCACAACCAATGGCACGCTATTATATATTCAGAAAGGGTGATTATTATGGGCTGGGGAGATGGCTCAGTGGTGAAAAACACTTAGTGCAAAGGCAAGAAAACTGGAGTTTGTATCCCTAACACTCATCAAATTGCTGGGCTGGCACATGGGCCCACTTGTAATTCGAGCCCTCTGAAGGCAGAGTCTAGTAATCCCAAGGGCAAGCTGGCTAGTGAGATTAATAAAAGAGGCAAGCTGTGAGTTCTGACTGGAATTCTGCCATGATGAAGAAGTTGAGAGCCAGTGAGGAAGACTCGTGATGTCAGCCTTCGGCTTCTATGTGCACATGCATACACTGACATATAAATGTGCTTCCGCATATGCAAACATGCAAACACAAACGCACACATACACACACACACACACTCACACACCACATTTTAAAAAGTCACATTTAAAAGATAATCGGAGTGCTGGGGCCGATTGCCCAAGGGTTTCTTTGTTGCTTGCTCTTCCAGAAGCCAGAAGTTCAGTCTACAGCACCCATATTGGGTGACTTACAATGGCCTGTAAGTCCACTTCCAGGTGCTGAGGCTCCCTCTTCTGACCTCTGTGAGCACCTGCTCATAAATATATGAACAGATGTATATAGACTTAAAAATACAAATTAAAGTATTCTTAATTTCGCAGGTGTTTCTAGGTAGCTGAGTAGTCTTTAAACTGTCACCAAGACCCTCCTCCATCATATATGTGAAAACCCACTTATTAGAGGTGGATGGAATCTGATAGAAAAGTCAGCCTGAGCAGTCATTTGCAGACAGAGGATCCTGTGGGATTTCAATGCAGTTACAACATTGTCAATACTTCATATTGAAACAGCGGCTTTCTAAATAGCATACAGTTCAAGGCTGGCTATCTGGTATTCTCCAAGGGAACAGGAACTTTTCTTCATAATATATACTTAGAATTCTCCCCTGATCATGTTGCCCACAGTTTGACAATAAAACCTAAAGTTTGCAGTAATTGATTTTAGCTCATTTGGGAAAGATTGGCAAACATTCACAAACCTCTGTCTAAAGACCCTTACGAAATACTGTGTGGGACTAGAGAGATGGCTTAATGGTTGAGAGTGCCTGCTGCTTTTGCGTGAAACCTGAGTTCTGTACCCAGTACACACATTGGGCAGCACAACTTCCTGTAACTCCAGCTTCAGGGCATCCTATATGCTCTTCTGTCCACTGGACCTGGATTTTTTTGTTTTGGTTTCTGTTTTTTGTTGTTGTTTTTTGTTTTGTTTTGTTTTGTTTTGTTTTCAAGACAAGGTTTCTCTGTATAGCCCTGGCTGTCCTGGAACTTACTCTGTAGACCAGGCTGGCCTTGAACTCAGAAATCTGCTTGCCTCTGCCTCCCAAGTACTGGGATTAAAGGTGTGTGTCCACTACTGCCCAGCAGATCTGGAGTTTTTGATTCACCTATACTAGCTGGCCAATGAGCTCCAATTGTTCTCCTGTGATGCCGTCTCTAGCACTAGGAATATAGTTGTGGGTCACTGTGCTGTCTTTTAAATATATATTTGTTTGTTTGTTTGCTTTTATGCATATCCATGTGTTTGTTAGTGCAATGTATGTAAAGGCCAAAATAAAGTGTCAGATTCCCCAGAACTGGAATAACATGTGGTTGTGAGCCTCACAATGTGGATGTTGAGAATTGAACACAGATCCTCTTCTAGACTAGTATGTACTCTTAATTACTGAGCCGTCACTCCAGTCCATAGGCTACTTTTGATACTGGTCCTGGTGATCCAAATTCAGGTCTTTATGATTACACAGCAAACAGTCAATAGATGTGAGCCATTTGTCCAGCTCCTGTATTCTTCTTTATGGTGGCACAGTTTAAGTGTATTTGATGAAAGTTGTCTTTGTCTCCTTTGGACCAACAATCTGCTTCCCAAACCAACAGAGTGCCTAGGGCATCAAAGCATGCACCAAAATGTTCTTAGAGAATTAGCCTCACTTCTAACTCAAGAGATGTTTTATGGACTGCAAAGTAATAAATCGGCCCATTCCCAGTGCTGCACCAATAGCAGCAATTCCTCCTCATATAGGCTGAAAATTAAGAAGGTTTCAGTAGATTTATGGAGCTGGTTATTTCATCCTGAAAGGGAGAAGGTGTTCCTAATTCTGTCTCTTGCTTTATTAGACTGACAGTTTCAGGGCTCCAGGGAGCATCTTGAGATAAATAAATCTTTGGATAACACAGATGGGAGGGGGGAGCTCAAAGGGGCTCTCTGACCAACCAGTGTTCATAGCTGCCAAGGAACACCCATGGGAATACCACTTGTCTGCCCTTGACTTGGTTATTAAATACCAAGTGTCAATCCCAGAAAAATGCTGAGAGTAGGGGGCTGGGCTGTTGGGTCCCAAGCAATCCTTCCAAACCCATGACATTCTGCTGGGATGATTTTTGGTCTTTGATAGTCAGGCTCTGGGAAGGTTAATGTTGTCAACCTGAACCACCACCAAAGGAAAACTCCAGACCTGTACATGCCAAAGAGGACATTTCTGGATTAAGTTCATTGAAGTAGGAAGAGCCATCCTTAATGTGGGCACCACTACTCCATGGGCTGGAGTCCTAAGCTAAATAGAGAAGAGAAAGTAAGATGAGCACCAGTATTCAGCGCTCTCTGCTTTCTTGCTGTCCATGCAAAGTGGCCAGCTGCTTCACTCTGCTCATCACCTTCATTTACCACCATCAAGGACTGTAGCCTAAAAATGTGAAACAGAAGATAGTCTTTCTTCTATACAGTTGATCTTGTCAGGTATTTCATCCCAGAGGTGAGAATGGGGACTGATAGAGTCTCCACCTCCAGACCTGTCCATTGTGTCAAAATCTCTGAGCCTCCAGTCTTTTCCCACTCACCTTTCATTGGAGTCACTGAGCTGCGTGAGCTCTGAAGTAAAAGTGAGCTGTATTTTCTCATGTTTCTCTAGTTGGCATCACTTCTGGTATTTACAAGATAATGGCTGTCGGGCACACACTGAAGGATTTTGAAGAGGTCTCTACTCCCAAATAGCCCTCTAGTTCCCTGAATTGGCTTAAATATACACAATTGATGTTAATCTGAAATGCATGTTAATCAAACTAGCATGATAACATATTTTGGACTTCATCTCAACAATATAATCTCAGCAATTTGGCATCTGATCACTGCTTGAGGCAGCTGATTCCACCGTATTCACAGTCGGGAAGCAGAGAGAGATGAATGCTGGTGTTCAGCTTACTTTGTCCCTTTTATTCAATATGGTTTCTGAGCACATGGAGTGATACCACTCACATATAGGGTGGGTCTTTCCACAGCAATACATGTCTCACCACACAACCGAATGGACAAATTCTCCTTGACCCCAGGATAACACTTCGTTTTAGTGGTTATAGTCTGTATAAGACATGTGAACATATCTCAAATTCCTAGAGTCTAGGAAAATCAGTCTTCAACTGTAAACCTAGGTCCTGGTTTGAACATACGTTCAGGTCCTCTCCATCTCACCTGCTGCTGATGAAATCAGGGTATTTTATCTTTAAGAGGTACTTGAAAGGTAGAGTGATGTTAAGTGGTGGTTGGGGCAAGGCAATGTGAAGATAGTCTGCATTTAATCACAATGTCCATACTTGAAAATAAAACAAACAAACAAACAAACAGGACTGTAGGCTGGAGAAATGGTGCAGTGAAGTAAAAATGCTTGCTATACAAGCAGGAGGACCTGAGTTTAAAACCACAGCATCACAGGTTGAAAAGCTGCCTATAATCTCAACACTGGGGTCAAAGAAGACAGGAGGATATGTGGGGCTTTATGGTTCTCTGTCAAGCTCTAAGTTCAGTGAGAAGCTCTCTATCAAGAAAATGTTGAGTTTGATGCAGTGGAACACCACACACACACACACACACACACACACACACACAGAGAGAGAGAGAGAGAGAGAGTAGAGGGGGTGGAAGAGAGAATTGTTCAGATCTACCTTTCTTTGTTCCCATTTCTTTGTCTACTCTGTGTATTAAAATAGTAGCAAAAAATATTATCAAGACCATGAGTGAAGTCCATGGAAGATGTTTGGCTCATATAAATCTACCAATAAATGTAGGGTTGAGTGTCCCATGTCTGCTTTGCCACAGGTCTTGCCAGCCTAGGGAGGCAGGATGAGGGAAGTTTTGACTGTGCTTACCCCACACTGTTGGAGGGCGGATGTTGGGTCATGAGGAAGCGGCAGGACACTGCTCCAGGCATAGGGAAGCAAGGTCTAAGGCTTAGGACAATGGGAGCTGGCTTGGGGATTCCCCAGGACTGTGGAAGAGCTGAGAACAGAGTGGAGGCCTTTGGGCTAGATCAAGCCTGAGGCCAAAGGGGAAAGGAGAGGAGCTCGGGCTGAGAGTCCTTGATTTGTTCGAGTGGCTGGCTTGGCTTGGTGGAGGCCATGGTTAGGAGCACAGAGAGGCCTTCTATGGGAGATTAGACAGCGACTTTACTGGTCGCTGGAGAGAAGGTGAGGGCCTTCTCCCTGGTGGATCCCTGTGAAAAGAGGCAGTCCATAGTTTTAAAGCATTTATTGTCATCGCGTAAAGTGGATGAATAAAACCATACCCCACTTCTCAAAGTTGGCCTGAGGTTAAAAACCTTTAGCAGGGAAGAATTTCTGGGAAGGAAAGCCTATTAGCTCAATACACCAGGCCTTTAGGTACCTCATTAAAATGGAGATCTTTCTTGAGCCTATATGACCACAGGTCACATCCCTTATATGTGGAGGGGCTTGGGGCGTTGCCCTTACATGACTGATGGCCACAAATCTATGGGGGGCTACAGCTAGTGACAGGGGCCTGGTGCCCAGGAACAGGTGAAGCTCCTAGTGTCCCTTCAGAGTTTCTAGGGATTTTAGCCTTAGCTTAATGGGGAACCAGGCTACCTTTCACAGTCCCACAAATAAATACTATTTTCTTGGCATTTAACCTTACTTTAATTTGTAAAAGTTGATACTGATACACTTATGTATATATCTCAGGGCCCAGTAGTTAAAGAATTACAAACTGTGGAAGGTTCTCATTTTCCTTGGTTTACATAGTCAAATAGCAGATCTTGCATGAATATGATTCTCTGAAACTTCAAACTTTCTGACTTTCATGTATGTTTCTTCCTGTGCCTGTGTACATGGAAGGCAGTGATCAACCCCAAGTAGCATTGTTCAAGTACCAACCACCTTGGATTTTAAGACAAGAACAATCTCACTGAACCTGGATCAGCAAGTTCTAGGGAGCCTCCTTGTTCTACCTTTCTAGTTGAGGGTTATAAGCATACAAGACCTAAAAGGCTGGAGAATCTTAGAATTTAAAATGAAGGCATTTAATACAAATGTATGGTGTATAACCTTGACCTTACAGGACATGGAGGGCCACTGTAGCCAGCCAGAAATATAAAATAGCCAGTTCCAGGAACCCAGAGCCTCAGGGCTCTGGTTCCCAATACCTGCCCCTCCTGAATGATCCACAATGAGGGCGGAACTAAGAATGAAGGTCTAGTGGTTTATGAGACTCTCCACCCTGTCAACCAGTAGATGAAGATTACATTCCTAGAATGAATGTGTTCCCCTCCCTAACTGAATACCTTGGGTCAGGTCCCTCTGAAATTTTCCACTGTTTTTATGTTCTGTTTTCTTGGTAACTCTCTCTCCGCCCCCAGCTTCCCTTAAATACCCTACACTTCTTGTGTTCCAGGTCGAACTCCTCTGACTGGCAAGGTCATGAGATCGACCCCAGTACCGGTATCCCCAATAAACCTTATGTGATTGCAGCAAGTTCGGTCTCTCGTGAGTCATTGGGTGGTCGCATCATCCCGAGACTTGAGTAAGGATCTCCCCAGTTCTGGGAATCTTTCAGACCCACACACTACCTTTTGTTAATGCTGGGGATTGGAACCAGGTGTTCATGCCTGTGCAGCAAGTGCTTTTTCAATTTAGCCAATTCCTCAGTTCTCCTATTCTCTGTCATAAATATTACCCACGGTTGACTTTAAACTTTCCTGATGGTCTACTCGTTGTCTCAGGCTGTCGAAAGATATGCTCTCTTTTTTTTTTTATATCTGATTTTAGAAGCAGAGCACTCTTGATTGTACCTTGGTTTACCTTGAGTGTCACCTTGATTTTGTTCCGTAATCAACTAAGATACACGTTGTTGGGGAAGTTCTGAGAGTATTTACTGGAAGAATATATCAAGAAAAAGAAGCCCTCCCCCCACCACGGACACACCTCCCAAACATTGACTTAGATATAAAATAGATCCTAGGGAGAAGCAGGATGGCTTCTCTCCAAACATCCCCCAGGCCCTCGGTGTTTGGCTGGGACTGCTGAGACATCCAGCCTCATGTGCTGAGCAGCTCCCTGGTTCTGACACTCCCCAACAAGCAGACAGACGTTTTTGGACCACCAAGTCCAAACTCTGTGAGCCAATCCAATAAATCCTTTCGCATGATGAATGTTCATTCTGTCTGTTCTGCTCCTCTACAGAACCCTGAGCAGTACAGTGAAGACTTGACTTCATGAATCTTGGGATGTACCTGTATTTGTGTGTAAAATACAGACAGCTGAGGAAGAAGACGTATCTAATCAAATGCATGTATATATAAAGAATGACTATACAATGCCTATGGCATACCAGCCCAGGGACAAAAAATGTATGACTTCATAGCATCCAGAGTTCAGTCTGTCCAAAGCTATCAAACATTATCACAGTCATTTATTCCAATGAAAGAAAAAATCTTTTCTTCCTAAATAAGAATTTTTTAGCAGCTGAGATATCAATGACAGCCAAGCATTAATAATGCCCACTGTGGTTTTGATCTATATTTAAGCCCCATTCATTTCTGCTAGTGACATTAGGTGTGCGAGGTAAGAGTGGATCAGGCATCTGTAACTAGCACAGGAAACCAATAGGCCACCACAGGAAATCGACATTCTTCTATTAAGTCTTGTCAGACCCATTCTTGTCGGTGTGATGCACCCAAGCTCAATAGCAGTGAGCAGACAGAATGACTCAATAATTGTATAAGGGAAAACCAAAGTGTGTCTGACTTTGAAACCATCTTGACTTGCAAACTTTTCTATGCATACACAAGGAGGTAGTGTTGTTCTGCATAACAACTCTCAAGTACTCAGCTCACTCCATGTTCCTAAAATAATACTAAGTGCTTTCCCCATAATATCTTCTCTTCCATCTCAACATGTGTAAAGTTGCAGTGGTAATAATTGATTGGTCGTGGGTCATTTCTTCTTTAATGCCATGGAGATCATAAAATTTCTCTCTGAAGCCCTCTCACTATTCTATCCAACAGTTTTGACTCTGTCAATAGTCTCCAGTCTTATCACTGGTAACCCTCTCCACCAACACACAGAACGCACATATGTATAAGCTAAACATACATAACACATAAATACATACAGACATGCATATAAATATGCACATACACATAGCACACGCTCATATATGTACACATAGTATAATCACAAATGTACACATAATGGCAAACACATGTACATACACACACATGCACACATGCATGCACACATATACAGATGAATTCATACTCATAGAGCTCACATATACATACACACAAATATACACATACATAAAATAAACACATAAAATACTCACACATTACTTGTTTGTTATTCTGGAATATGTATATGCATGCAGATATAGATAGATAGATAGATAGATAGATAGATAGATAGATAGATAGATAGATAGATAGATGGATGG
>NW_022196891.1:18896011-18961288 GCF_008632895.1 Mastomys coucha | reverse complement strand
TTTTGCAATGACTGTAAAAGTCTGATGCCATTTCTAAGAAATACATTTAGATCTTATACTTCATGTATGCCTTGTCGACCTGACTAGGACCCCCATTTCTCCTGCGGGTTGAGGGAGGCCCAGATTGGCCGGCCCGCGGCAGTCATCCTCTACCTATTGCTTAGAAGCAAAGTTTCTCCCTAAACCTGAGCTGCAATTTTCTTGGCTGGGTTGGAAGACATCATGTCCCTGTGACTCCCTTCTTGCTCCTGGGGACACGAGGCTAGTTACTTGAAATCCAAGCTCTGGTCTTCATGTTTGGACTGTGAGTGTTCCTAACTACTAAGCAATAAGTTTAGGCCCAACGTGAGGTGTCTTTTGCTGTTTTTTCACTGTGCACTACCCACTAGCTAGACTGAGACTTAGGGATCTCTTGTCCTGCCTTCCATTGCCCTATAGGAGTATTGAAATTACAGATTTTCCTTCTGCTGTGCCTGGCGTTTCTTATATGGATTCTGGGAATGCAAACACATGTGTAAGCACAAAAACAAACACAAATACACACACATACACACAGACACGCACACACACACAAAGAGAGAGGGAAAGAGAGAGGCACAGACACTCATGCCTATCCACAAATAAGTAAAAATAAACAAAAAAAAAAAACTGATATAGACACTGCCCCCCAAACAATACTGAGTACCCAATAGATGTCTTGAAATCAAGCTACCTTATGACTCCATGAAACAATAAGAATAAGAGCACCTCTGCATCATCCCATGTGAGACTCTGTGATCTTTACTTCATAATAAGAGTACTGAAGGATCAGTAGTGAATGTAGAAGCATTTATTTCATGACCTTTCAAAGTTGTGCATTGCTGAGAATGGCTGACTGAGTGCTCATAATGGTTTATAAACCTTTGCATAAACCCTTCTTTTGTGTACCATCATGAGGGTACAAACCTACATGGCATCAATAATTCCCTCTGTTCTTTACATTTGCCTATTTCTCATTTTAAAAAAAATCATGTGAAAGCTCGTGGCTACATTTTACATCCTGTTCATTTAAAAACCCAGTAGCATAGCCTTGCAGTCAAACCTGATTGCAAGTATTTCTATATGGGGGAGGAGGCTGTGGATAGGATCTGAAGTTTTCCGTTATTGGTAGAGGGACCTAAGCTGGCTTGAAGGCACCTTTAAAATTAGCCATTGGATTTTATTTCTCGTCAAAAAGAGACAAAGAGAGAAGGGTTTCAGCAACAGAAACTCTCGTGTTTCTCTGCTCAAAGCACACACTCATACACACACAGAGAGACACACACGTGCACACACACACACACACACACACACACACACACGCACACACACACATGCACAGGCACACACAACCAGTGAAGAAATACAGTGGAATTTTAATAATGAACTTGAATATAGAAACCAAACAGAGTTCATTTTTGAGGACAAGAACTGGTGACTGGCAGGAGCCGAGGGAAGTTAAAATTACTCCTCTTTGTTCTTTGTAGTCAGAACATGTATTTTCTTTGATCCAACTTTTCTGAGAGCTATTCACTAACGATCTGTGCTCATGTGTGTTTGCTAGGGTATGGCTGCAGCTGACACTGATATTTTCTGTATGCCAGGAGCAAAGCTAACAGAAGACATTTTTTTTTTCTTCAACATTACCAATTGCTGGACTCTGCAAGCTATAATACCGGCCTGTTGGTAGGATGTGATCATGGGTGCAATAGTTGAATTATAATTACACAGGGAGCCAGATACTTTCTGATAGAATATTAGCCCAACCTCACAGGAGGTATTTCATCCTTGGTACTGCCAACTTAGTCCAGAGCTCAGGACTGAGAGGGTTGTATTTTCTAGGGTGGAACATACCATTGTTATTTTACTGAATGCTAATGCTGTCACAATGAATTCTAAATATTTCTGTCTATATTCATAGATCTGTGCTGCAGTTAACTTAAGAAAAGTTTCATTTTACAGCACATACTGGATAATGCAGAGAGGCATAACTGGTCGAAGGACTGAATGTCAATAACTCTGAATGCCTGGCTCAGCTATGGTCATCAGTACATCTCCCCATGCAAGTCTCAGGGAACTTTACAGAATTTGGGTCAGAAAGGATGTAAGATCTGGCAGATCATAAGGAAATGCTAACTTCTAGACATGATACGGGCATCATCCACATGAACTCACAGCATCTATGATATCCTACATAAGATCAAGCCATTCAAAATTCCCATCATTGATAGGGAAATAGCATAGGCAGTATGTGTATGTTTGTGCTTGTGTGTATGTGCACGCATGCATTCAATCACCCATGATATATATATATATATATATATATATTCAGACTAATAGATAAGTTTATAAAAAAGAAATCAGAGAACAAGAAGTTAGAAGTGCTAACAAGTTTATTAGTCATATGATAATGATGATCAATAGCAAGTTTGTTAATACATTTCAGCACAAACAAAAACAACAACAACAACAAAAAAAAAAAAACAATAGCTGTTCACCATGGCTTAGTATAATTTAAAACAGAGATAGAATGAGTAGAGATGGTGGGAGGAAGAACAATATAGAAATTTCTTTAGTTGAAGCTGGATTAACAGGGTTTAAAAGCTAAGAGATATTTTACAGGCTTCGGATTTGGTGATGTGATCTGTTTTGTTTGGCTTTTTGTTTTGTTTTGTTTTTACTGAGTGATTATTAAACACTTAATGTTATCATGTCTTCAAATAATCTCTGTGCCTTGTAGGAAAGAGGAAGAAGACGAAAAAGAGAACAATGATAAAGATGAAGAGGAGACTGGGCTAGAGAGATGGCTCATCAGTTCATAGGGGTTGACTTTTCACAGAAGACCCAAGCTCAGTTTTCCAAATCCACTTCAGGCAGACTATAACCATCCATAATTCCAGGGTCAGGGAATCCAACATCTCTTCTGCCTCCTCATCTATTGCATTTATATGCAAAAATTCACATGTAGATCTACATACACACACAAATGAACATATGTTAAATCACTTATAGGAGGAAAATGAATTGGTAGTAAAGGATGGTTTGCAAGGCAAGTGCCACAGTAGCTGGCTCCTGCCTGTTCTGAATCTTTCCTTTTGATCTTTGCTGTGGTCCCACCTATTACTCATGTCATTAGAAGACTCATTCATCACGTCAATGTTTGCTCTTTTATTATTCTAAGGAATAATACAGCATAAATGGCTGAAATCCCAGGCTTCTGATTTAATCTAAGAGTAATATAAAAGTTCAGAGAGAAGATAGCACAATCTAGCTTTTATATGTTTAGTTTTGCCAATGGGAGAAAAGAGAGCTGAGATGTCTGAGTGGTGACACAAAGTGGGTCTCTGCCACACAAAGAACTGAACATCAGTCATATGTAAAGCATTCCTTTAACCAGGGCAGAGATAACTGTTGTTTTATTAAAAAAGAATCTCATTTTTTCAACCCCGTCTTTTCAAATTGGCCCGTATAAGGGCTGTTTCCATTCCCAAGGCTTCTCACCATCTTGAGATTGCTCCCAGTGGTTCAAAGTTATTGTATTCAGAAAGGCAAAGAGTAGTTCTAGACGAACCGGCTTATCCCTCTGCATTATATTATTTCTTGGCATTTCTATATCCTAATGCACTTACTCTCTAGATAAACTAGAAGCTACAGATATAGTTGGGCAAGGTTTATATTTTATATTGTGCTTTGAATGTGAAAAGGCCTCCACAGGTTCATGCGTTTCAACACTAGTGAATGCTAGTTGGAAAGGATATGAAACCATGAAAATGTGAAGCCTTGTTGGAGAAAGTAGTCATTGAGGGTAGCCTTTGAAGACTTGTAGTCTGACCCCACTTGCTGTCTGTCTCTGCTTTCTCAGTATAGATGTAATGTGAGCAGCCAGCTTGTTGCTTCTCACCAACATGCCTACCTGTTCCAGTGTCTGTGGACTGTATCACTTCTAGAATTATAAACCAAAATAAACCCTTCCTTCACTAAGATATTTCATGATATTTTATCATAGCAACAGAAAAAGAAACTAGTATAATATATAATTTTAAAAATTACAATTATTTGTACTATATTCAGTATAGTTGAGGAACTGTTGTATTGATGGCTTCAAAAAGGGAAAGAAAACATCACTGCAGTGTAAGATCTTCTTTTGCTTGTGTTTCTGCATTTCAGGTAACAGTAGCCATTCTCTAATTATATCTATTGGCTGAGGGCTAGCCACAGTGATAAGCCCTGAATATGGAATATCTCATTTAATCCTCACCGTACCCCCAGCATTGTGTTTCTCAACCTTCCTAATGCTGTGACCCTTTCACATAGCTTCTCAGGTGATGACCCACAATCAGAAAATTATTTTTGTTGATACTTCATAGTTGTATAGGCTACAAAACCTACTTTAGTAAAAGTTCTTAAATGCTTCAACCTCTCTTCTAGCCCACCAACTAAAGATGGGGGAGAAAAAAAAAGCTTAATAAGAAACAGGGAAGGTGGATCTGTTTAAAGGTACTTCTTTGGGGTGATTCCAAACACAAATCGGTAGCAGCAGTCCAGTCCAATTAGCAAATACCAAACATGAATCAGTAGCAGCAGCTCAACCCAGAGAACAATGAGGATCCACTAAATCAGCACATGTCCATGGAAGCCACAAGAAGTAGCTGGAATACCGTGAGAGGTTCTTTGGTGCTTTTCTCTGTACAAACACACGACATGTGAAGATCAGCAAAGACCAGCAGAGAGTAGCAAGGAGAAGCGATGAACAGAGCTGCAAGGTGAACCAATACAAGAGTATCATTCACTGTCTGTTGAGTACTACTTATAGTATTTCCAAACATCACATGTCCTCTCAAGTGTTTGCCTCAGCAAAACATCACATCATACAACTGAGTCTCCAAAGAAACCAGAAATTTCCACTATGTAACTATCATTTTTTTTACTGTTATGAATGATAATGTAAATATCTGATTTGCAGAATATCTAAGATGTAACTCCTCTGAGAGGGCTGTTCAACCCCTGTATTAGTCAGAGTTTGTATTTCTACACAAAACATCATGACCAAGAAGAAAATTGGGGAGGAAAGGGTTTATTCAGCCTATATGTCTACATTGCTGTTCATCACCAAAGGAAGTCAGGATAGGAACTCACACATGGCAGGAACCTGGAGGGAGGAGCTAATACAAGAGCTGATGCATGGAGGAATGCTCAGCTTGCTCAGCTTGCTTTCTTATAGAACCCAGAACTACCAGCCCAGAGATGGCACCATCTGCAATGGGTTGGGCCCTCCTCCCCTTGATCACTAATTGAGAAAATGCCTTACAGCTGGATCTCATGGAGGCATTCTTTTAAGGGAGGCTCCTTTCTCTATGATAACTCCAGCTTGTGTCAAGTTGACACACAAAACCAGCCAATACACCCCCAAAGGCATCCTGACCTACAGATTGACAACCATTGTCCTATGGGAAGGATGGAATATGAGTGCTCAGTTAAGCATGCCATTCAATAACAAATTCAATTCAAAAATAAAATCACATAAAATATAGTACTATGTTAGTGAGAAGTTCATGGAATGTCATGCTAATCTATTGGTTAACTTGATAAAAGACTATGCCATGTGTGTTAAAACTGAAAGGAGGTGATAGTTAAGGTTTTGTAGTACAAATTTATGTGGGTCCTACTTAGAGTTTTATATAACTGTAGATATTTTCAGCTACAGAATATTCCGGATGGTTCTACTCTGCCATGAAATACAAGAGTTGTTGGAAATGTTGATCAATCTTGATTGTCAATATTATTGGAGTTAGAATAACCACAGAAATGAAAATTTCTATGTGTATCTAGGATACTAAAATTTGGTTCCCTATTTTGTTCTTTTCTTTTTCTTTTATTATTGGATATTTTATTTACTTACATTTCAAGTGTTTCCTCCATCGAGGTTTTCCCTCTGCAAGCCTCTTATACCATCCACCTTCCCGCAATCACCCACTCCCACTACACCACCCTATCATCCCCCTACACTGGAGCATCAAGTTTGCACAGGACCAAGGGCCTCCCCTCCCATTGATGCCAGATAAGGCTATCCTCTGCTATATCTGTATCTGGAGCCATGGGTCCCTCCATATGTAATCTTTGGCTGGTGGTTTAGTCCCTGGAAGCTCTAGAGAGTCTGGTTAGTTGATATTGTTGCTCTTCCTATGGTGTTACAATCCCTTCATCTCCTTTAGTCCTTCACCTAACTCTTCTCTTATCATCCAGTGCTAAGTCTGATGGTTGGCCGTGAGCATCTACATCTGTATTGGTCAGGCTCTAGCAGAGCCTCTCAGGGAACCACTTTACCAGGCTCCTGTCAGCACGGACTTCTTGGCATTAGTAATAGTGTCTGGGTTTGGTTTCTACAGATGGGATGGATCCCTAGGTGGGGAAGTCTCTGGATGACCTTTCCATCAGTGTCTGATCCACTCTTAGTCCCTGTATTTTCTTTAGACAGATACAATTCTGAGTTAAAATTTTTGAGGTGGGTGCATGGCCCCATCCCTCAACTGGGTGCTGTGCCTAGCTACTGGATATGGTCACTACAGGTTCTCTCTGCAGTGTTGGGTATTTTGGCTAATGTCTTCCCTGATGGGTCCTGGGAACCTCTTGCTTCCCTGGCATCTGGGACTTTCTAGTGGATACTCCTGTTCCCCACCCCCCACTTCTATACACTTCTGTTCCATTTCCTGACCCTCTGTACTTCTCCCCCTTTTCCTCCCACACCTGATCCTGCTCCCTCTTTTATCCTCCCCTTCCTCTCACCCTCCCAGATCCCTACCTTTCTCTATATCCCATAATTATCTTTTTCCCCCTTCTAAGTAGGACTGAAGCATACACACTTTTTGAGCTTCATATGGACAGTGAGTTGTACTATGGTTATTCTGTGCTTTTTGGCTAACACCCACTTATCTGTGAGTATATACCGTGTGTGTTTTTTGTGACTGGATCTCATCACTAAATGTGATAGAGGGATAAACAAAAATTCTCAACTGAAGAATCTTGAATGGCCAAGAAGCACCTAAAGAACTGTTCAATATCCTTAGTCATCAGGAAAATGCAAATCAAAATGAACCTGAGATTCCACCTCACCCCAGCCAGAATGGCTAAGATCTAAAACACAGGTGACAGCAGATGCTGGTGAAGATGTAGAGAAAGCAGAACACTCCTCCCTTGCTGGTGGGATTGCAAACTGTTACAACCACTCTGGAAAACAGTATAGTAGTTCTTCAGAAAATTGGAAATAGTTCTACCTGATGACCCAACTATACCATTCCTGGGCATATACCAAAAAGATGCTTGAATTTATAACAAGGACACATGCTCCACTATGTTTATAGCGGCCTTATTTATAATAGCCAGAAGCTAGAAACAACCCAGACGGCTCTCAACTGAGGAATGGATACATAAAATGTGGTACATTTACACAATGGAGTAGTATTTAGCTATTAAAAACAATGATTTCATGAAATTCATAGGCAAATGGATGGAACTAGAAAATAACACCCTAATTGTTTCTTGATTATGTCAATAAAGCTGGCATAAGCCAGATGGGGGGCAAAAAGATAAAGGTGGGATTTCTCAGTCCCAGGAGGAAGAGAAGGGGACTCAGAGAAGACTGGGGATTCAGACCAGACTGTAGAGAAGAGAGGAATCTGCAAACACGTAGGTCTTTCACAAAACTAATTGTATGTAGTAGCTTCTGCCACCGGTGGCAGAGGCTGAGGAGGATGGAAAAGGCTACTGCTAAGATTAGGACAGAAAATTCTTTGCCCAGCCATTGAGTTATTTGGCCAGGTTTAAAATAATAAAAATCTCTAGTGTTTTCCTTCCTCGGGGTTAAAGAGGGCCGGAGAAGTGTGTAGGCAGCAGAAGTGGTATAGCCCGAACAGCAGCTTCCAGAATTTTTGGGAAGGGTAGTTGTTGACAGCTTGGCAAAGCCAGCCAGAGGAATGAGTGACCAGGAAAAGGACAAATGGTGAGCCTCAGTGCGACAAAGGCATGGGAGTGCCTGTTCTCAGAGCACAGCTGGAAGCTCTGGGAGAACTCCAAAGAAAGAGCAAGCATGTGTCTAGAATTGTGGGGCACTGGACAGTTCTGGCAGCCTGGGTCCAGGCGACCTACCACCTTGGAACCCTGGAGCACCCACTGAGCAGAGCAAATTTGTTCACAAGGGATGGTAGGAGTTCTGTGGTAGCTCCTGGGACGTAGCTCAGATTTCAGCCCCAACCCCCCACAACAGCCCCAACCCCCCACAACGGCCCCAGCAGGAGAGGTGTGTAATATTGGTCAAGCCCTCTTACATGCAAATAAAGATTCTCAACCAAAACCAATAAGAGATAACTGTTGCCAAATCTAAATGGCTCCCAAAACTATCCATATCCATATCCATATCCATATCCATACATACATATATACATATATATATATACATATACACATATACACATATACACATATACACATATACACATATATACATATATACATATACACATATACACATATACACATATACACATATATACATATATACATATATACATATATACATATATACATATATATATATTTCTCATATCCAGGGAAGTAAAAGATTCAAAAGATCTACTCCATTGTCTGGGCCTTTTGTTCTAAGAGCTGTATACTTGGGAAAAGTTCTACTCTTCCAAAATGTGGCCTCAAACTGCGCCGCACTCCTCACTGGCTAGTCCACCTGTAGGCCCAGCCTGACTCGACTCAGTGCTGGGCAGTGCGGAGAAACAGAGAGACCAGGAAGACACGCAGAGACTGTTCTACGCATGCTCACTCATTCCCTTCGCTAGGGCTCCTGTACCAAGCCAGGCCAGAAATCGCTGTAGAAAGCCTCGAGCATTCAGGCCCACATAAAATTACATGATATATGTATCTATGCGGAATTTTTAGACTGAGATGAAAAGACTGACACTAAATTTGTGTGGCTCCATTCCATGGTCTGGAGTCCTGGCCTGAATGAAAAGGGAGAAGTTACCAGCATCCGTCTCTTTCTGCTTCCTCGCTAGGGATGCGATGTGACCAGCTGCCTCACTCCAACTATGAATGCCATGTGATCAGCTGCCTCATTCCTGCTGCCACCCCTTTCCTTCCACGATAGCCTGCACCGTCAAGTTGAGCCAAAATGAACCTTTCCTTCCTTAAGTTGCTCCAGTGGTACTTTGTCATGACAGTGAGAAAATAACTAACACAGACCAGAAAGGTCCCCTGTACAAAAAAGTTCCAATTTCTCTGAGAAGGAAACTAAAAATGCATTGAAATCATCAGAGGTTGTTGGGGAGAAAGGAGATGAATGTGACTCCATTAGTGAAGAAGGTGCGTGAATGTAGAGTTAAATCCTCCAATTTCATGTTTACCAAACAAATTATCTTCAGTTGGTTTCGTGCCTTTATACGCAGAGACATTGATTCTTGCGTGAACTCCTTCACTACTTTTGAAGGCTTCTGTTTTATTCTGGGAATCACCTTGGCCAAAGGAAGCATAATATTGAAGATAGCAATAATATGGCTTAGTGATTTACAATCGATCATATTCTACAAGGGAAGAGAGATGATAAAGCCAACAAGTTCAAAATAGTGGGTTGAAGACTATTTTAAAAATATTGGTACAGTAGTATAGAAACACAGAGGTCAGCATCGGCATCCTGAGATGGAAGGGGTACTAGACAAGGCTGTGCTGGGCTGAATAGTGAAACACCATATCAAAGAGAGAAAATAGTGGGCTGAAAAGATGGCTCAGCCAAGAAAGCCCTCAAGATACAAGCAGTGAGCACATGCATTTATTTTCCTAGCATCGAAGTGAAAAACCAGATGCTATATGACCATAACTCTGTGTAGGGGAGATAGAAACAGGAGAGTTCCTGGAGCCTGCTGGCTAGCTAGCCATACTGCAGCAGGGAGCTCAAGGTTCGCACAAAAATTCAGTCTCCAAAGAACAAGACATAGAGAATAGAAAGGTATTCATAATTAATGATCCCTAGCCTCCACATATACACACCGACACACACACAACACACACACACACACATACACTCAGCAAGAAAGAAACACACAAAGAGACAATACAAAGGAAAGAAACAAAGAAAGAAAGAAACCCAGAGAATGGATGTCCAGATCAAACCAAGGTTTTTGATGTTTGTGTGGCTTTAGTTAAACGTGAATGTTCTCTTCCTCCTTCCACACTCTCCTGCTTACATGTGGGGGCACACCCATGAGTGCTTGTGTGTGTGTGTGTGTGTGTATGTAGTAGTAGTAGTAGTAGTAGTAGTAGTAGTAGTAGTAGTAGTAGGCATTATCAAAAAGTTAAGCATGTATTGCAAATTGCATAGGAAAGAGACCCCCCACACTTTGTAGTTGGAACAATAGAAAGGTATTGCAGGTGAATGAGAGGTGTGGTATTTGGGAATCTATAAATAACTTGGTTGGCTTGATCAGCCCAGAGGTTCTTCAGAACCACTTCTACAGTTATGCAAAATCATACATCTCATTAATTTTACAGCCTCTCTTAGGTTTTTTTTTTTATAAGTTGATTCAATTTTGTTTGTTTCTTTTTGAGATAAAAGCTGACTGACCTTTGAGAAAGAGAAGGGGATATTTATACGCATTGGCAATCAACCTGCCTCAAAGTCAGAGGCACACAAAGGTTATCTCCTAAGGCGTCACAAATTTAGTTAGTGCATTGTTTGCTGGACTTCTATTTCTACTTTGCTGGAAGCGTTTTTTACACAGCCTGACCTTTACAGATACTTTAATATTCATGTTTGTATAGAACTATCAGAAGAGTACAGTTTCAAAGATGCTAATCTGATCATTTCTCTCTGTTCTCCTAACCTCCCACAATTTCATGGCCCTACCGACAGCAAAAGAAACTGGCGTAATTTAAATTTGGTATCATTCAGAACTGATACCCCAAGGGATTATTCAGGACATGACTTATTTTCGGCACAAATATTGTGTGTGAAGAGATTCAGATGAATGGGGTAATTCACAGTATAAACTCAATTACATCAATCAACGACTATTTATTACTTCCCACCCTGTTCGTGAAATGGACCAGGTGCTGAAGAAAATGAGTTCATTGAGTTTCATGGTGAATTGCCTTCAGGATGATTAATGATACAAAACGTCCAAATTAATCTATTATTTTATTTACTCACTCAACAAACATTTGTAGAGCACCTACTTAATGTCATAGAGTGGAGATACAATCTCAAGCTGAATAGAGCTGTTCGTTACCGTCAAGAAATCTCTATCTGAAAGAAAAGTGCTGGTAAGAGTGCTGACAACTATTAGAATAAACATAAGCAAAGGCTCCCCAAGCCCATTCATGAATGCTTCTAAAAAGCTCTCTGAAGACTTGACACATGGCTACTATCCCAGTGACACAGCAAATTTCTGGAGGAAACTTCACATTTGGAAACCAAGAGATGGCGGCTACAGAGAAAAATATTTGCTGCACAAGTATGAAGACCTGACTTTTCTTCCCACCAATGGCTCACAAGACCATGGGCACCTGTAAAACATGTGCCTGGGTGTTTTGAAGGTGGAGACAGCAGGGTCGCTGCTGCTTGGTGGCCATCAACCTAATTCAAGATGCTGTAGGAAATTCTATCCCAGTGGACCGAGATGAAGAATAATATAGCAGGATATCCAGTGCCTCTTTTTCTGGACTCCACTTGCACGTATGTGTGTGTGTATGTGTGTGTGTGTGTGTGTGTTTGTGTGTATGTGTGTGTCTGTCTGTCTCTGTGTATGTGTGTGTGTGTGAGCACATGCACCTATATACACAGATAGATGTCTATACCATATATTTAAAAATTCATACAACATATTAAAAATTGATTAATTTATTCTCAAAATCCTAATACAATGTAGAATGTAATATGGTACATAAATTGAAAGAACACTTACAGCTATGTGCACTAAATGTAATTAATGTATATACATGAGTGTGTGTGTGTGTGTGTGCATGTGTATTAAATATGCTCAGGGTGATAATGACCATGCACTCTTCTGAGTGAGCAGAGATGAAATTATTTGTAAACAAGGAGTGTCAACTAGAATTGGAAGAAAGTTGACAAAGAGATTGTGTTCCATAATGTACAAAAGATGGCCGCTCAGACTGAGATTGTCTGCCATCATGCCTGATGACCTGAATCTCATCATGAGAACCACAATGGAGGAAGAAAAAATGAACTCCTACAACTGTTTCCTTTCCTTTTTTTTTTTTACTTCAGTGTGTGTGTGTGTGCAAACACACACACACACACACACACACACACACACACAAATGCATGCATGCATACACACATACACATATGCATACACCAAATATGCAGAATAATGTAGAACAAAGAGGCCTAGAAATACAGGTTAGAAATCCACACTTGCCCTGCTTTTGTTTGAAATAGAAGGATATATTCTCCCAAAAAAAGGCAAAATACAGCCCAATTAGTCAAGTGCATATGGTCCTACTGAAGTATAGAAGAGACTGCTGGTCTAGCACTTCCTGCAGGTCTTTGTGTCTAACTTCTACTACCACCCCTTGTGTTCAACTCTTGATTCCCGTCTTGCTACTTCTTACATTAACTTTCCAGAATATTTGTTAAATGTAACCAATATTCGTATAATTCCCAAATACAGAACTCAGGCCAGATATTTCTTCTCAAGTACAAACCCACCTATGTAACTGTTATTGTTGATAGTTTTGATATTGTTGATATTGTTGATAGTTTTGTCACAGATGGAAGAAAAGTATTGTCTTTCTTTTTTTCATTTTCTTCCCTTTATGAAAAGTAACATTTTCTCATGTAATATATTTTGATTATAGTTTTCTCTCCCTTTCCGTCCCCCATTTACTCCCTCACTTTCTCTCCCCCCTGGATCCACTTTCATTAGAAAGAAATGGGCTTCTACGAGACAAGCAACCAAAATATGACAAAATACAAAATAATAAGATAAAGCAGAAACCATCGCATCAAGACTTGACAAGGAAACAAGACCAAAGAGCACAAGTATCAGAGATCCTTTTGTTACATCCACACATTAATGAGTCCCATAAAAATACTAACCAGCAAGCTACAATAAAAACACAGAAGGCTTGGTATGTGTATGTGTATGCTTTGTGCTTGCTTCATCAATCTCTGTGAATCCTTACGAGCCTTGCTTAGTTGACACAAGGCTTTGATTTCCTGGTGTCCTCCATCCCCTCAGGCTCTTACATTCTTTCTATCTTCTCTTTCAAGGGGTTCCCTAAGCTCTGACGGGAGAAATTTGATGGAGAGTCTCTTTCTGCAAAATGTCTGACTGTAGGTTCCTATATCTGTTTTCATCTACATCCTTTTAGAAATGTCCTTGATTATCATCGTTTAAAACATACTGATAAATGTGCAAATATCATGTGACATTCATTTATTTCATACAATATCACATTTTCAGACAGAAAGAGACAAAAATCGCTTCTGCAACCCTACTCAAGCCAGCCTGGCCTCACTGGTTTTTTTCAATCACCTCCAAGCTAGCCTCTCTACTGCTTTTGTTGCCTCACTGGATTCTCAGGACAAGATCTGGAGTCATCCATTTAAAAGTTAATTATGCCTGGGGATATAGCTGAGTTGGTGAGGTACTTGTCAACCACACAGAAAACGTTTAGATCTGTCCCCACTACTGTGTATACTAGCCATGGTGACACATGCTGTCATCCTAGCATTTCAGAGACAGAAGATCCAGAGTTCAGTATCATCCTCAACTACACCGTGAGTATGAGATCTTGAGTCTGGATTAAATGAAAACTTCTTCCAAAAAATCTTAAAATTAATAATAATCAGGGATACTAAGTGTCAACCCAATAAACAATGAGCTATGTGACACTTCATCCTCAGAGCTCTCCGATGGATTAAATGGCATATCGCTGGTGTTTAGCCTCTAGGTACCATTGAAAGCTCTTCACCATTGCTGAGACCAGCAAGGATGCTGCAGACAGTGACAGATACCCTCCTAAAAGCAAAATACTTTCTTTTGTGTTAACTGAAACAAACTAGGTAAGACTGAGAAAAATTAGGATAAGAGTAAAACTTCTAGGGTAAAACAAATGGCTCAGCCATTGATACAGGAGTTAAGATCAAATTCTGTACAATCATAAATAGTAGGTACCTACAGAGTAAGCCAGACATCCTTCCACAGGTACGGGAGCCAGCTCCACGGTGGATAGGTACAAGAGGATAACTGGAGCTAGGTTGCTAGTTTGAAAGTGTTAGTCTTAGATTCAGAGAGAGACCCTATCTCAAAAA
Organism: Mastomys coucha; assembly: GCF_008632895.1. Taxonomy (NCBI): domain Eukaryota; kingdom Metazoa; phylum Chordata; class Mammalia; order Rodentia; family Muridae; genus Mastomys; species Mastomys coucha. Next base: position 18,946,932 of record NW_022196891.1, on the reverse strand, counting down.
AATAGATGGAGAATGAAAGAGGGAGACATCGGACAACCTCCAACAACCTGTCTGTGTGTGGATAGATTTTATACACCTACACACACACACACACACACACACACACACACACACACACACATACATGTATACACATAAATATACACTATTTTAGTAGACTGTATCTTCACAGGAGACTGTGCTTCATATGCAGTGCTTCATTAGCCCTCTGATTATCCCTTTGCAACCTCTAGTACTCTCTTCCTCATGACCCTTCCCTGAGATCTACCCATCCCTCATGCATTCCAGGGAATGTTAGACATACTCCTGGCTGTACCAAGCAGGATTTACTTCAGATCTCTTTAAAGAGATGGTGAAAATGTTAATTTCCAACTGGCTACTGATTGCCCAAATATAAATAACACTTAATCCAGTCAGCCCCTCATAATAATTCTTAATTTATGGATTTAACCTTCTGCACAAGAAAAATATTTGGGGAAACAAATTGTGCTGAACTTAAATTCTTGCCATTACTCTGCAAACAATGCAGTATGCCAACTGTGTGCCCTAGATAATTCATGGCCTAGTAGATATTGTTCCATAGTCCTGGAGTTTATGACAGAATGAAACAGAACCTAGATTGTAGCTGAGAAAAGCAGCTGTTAATAAAATCAGTAAGTAAAAGATGCATGTCAAATGAGGCCCAGTCCTTCTGAAGTCCTCAGTGATAGAGTGAGCTGTGCTGTTTGAAGCTTGCAATTGATATACGATAACCAGGAAAAGCCTTGTTAACTTTATGAGGTTTGAAAGGTTATCAATTTCTGTGTTTCATTGTATTGTCAATCATTCTATTACTGTATAAGCACACAGAGGTCTATTATTAGATTTTTAAATTTTTTCTAATTTTGTCAATGAGACAAATCCATCAAATTTAATGAAGTCTGATTGTTAGTGGTCTTAATGAAAATGTCTTAACTTATAAATATATTTCATCATATGTGTACATTTATATATGAATGAAAGAATCCTTTAGTCAATTAAAAATGTTTGGATGGAAGGAAATTTTTATAATTTTATGTCATACAATTCTGGGATGGACAATGTTCTTGAAATGTTCGACTCATTTCTTGCATGGATCTACTATCAATGTTTTAATTATTGTCCACTTGAGGGTGGACTCATTTGCGTAGAAGAACAGAGAACTCCTAAAGGCTCTTAGGTTCTCTGGGATGCGAACATGGTGTCTTAGTTGTTTCCTATTGTTCTGAAGAAAACACCATGGCCAAGGAAACGTTCCGCAAACTTATTTCAACTTGCTAGTTATCGAAATAGATAATCTTCCATGATAGCAGTACAGAGACAGCAGACAGAAGACTATTGAAGTGCGAGCTAAAAGTTCACATCTTAAAACGTCAATAAGAAGTGGAGAATGGACTAGAAAGGGGAAATGGTGTTTCAAACCGCAAAGTCTTACCCAAAGCACCTTACACAAAACTATCCCCTAGAAAGGCCATACCTTTCACACATTCCCAAACCTGGCTACCAACTGACAGTCACATATTCAAAGGCTCAGGATTTATCGTAGCATCTCATGCAAGTCACAACATAGAATTTTCAAAATATGTAAGAAAAGACACTTAAAATCAGCCTTGAAGAAAGAGTAGAGGTATAATACTTTTAAAAAGTAGTCAGGGGGCTGAAGGATTGCTGAGTGGTTAAGAATTTCTGCTGCTCTTGCTTGAAGACCTGAGTTTGGTTATCATTGCCCAGGTTAGACAGCTCACAACCATCTGCAACTCCAGCTGCAGATGATATAATGTCCTCTCCTGACCTCCTCAGGTGCGCGCACGTGCACACACACACACACACACACACACACACACACACAGACACACACACACAGAGGAGGAGAGATCAATAAAAAATTATTTTTTAAAAAAATGATCAGAGCCAATCCCCTTCAGATCTATACCATACCAGAACCCACACCACAGCAGAACCTGCCTCCAGACCCCAAAGCCTGCCTGTCTCCCAAGAGGTCTATCCTGATTAGGGACCCAGGAGAGACCTCACCCTAATACCTATGCCAGCTGGTACCCCCACAGAGTCCAGAAAATGTGGGATCTATCCCACACCCCCTGAGCACTCTTATTCTTGTCTTCATCTCCACCTGTGCCTGTTGCAGAGCTGTGGCCCTATATCCTCAACCTTATAGCCTGCCTGTCTCCCAAAAGTTCCACTCTAACCAAGAAAACAGGAGGACTGCTCTAACCAGGGACAGAGGAGACCTACCCTAATGAGAGATAACACTGCCTGCCTCCCAGTAAGGCTTCTCTAAGCCAGGTTACACAGCTTTACCTGCCTCCAAGGAAGTCTGCTCCAGTCTGAGATACCCAGGCCAGTTAACACCACAGATGACCAGATGGCAAAAGGTACAACAACATAAGCAACCGAAGACAATGTAATTTGACATCATCACAACCCAGTTCTGCTATCACAGCAAATCCTGGCTACCCGAACACCTGAAGAACAAGAGTCTGACCTAAAATCCCATCTCATGAAGATGAAAGAGGTCTTCAAGGAGGATATAAAAATATTCCTTAAGTGTATATGAGAACACGGGCAAACAGGTAGAGGCCCTTAAAGAGGAAACAAATCCCCTAGAGAAATATGAAAAAATACAAATGGGTGAAGGAATTGAATAAAATGGTCCAAGACTTGAAAATGGAAATAGAAACAATAAAGAAATCACAAATGCAGAAAACACTGGAGGTGGAAAACCTCCTTGGAAAGAGATCAGGAGCTACAGAGGCAACAATCACCAACAGAATACAAGAGATGGAAGAATTTCAGGTATAGAAGATACCATAGAAGACATGGACAGGACACATGGGTTAAAGAAATTTCAAAGTGTAAAAAGTTCCTAACCGAAAACATTCAGGAAATTTGGGACACAATGAAAAGACCAAAAATAAGCATAATATGAATAGAAGAAGGTCAAGATTCCCAGTTCAAAGAGCCAGAAAGTATCTTAAATAAAATTATAGAAGAAAAATCCCTAAAAAGAGAGAAGGAGGAAAAAGAGACAGAGAGAAGGTAGAAGAGAGATAGAAAGAGAAAAGGAGAGAGAGAGAAAGAGAGAGAGAGAGAGAGAGAGGAGAGAGAGCCATAAATGTACAAGGAGACTACAGGATACCAGATTGGACCAGAAAAGAAAATTCTCCTGCCACATAATACACAAAACACTGATTGTACAGAACAAAGAAAAAGCTGTAAGAGAAAAGGGCCAAATAAAGGCAGACCTATCAGAATTACACCTGACTTCTCAACTGAGACACTGATGACCAGAAGATCCTGGGCAAAGGTCATTCAGACACTAAAAGGCTAGAGATGGCAGCCCAGGCTACTATCCAAAACAAAACTCTCAATCACCATAGATGGAGAAACGAAAACATTCCATGACAAAACCAAATTTAATTTATATTTCTACTAATCCAGCCATACAGAGGATACAAGAAGGAAATCGCCATCAAAAGGAGGATACCCACACCCAAGAAAATACCAGAAATTATGTCACACACAAAACAGAAGAGAGTTGCACACACACAATACCACCTCCAACAATAAAAATAACAAGAACTAACAATCATTACTCTTTATTATCTCTCAACATCAACGGCCTCAGTCTCCCAATAAAAAGACACAGGCTAACAGACTGGATAGATAGGATCCATCATTTTGCTGCCTGCAACAAACATACTTCAGCAACAAAGAAAAACATGACCTCAGTGTAAAGCACTGGAAAAAATTTTCCAAGCAAATAGTCCTAAATAACAAGCTGCAGCACCCATTCTAATATCCAATAAAATAGACTTTCAACCAAAAGTAATCAAAAGAGATGAGAAAGAATATTTCATGCCTATCAAAGAATAAATCTACCAAGATGAAGTCTCAATTCTGAACAACTATGTCCCAAAGGCAAGACACTCATATTCATAAGAAACAAAAACCTTTCTGAACCCTCAAAACACACCTTGAACCTCACACAGTAATAGTGGGAGACTTTACCATTCCACTTTCACCAATGGACAGGACGTAGAAACAGAGATTAAACGGTGAAACTAACAGATGTTACGAAACAAATAGATTAAACAGATACAGATACTTAACAGATGTTATGAATCAAATAGATTAAGCAGATACTTATATTCACCCCAAATAAAAGAATGTATCTTCTTAGCACCTGCTGGAACCTTCTACAAAATTGACTATGCAATCAGACACAAAACAAGCCTCAACAGATACAAGAAGATGAGACTGAAATAATCCCAAGCATTATATCAGACTAAGACTGGACTTCAACAACGACAACAAAACAACAACAGCAACAACAGAGAGCCCAGTTACTCATGGAAACTGAAAACTCTCTACTCAATGATAACTTGGTCAGGGAAGAAATAAAGAAGGAAATTAAAGACTTTCTAGAGTTCAATGAAAATAACGACACAGCATACCCAAACCTTGGGGACACAATGAAGGCAGTATTAAGAGGAAAATTCATAGCACTTAGGGCCTTCATAAAGAAATTGGAGAGATCCTATACTAGCAACTTAACAGCATACCTGAAAGCTCTAGAACAAAAAGAAGCAAACATACCAAAGAGGAGTAGACAAAAAAATAGTCAAACTCAGGACTGAAATCAACCAATTACAAAGAGAACAGTACAAAGAGTCAACAAAGCCAAGAACTGGTTCTTTGATAAAATCAACAAGATAGATAAACCCTTGGCAAAACAAACTAAAGAGCACAGAGACACTATCCAAATGAACAAATTCAGAGATGAAAGGGAGACATAACAACAGAAACTGAGGAAATTCAAAACAAAAGCATATCTTCTTATAGACAGGGGCCGAGCAACCATCCATTGGGCTGCAGTTGGGGACCTCTACGTTTGAATTGGAAGAAGGATTGAGGAAGCTGAAGGGGAGAGCAACTCCATAAGAAGACCATCAGTTTCAACTAACTCAGAGCTCTGGGAGCTCCCAGAGACTGAGCCACCAACCAGGCAGCCAACACTGGCTGGTCCAAGGCCACTGGCACATATATAGCAGGGGACTGCCTGGTTTGGTCTCGGTGGGAGAAGATGCAAGATGAGCTTAATCCTCTAGAGACTAGAAGCCCAAGGGAAGGGGGACACCTGGTGGGGAAGAAAAGGGAGCACTGTCTCAGAGGCAAGGGGGAAGAAGAATAAAAAGGAATGGTGGGAGGGAGGACTGGGAAGGGGGACTGCAGGAAGCTACAGCTAGAATATAAATAAATAAAATAATTTTAAAATGAAGAAAGAAAAAATATCTTACTGCAAATGCCTAACTCGACAAACCTGGAAAATCTAGATGAAATGGATGATTTTCTAGACAGATGCCATGTGCCAAAGTTAAATCAAGATCAGGTGAACTCTCTGAACAGTCCCATAACACCTAAGGAAATAGAAGCAGTCATTAAAAAGATCCCACCAAAACGGACCAGGGACACATGGTTTTGGTACAGAATTCTGCCATAACTTCAAAGAGGAGCTAATACCAATACTCCTCAAAATATTCCACAAAATACAAACAGAAGGAATACTACCTCACTCGTCTATGAAGCCACAGTTACTCTGATACCTAAACCACACAAAGACCCAGAAAAGAAAGAGACCAATTTCACTTATAAACATCAACACAAAAAATGTTCTATAAAATTCTTGCAAACCAAATGCAAGAACACATCAAAAACATTATTCACCACAATCAAGTAAGCTTCACCCCAGGGATGCAAGAATGGTTCAATATAAGAAAATCCATCAACGCAATCCACTATATAAACAAACTCAAAGAAAAAAAAAATCACATGATCATCTCATTAGATGCTAAAAAAGCCTTTGACAAAATTCAACACCACTTCATGTTAAAAGTCTTAGAGAGATCAGGAATTCATGGCTCATAACTAAACATAATAAAAGCAATATACAGCTAACCAATACCCAACATTAAATTAAATGGAGAGAAACTTGATTCAATCCCACTAAAATCAGAGACAAGACATGGCTACCCACTCCCTGTCTATTCAATATAGTACTTGAACTTCTAGCTAGAGCAATTAGACAATGAAAGGAGATCAAGAGGATACAAATTGGAATGGAAGAAATCAAGGTATCATTATTTGCAGATGATATAGAGTATTTATTTGTAAGTGACCCTCAAAATTCTACCAAAGAACTCCTATAGCTGATAAACAACTTCAAGAAAGTGACTGGATCCAAAATTAACTCAAACAAATTAATAGCTAAGAAAGCTTACTGTTTATTGATAAAAACTCATGGAAGGACAGGTTAAACAATGAAATAGAATCAAAGAACCACAAATAAACCTACACATCTATGGATACTTAATATTTGACAAAGAAGCCCAAACCATAGAGTGAAAAAAGGAAAGCATCTGAAATAAATGATTCTGTTGTAACTGGCGGTCTTGATGTAGAAAAATGCAAATAGATCCATATTTATCACCCTGCACAAAGCTCAAGTCCAAGTGGATCAAGGACTACCTCAAAACCAGACACACTGAATCTAGTAGAAGAGAAAATGGGAAACAACCTTGAACTCTTTGACACAGAGGAAGTTTTCCTGAATAGAACATCAGCGGCTCAGGCTCTGTGCCCTTCCCACAGCTTTGAGCAGGCTAAGGACTTCCCGTGCTTGCCACAATGGGTTTAAGGACTCATCTGGCTTTGCTGCACCTGCAATTTCCTACAAGAACTTAGAAGAATGGACTGCCTGCTGAGCTTGCTCCGCAGTTTAATCCAGATGAAACAAAGGATGGGATTTGTGGTTTTCCCTTTATAAACTGGAGCTGCAGAATTAAACTCTGAGCCTTGATCAGAACCTTGTCTTGGCTTCACTTCACTCCCAGTCCTTTTCATTTCCAGCCCCCTTTCAGGTAAACCCAGTACCCCATGGCCACTGGATGCTGGACAGCTAAGTCTCTAAGATAAACTGGCCAGGCAGTGGTGGTGGCACACATTTAATCCCAGCACTTGGGAGGCAGAGACAGGCGGATTTCTGAGTTCGAGGACAGCCTGGTCTACAGAGTGAGCTCCTGGACAGCAGCGGCTATACAGAGAAGCACTGTCTCGAAAAACGAAAAAAAAAAAAAAAAAAAAAAAAAAAAAAAAAAAAAAAAAAGAAAGAAAAAGATCAACAACTGATAAATGAAACCTCATGAAACTGAAAACTTCTGTAAGGCAAAGGAAACTGTCAATAGAACAAAACAGCAACCAACAAATTTGGAAAATATCTTCACTAATGTTACATCTAATAGAGGGCTAATATCCAAAATATATAAAGAACTCAGGGAGTTATATTCCAAAAAAAATAAAATAAAATAAAATAAAATAAAATAAAATAAAATAAAATTGAATACAGAGCTAGACAGAGAACTCCCAACATAAGAATCATGAATGGCTAAGAAACACTTAAAGAAATGTTCAAAGTTCTTAGTCATCAGAGAAATGCAAATCAAAACAACCCTGAGATTCTACCTCACACCATTCAGAATGGCTAAGATCAAATACTCAAGTGACAGCACATGCTGGCAAGGATATGGAGAAAAAGGAACACTCCTCCATCCCTCCATTTCTGCTGGGATTGCAAACTCGTACAACCACTCTGGAAATCAATCTGGAGGTTCCTCAGAAAATTGGAAATTGTTCTACATGAAGGCATGATATATACTGCTTATGGTCATACACCTAAAAGATGTTCCACCATACAAGCAGCCTTATTCATAATAGCCAGAAACTGGATGCAACCCAGATATCCCCCAACTGAAGTATGGAATACTACTCAGCTATTATAAATGAGGACGTCATGAAATTTGCAGGCAAATGGATGAAACTAGATAGTATGATTCTGAGTGAGGTATCCCAGATACAAGAGGGCATGCATGGTATGTACTCACTGCTAAGTGGATATTAGACAAAAAGTACAGAATACCCATGATATAACTTACAGACTATAAGTTTAACAAGAAGGAAGGCCCAAGTGAGTATACTTCAATCCAACTTAGAAGGGGGAACAAAATAATCACAGGAGGCAGAGGGAGGAGAGGATCTAGATGGGAGGAGAGGAAAGGGGGCATGATCAGGTATGGGGGGAGAGAGCAGATAAGCCCAGAAGGCCAGAAGAATGAATGGAAATATGCAGATTTTGGGGGTAGGAGGAACCTCTAGAAAGTCCCAGAGACCTGAGATGTGAATGGCTCCCAGGCCTAAATGGAATGACCTTAGCCAAAATGCCCAAAAGTGGGGAAATGGAACCTGAAGAAGACCACCTCCAGTAGATAGACAGGGCCCCCAGTGGAGGGATCAAGTCACCAACCCACCTTCAAAATTTATGACTCAGAATTCGTTCCTGTCTAAAACAAAGACAGGGTCCAAAAATGGAGCAGAGACTGAAAGAAAAGCCATCCAGTGACCAACCCAATTTGAGATCCATGCCATGGGCAAGCACCAATCCCTGACACTATTACTGATGTCATGTTGTTCTTACAGACAGGAGCCTAGCATTGCTGTTCTTTGAGAGACTTTACCAGGAGCTGACAGAGACTGGATGGAGATGCTTTCAGTCAGTCACTGGACTGATGTCTGGGACCCTTATGAAAGAGTTAGGTAAATGAATGAAGGAGCTAAACGGGCTGGCAACCCCATAAGAAAACCAACAATGTCAACTAACCTTGACCCCTGGGAGTTCCCAGAGTCGAATCCGCCAACCAAAGAGCATACATGGACTGGTCTGAGGCTCCCAGCAAATATGTAACCAAGGAATGCCTTGTCTAGCCTCAGTGGCAGAACACATGTCTAATCCTGTAGATAACTGATGCCCCACAGGAGGGGAAGGTAGATTCTTAGGAGGGGAGCACCCTCTCAGAGGCAAATGGGGTATGGGGAGAAGAACTCTTCAAGGGGCGAAGTGGGGGTGGGGCAACATTTTAAATGGAGATAAATAAAATAATTAATTAAAAAGAAAAAAAAATAGTTAGAAACCCAACTAGAAAAGCACACAGTCTCAAGCACTGTGACTCAAATATTAACAGTTTTGATCTGAAAGTGTGATCATTTAATAACCTACCTTTTGCTTTGTTAGCTGTCAGTTACTACAAACTAGTTGCTGCCTTGCTCGGGAAGACTCACATAAAAATGAGTGTTTTTAAAAACCTGCTCAGACAAAAAATGGGACATAAAGGCAACCCTTGTTGAATACCTTTCTAGCTGTGTGGAATTTCTGTTATACAGTTTCTGTCCTTGCTGGTATCTGAGGCCGAGGGATGAGCACAACGTCCCCATTATGACAAATGAATGAACATTTCTGTTTATAGTTGAGTCAGCTCTGCTATTAGCTATTGAGTGTTCCTCTTGTAGATGTATCAGGGCCCTGTCTTCTTTCTTTTATTTGTAATGTGTCCTGGCTTGCTCCCCATGGCTTACTTCAACTGCTTACTCATAGCAAGCACAGTCCAGGTGTGGCACCCTCTGTAGTGAGTTGATCTCTCCCCCCATTAATTAATATTTAAGAAAATACCCATTGCCTAATCTTATGGAGACATTTTCTCCACTGAAGTTCCCTCCTCTCAGATGACTCTAGCGATGACTCTAGCTCAGCAATTCTCAACCTGTGGTTTGGGTATAATGACCATTTCAGAGGTTGTCTAAGACCAACTGCCTATCAGCTATTTGTATTACAGTTTATAACAGCAGTAAAGGTACTGTTATAAAGTAGTAATTAAATAATTTTATGGATGTGGATCACCACAACATGAGGGACTTTATTAAGGAGTCACAGTACTAAAAAGTTTGACAACACTGCTCTAGCTTATGTCAAGTTGACAAAAACCTGACTGGCACAATTAGGGAGTGGGAGATACTGCCCTCCATTAGAAGAAGGGGGGCAGGAAATACTAAGAATGTTTGGAAAGGACATAATGATTCATAGTATCTCCTCAGTGATCAACAATTCCAAAGTCCTAGCAGTGCCCCAGGTTGTACATCTCAACTCCATTTGGTCCCCATGATTGTCTAAGGAGGCACAAACAGGATCCTAGACAGACACAGGCAACACTTGAGCTACCAGGTGGAGGAAGTTGCTCAAAGAGGAGGGGAGGTTGCTAAGTGGAACACATTTTATTTTCTAACTTTCAAACCAAAGCTTCAAAACTGTAGGAGTTAAGAAAATGAGACAAAATTGTACTTCACTGGTGCTTTTAAAGTGATGAGACGAGTGTGGATGAAAGCTTTTAGTCTGGATGCCATCCCTCAGGCAAGGCTAGGAGTTCCGATGTGATACTTTCTATGCCCTTCATGTGTGTGGTTCCTTCCTATTGGAAATTACCAATAAAAGCCATCTCAGGCCATAACACAGTCTAGTGCTACATCTGTCACTGAGGGACACGTGTGCACTGTGAACCTCTTGAAACCCCATTTCTTAGTGATGTGTTAGCAATTTTTCATGCAATAATTTCAGATATGGACATCCTGTATAGAAACAAACAGCCGAACATTTTTGTAAATAGCACACACAAACACACATACACATACTATATATATATTATATACATATATATACACAGTACATACATATATGTACATATTTACATACTATATACATATATGTGTACATATATGTGTATATATGTACATATATATATAGAGAGAGACAGAGAGAGAGAGACAGAGAGAGACAGAGAGACAGAGACAGACAGATCTAAAGAGAGATGCAAAATGGATCCTTCTTCTCCCAGAGAAGAACTGCCTTTAAATATTGTCAGTGATAACACTGAGTTCGCATTTAATAATCTGAGAGGAAAGAACTCTAATGCATTTTAGTGTGTGGGCATTTGTATGTGCATGTGCATGTGTGTATCTTTTCTTTGACAATGTGGATCCTGAGGAATCATTCCAGGTCTCAGGCTTGGCGCAAGCTCTTTTTTCACTGAGTCCGCCATCCTCAAAAATTTTTAGAAGCATATTGGCACTATTAGTGGTAAATCATATCTGTACTTTGTTCTGAATGAATGTACACATTCTCATAACATGTTACTGTGATTCGTGTGTATATGGGCATGCATTATTATTCATATGTATATGTGCATGTGTGTATGTATACATGTGAGTGCAGGTGTGAGTGTGTATGTCCTAGTGGAGGTCAGAAGTCATCCTCAGCTATCATTCCTAGGATGCTGTCCACCTTGGGTTTCAAGACAAGGTCTCTTACTGTCTTGTAATTCAGTAACCAAAAAATTAGGTTGATGGCTAATCAGTAACAACAACCCTTCCAACTCTACTTCAACAGCTCCAGAATTACAAATGTCTGTCACCTCACCTGTCTTTATTTAAAAAAAAAAAAGTATTCTGAGTATCAAACTGTGGTCTCTTGCTTGGGCAAAACAAGCTTTTTATCAAATGAATTCTTACCACAGCTCCAACCCCTTTACATTTACAAGAAATTGAATCAGAATCTCCAAAAACTCTATTTGTAAACAGGGTATTAAAATTTCTCTGTGAATTTCTTCTTATTATTAAAAGATAAAATGTTGAGGACATTACTACAGGAACCAAAAAAGAATAGTTGAAATACACTTAAATAAGTTCTCCACTAAAAGACACATCACAGAAGCAACTCTACAAGAGGCAAAAGTGAGTGGAGGCAAATAATAGATTAGGGAGAAAATCAAAGGTACGTATATTTATCTATGTTATCTGTAGATATGTAGATAGAATTGAGGGAAGAACAGAGTTTCTAAGGAAATAGATAAAACTAAGAAGATAAGGGTGTTTTGGGACCTCTGGCCAGCATCAGCAGTACCCTACAGGAGTGAAATGAATGGTGAGTCAAAAATCTAAAATAATATGAGGGATAAGGATAAATGTAAGATGTACCCTGGATATAAAGTACATTTTAACACACCAAAGAATATTTTACGGGCTCAGAGGAAAGCTTGGAGAAATGTGATCTGTGTAATATCCATGGGGATTGGCTCTCCTTAAATCATTGCTAAAGCCCACGGTAACCAAATCCCGGCCCAGGCTTTCTGTGATAACACTAAAGTCTTAGGCCTTTATTTATGTTGACCTTTCTCAAAGAGTTGTCTATTGTTTTCATTTTGTTTTTTATTTTAAAACAAATCTATTTATTTCATTCACCCACGCATATGGCCAAGGTGCTTCCTGAAGATTAGAGGACAACTTGCTGGAATTGATTCTCTTCCTTCAACCATGTGGATCCCAGGGATCAAACTGAAGACATTGCATATGATGACAAGTGCTTTTGCCTACTGTCCAGCCATATTTGCTCATTTTTTACATGAGAGGTTATTATTTTTTCTTTTTTTAATTAGATATTTTCTTTATTTACATGTTATGTGATATCTCCTTTCCCAGTTTCCCTTCTGAAAAAAAAAAGAAAAAAATAATAAAAAGAAATTGTTCCCTCTCCTCTCCCCATGCTCAACAACCCGCCTTCTCCTGCTTCCTGGCCCTGGCATTCCCCTACACTAAAGCATGGAGTCTTCACAGGGCCAAGGACCTCTCCTGCCCTTGTTGACAAACTAGGCCATCCTCTGCTACACATATGATGCTAGAGTCATTGGTCCCACCAAGTGTACACTTTGGTTGGTGGTTTAGTCCCTGGGAGCTCTGAGAGTACTAGTTAGTTCATATTGTTGTTCCTCCTAAGGGGCTGCAAACCCTTCAATTCCTTAGGTCTTTTCTCTAGCTCTTTCTCTGAGGACCCTGTGCTCAGTCCAATGGATGGCTGTGAGCCTCTACTTCTGTATTAGTCTGGTACTGTCAGAGCCTCTCAGGATACAGCTATATCAGGCTCCTATCAGCCAGCACTTGCTGGCATCCACAATAGTGTCTGGATTTGATGATTGAATATGGGAAGGATTCCCAGGTGGAGCAGTCTCTGGATTGTCCTTCCTTTAGTCTCTGCTCCATAGTTTGTCCATAGTTTGTAACTCCTTCCATGGGTATTTTGTTCCCCCTTTTAAGAAGGAACGAAGTATCCATACTTTGGTCTTCCTTCTTCTTGGGTTTCTTATGGTTTGTGGTTTGTACGTTGTGTACTCCGATCTTGGGCTAATATCCACTTATCAGAGAATGCATACCATGTGTGTTCTTTTGTGATTTGGTTACCTCACTCAGGATGATATACTCCAGATCTATCCTTTTTCCTAAGAATTTCATAAATTCATTGTTTTTAATCCCTGAGTAGTACTCAATTGTGTAAATGTACCACATTTTCGGTATCCATTCTTTTGTTGAGGGGCATCTGGGTTCTTTCTAGTTTCTGGTTATTATAAATAAGGCTGCTATGAACATAGTGGAGCATGTGTCCTTATTACTTGTTGGAGCATCTTCTGGGTATATGCCCAAGAATGGTATAGCAGAGTCCTCTGGTAATACTATGTCCAATTTCTGTAGGAATGGCCAAACTGATTTCTAGAGTGATTGAATCAGGAATTCAAGGCCCATATGTGAACATAGTAAAAGCAATATACAACAAACCAGTAGCCAACATCAAACTAAGTGGAAAAAAACTTGAAGCAACCCCACGAAAATCAGGGGCTAGACAAGGCTGCCCACTCTCTCCCTACCTATTCAATATTGTACTTGTAATCCTAATCAGAACAATTAGACCACAAAAGGAGGTCAAAGGGATACAAATTGGAAAGGAAGAAGTTAAATTATCACTATTTGCTGATGGTATGATAGTATAATTAAGTGACCCCAAAAATTCCACCAGAGAGCTCCTAAACCTGACAAACAACTTCAGCAAAGTCACTGGATATAAAATTAACTCAAGCAAATCAGTAGCTTTCCTTTACACAAAGGATAAACAGGCTGAGAAAGAAATGAGTGAAACAACACTCTTCACAAAAGTCACAAATAATGTAAAATACCTTGGTGTAACTCTAACTAAGCAAGTAAAAGATCTGTATGACAAGAACTTTAAGTCTCTGAAGAAGGAAGTTGAAGATCTCAGAAGATGGAAAGATCTCCCATGCTCATGGATTGGCAGGATTAATGTGGTAAAAATGGCCATCTTGCCAAAAGTGGTCTACAGATTCAATGCAATCTCCATCAAAATTTCAACTCACTTCTTCACAGACTTAGAGCAATTTGCAAATTCATCTGGAATAACAAAAAACCTAGGATAGCAAAAACTATTCTCAACAATAAAAGGACCTCTGGTAGAATTGCCATCCCGGACCTTAAGCTGTACTACAGAGCAATTGTGATAAAAACTGCATGGTATTGGTACAGTGACAGGCAGGTAGATGAATGGAATAGAATTGAAGACTCAGAAATGAACTCACACACCTGTGGTCACTTGATACTTGACAAAGGAGCTAAAACTATCCAGTGGAAAATAGACAGCATTTTCAACAAATGGTGCAGGCTCAACTGGCAGCATGTAGAAGAATGCAAATTGATCCATTCCTATCTCCTTGTACAAGGCAAAAGTCCAATTGGATCAAGGACCTCCACATAAAACCAGATATACTGAAACTAATAGAAGAGAAAGAGAAAGTGGGGAAGAGCCTTGAACACATGGGCATAGGGGGAAATTTCCTGAACAGAATGTCAATGCTTATGCTCTAAGATCAAGAATTGACAAATGGGACCTCATAAAGTTGCAAAGCTTTTGTAAGGCAATGGACACTGTCAATAGGACAAAACAGCAACCAACAAATTGAGAAAAGATCTTTATCAATTCTATATCTTATAGAGAGCTAATATCCAATATATACCAAGAGCTCAAGAAGTTAGACTCCAGAGAACCAAATAACCCTATTAAAAAATGGCATACAGAGGTAAACAAAGAATTCTCAACTGAGGAATACCGAATGGCTGAGAAGCACCTAAAGAAATGTTCAACATCCTTAGTCATCAGAGAAATGCAAATCAAAACAACCCTAAGATTCTACCTCACACCACTCAGAATGGCTAGGATAAAAAATCTCAGGTGACAGCAGATGCTGGAGAGGTTGTGGAGAAAGAGGAACACTCCTTCATTGCTGGTGAGAGGTTCTTTAATAACGGTTGCATTATCATCTGTGAATCTGACAGCAGGTCATATGATGAATGGTTCGCCACCTCAGCAGCAATGCAGGGGGGCTGAGCAGCCCAAAGGCATCTCCTGCAGGAAGACCTAATTTAGGACAACCTGAGAGACCAAGGATTGCTGGCACAGACAGTGCCAACCAACTGGGAACTACTCTTTAGAAGAATTACTTTCTCGGGACTAATTGGGCATGAGTAGAGAGTCTTAAAGGAGCTTGCAGCAGCATTCAAAAGATCTCGCTGCAGCTTTTCTCACCTGCTCCCAAGGTGTGTTGTTGATTCAGTGCCACCTCATCTCCAACCCCCAAGGTCAAGTAGGGTCAGGTGGCACAGGTAGCATGTGGTCTATGGACTCCTTCATCTTTGTCGTTTTGTGGCTGCTTTTGTGAACGCCGTTCTCTAGGGTCTCATTTTGCCTGTGGCTACTAGGACTGTGCTTGGGGTTCTAACAGATCTGCTTTTCCTCTCCTTGGAACTCCTGCCATGCCCCTTTATGTTGTTTCTTCAGTGAGCTGGCCCCTCGTTGTTTTATGTTGTGGGTCCTGTGAAGGTGATACACAGGCCTCGTTTCTGCCTTGTCTTTGTTGTCTTTTTGTGCCAGCGACTGTCATCCTTTCGTTTTGGTCTCCGTTTGAGGGTGAGCATCTGGTGATCATATTTTGTGTTTTTTTCTCCTATGCTTGTCTTTGGTTGTCTGCTCACCCTGGCAACCTACGCTATGTCGTACTTTCACTTTTGCTCTCAGCTGGAGGGTGAGCACGTGTACTCTTTTCTGGCTTCTTTGTCTTTGTCCACTTTTCTCTACTTACTTTCACCTTCACTTTGTTTTCCTCCTGGTACCTGACACAGTGGCTGGACTCCTTGGTGACAGAACAGGGGATTGGCTCCCAAATACCTTTTCCAACCTGGGGACACTATGAAGGCACGCAGCCCTTGAGTTACACTTAAGGGAGTCCCCTGTTTTGTATAAGACTTTTGCTTCCTTGCCTGTCGTACCTGTCATATCTGTTCATTGTTTCCTTTGCTCTGGTCGTTTTGGATTCCCTACCCTCCACCATCAAGGAACCCCAAATTAGGCCACTCAAAACCCTTCTGGTTACCCATTGTCCCAAAGTTAAAACTTATGATATGGACCAACTTTGGGAGGAGGTCACTATTTTGACCCCCTGGATATCGCCAGAAAATATGTGGGACCCTGACCCTGGATGTGTGTTCCCTTCCTCACCCACAAGCTCAAGGTGCAGTCTAGGATTACCCCCTCCTTTGTCCTTTGTCCCCATCCTCCTTAAGTCATTGCCAGTCTTAACAATTCTTCCCCAGAGGAAGTAGTGGCTGCCCATAACAAACACTGCCAGGATCAGTCTAATATTCACCTTTCCATTCCTGCCCCTCTCCCACTTTCTCCAGACAAATGGAGTGATCTCAAGGATGAGTCTGAGGACGCTGATGCTCTGGCCATCTGGTACCCAGGCTCCAAGCCATCCTCTAGCCTTGATGTCCCATGTCCCTCACTCGCTCGCCCTTCTGCTCCTGTCCCATTAGAGATACCTCAGCTTAGCCCTGGAGTGGTGTAGAGGGACTTTGCCTCCTGTGGTGGTCACTTCTGCCATGCCTGTCCCTTGAGCTGGACTGCCTCTCCCCTGGGGGCCTCATTCTTCTCAGGTATATTATGAGAGTTCCCCTGTCAATCCTGGCCACGGTGCTGCAACTAGGCCCTGGATTCCCACTCCTCTGGCAGACTTGGCACTAATCAGCAAGGCTGCCAATGATTCTGGCTCGGATTCGCCTTATTTTGAACAAGTACTGAAGCAATGGGCCATGTACCACCAGACCTATTATGATTGCTATAATCTCCTTAAGGTGGTGCTTGACCCTGCCTTCTTTCTTAATTGCTGGTCTGCACATCATGACTTGGCTGAGAATCAGGCTAGGATTAACCTGGAATATAACCTTCATGTTACCAGTGACATGCTTACCGGCCACAGGCATATATTAACCCCCACACTCAGACCACTGTTGGACTGCATGCTTACTTTAACCAGGTTACTGATTTTGCCTTTATGGCCTTAAAGGCCTGCACCCCTCAGTTGGCTCAGGCAGACTCCTCAGACAAGGGCAAAAAGTAGCCATGTTCTTCACCAAAATACCACAAAAACAGTCTCTAGGCCACATGTTGAAATCTCTACTAAAACCTCTGAGGCCAGGTCCGCACAATTTAAATCATTCTCAGTAACAAAGTCTTTTGTATTCCTACTATGATAGCCCATTAAGCCTCATTTAAAGTATTCCGTGGCTTTCCAAATCTAAAGTCCCCAAATCCACATTCTTCCTAACAAAAGTATAGTCAGGCCTATCATAGCTATACCCCGGTCTCTGGTACCAACTTCTGTCTTAATTAGGGTTTTACTTCTGTGAACAGACACCATGACCCAGGCAAGTCTTATAAAGGACGACATTTACAGGTTCAGAGGTTCCGCTTATTATCATCAAGGTGGGAGCATGGCAGCATCTAGGCAGGCATGATGCAGGGAGAACTGAGTGTTCTTTATCTTCATTTGAAGGCTGCTAGTGGAAGACTGACTTCTAGGCAGCTAGGGTTAAGTCCACACCCACAGTGACACACCTACTATAAAAAAGGCCATACCTCCTAATAGTTCCACTCCTTGGGCTGAGCATATATAAACCATAACAGCTATAAAAACTCAAATACCCCAAACCCAGTGACTCACTTCTTCCAGAGGGGCTTCACCTCCTATAAGTTACATAGCTACCATTAATGTGAAACCAAGTTGAGAGACACATAGAACCATAAGGACATTCCACATTTGGACCATGTGAGATGAAATGTTGCTTCTTTGTGATGGATAATTTTATGTTAACTTGACACCACTTAGAGTCATTTGGGAAGATGGAGTCTCAATTAAGGAAATGCTCCCCACCCCCCACCACCCAGATTGGCCTGTAGGCAGCAAACCTATGGTAGTTTTTCTTGATGAATGACTAATGTGGTAGAGACCAGCTCTCTGTGGGTGATGCCATCCTGAGGCTAGTGATCTTAGGTGCATTAAGAAAACAAATTGAGCAAGCCATAAGAAGCAAGCCGGTAAGCAGGACCCTCCATGGACTCTACATCAGTTTCAGTCCTGACTTCCCTTGTCATGACTTCCCTTGATAATGATTTACAATCTATAAGATGAAATAAACCCTTCCCCCCTTGGATTTGCTTTGGTCATGGTATTTATCACAGCCATAGCAACCCTAACTATCGTTATTGAAGAAACTGAACCAGTCTCTTGGAAATCACCTGGCTTTGAACTAAGGCCAGACGCTTAGGTGTGGTCAGCAACATGTATCAAGCTGCTTGCATATTGTGCTGTGCATGAACGAGCTATCTAAAATAGTAGAACACTGATGATCAACAAAAGGAAAGAGGGGCTCTTCAGTAGTACTACGATGGTGTTCTGTTTGGATGCTTTTGATAGTGTGCCTTCGTTGAGTAAAATACCTTGAAATCTCACACTGTGTCTTTGTTGTTGAGCATGGATTATTAGCCTGAACTGTGCTTTGAACCACACAGGCAGCCCAGGGCTGTGCTGGTAGGTTCTCTTGACTTTCAATTTCACAAGATCTTGGAGATAATGTTGATGCTATTGCACGTTGCTAAAGATAGTGCATCTTACCCTAAGTGCATTAGTGCTGCTGAGATCTGTTCTCATTTCTTGGGGTAATGTTAGCTCTTCTCACTTCTGAGGCTGTTCAGTACAGCAGTTTCTAGGAGCCCATATCTTACAATCTTTCATTGCAAACTGTTTAGAACAATCACTGTAGATGGTAAACTATGAAAAGTGTGTGTGTGTGTGTGTGTGTGTGTGTGTGTGTATGTGCTCACACGCTCACATGGGAATGCTCACACACATGTATGGTTGGTGTGTGAGCAAGGGGAAAACACGGTATATCCCTCTCTTTATCACTCTATGTCTAATTCTTTTTTTAAGAAAGTATCTCTTACAGAGCCTAAACCTAAGCTAGCAGCCAAGGAGTGTTATTGGGCATCTTACTTCCACCAGCAAGAGAACTGAGATGACAGGCACACAGGGTCACTCCAGGTCACTCATAGGTCAGTTATGAGGTCCCCAACTCAGGTCATCACGCTAGTGCAGCAATGATTTGGATGGACTGACAACAATGAGAACTTTCTTTAAAAAAGATACACGCCTCTCGCAAAAGAATTATAAAAAAATTTACCCATTGATTACAACCACTTTTAATCAACCACTTTTAGTCAAAGTCTATGGATCAGTGGTAGAATATGTGTCTAATACAGTTGAGATCCAACCTCTAGCCCCTCCAGTAAGATCAGTGCAAACTTGATCTCCACCACTACCTCACTACCATCATCCCTAGGAACATAATTTATAAAACACATAATCTTGTATTTTTAAGTGTGTGTGTATAAATGTGTGTGTGTGTGTGTGTGTGTGTGTGTGTGTGTGTGTGCTTGTGTGTGTGTTTGCATGCACATGCACTACCCACAGAGGCCAGCAGAAGGTCTCAAATCACCTGGGAGCAGTAGTCACAGTATGTTTTTAACTGCTAAACCATCTCACCCACAGCCCCCAACTGAATGTGCTGTGTTACTCATACTGTGTTACTACTCAATGAATTTCAACTTAAAATGTAAATAAATGTCACAATTCTCTCAGCAAATATTTAAATAATAGTGCTACCCAGTGGTCTGTGAAACTAGAAAATATGCCCTTCTGTCCCCAGAGGGAAAGATAAGCATGGGAACTTTGGTGGGAAAGGGAGATCATCGTCCGTGAATCAGCACAGTTCACATTAATATTCAAAAGCATTTCCACTGAATATCATTCGAACCAGAACAAAAATGCAAAATTCATGAGATAGGTTAGTCATATATTAGTTATATTCATAAAATAGTACATAATTATATATAATATGTAACAAGTGAAATTATACTAAATGTAAAAAACTTTATATGATAAAACATTATCTATAATATAATCATTTCCATATATCTGTGATAAATATTAACATATTATCAATGATTAATAATGGAGCAAATAATTATAAAACTTTAAGGTGTGTTTTCATTAATAGAATACAATTCTACGAAAATAACACATGAAAACACCATACTATACTTGCATAGTTGAGGTGGCTTGAGTGAGAAATGTCCCCCATGGTCTCAGACAGGAGAACTTGGTCCTCAGCTTGTGGCAACCTTTGAGAAGATGATGGAAACGCCAGGAAGCAGAACCTTGCTGTAGGAAGTACAACACTGGGGATGAGCTTTGAGATCCTAGAGACTGAGCATGCTTCCTGATTTTCTCTCTCTTCTCCCTGTGTGTGTATGAAAGTGAGATCAGCCAGCTTGCTGTTTCCAGCAGGCCTTCCACGTCATTGCCAAGCCTTTTCTTCCATGGTGAATTCTGTCCGTCTGTAGCTGTAAGATCGAATGAACCCTTTCTTCCTCGGGTTGTTTTAGCCCTGGAATTTTGTCACAGCAACAGAAAAACAATGAACACAATGGTCATTTTCATTTTTGAATGTGTATGTTGTGTGCAAGAGCATATATCTGGCAGTTTCCACAATAGTTAATTATTTTTATTGTAATAGCAGTTTTTTTTTTCAGGTAATGGAAGTGTAGACGACCTTTTGTTAATTCCTTAAATCATTGTAGCTTTTTCTAAATACTTTGCAATAAGTATAAAGTGATTTCCTATGCAAGACAAAGAGTAAAATTTTAATAAAGGACTCAAAAATGCCTTTATAAATACCTAAACTCTGGTGCATTTTCTAACTGGCTTTTGTTTTCTAAATACTGATGCTGCTTGATCAAAATAAGAAATTCAGTCATCCGTAAGTATTGTTCTAAGAAGGCTGGCCAGCAGAGGCTGTATTCCTATACATTGGCTTATCGTGCTGTAGAAACAACAAATCTAACCATAGAGTTATAGAAAAATGTCCCCAGAAGGTCTGCTACTATGGTCTCTCCTCCAAAGCTACAAGGATCTTACCCCTTGATTCTCTCTCTCTCTCTCTCTCTTTCTCTCTCTCTCTCTCTCTCTCTCTCTCTCTCTCTATATATATATATATATATATATATATATGTGTGTGTGTGTGTGTGTGTGTGTGTGTGTGTATGTATGTATGTGTGTGTTTTATAGGTTTACATATTATACATACATTTTATATACAAAGTATATATACATATATGTGTGTGTATGTATATACAGGTATAAAGACACACACACACACACATATATACATATATATGTATATATATATACATATACATGTATACATATGTATATATATATATATATTTTCATGTTACTTCCTTAGGCAATGAGTTTAAACCAGGCACTGAGTCTGCATGTTTGACTCACTTATAGTATCAGCAGCTCAGGAGCAGGAATTAGAGACCAGACTGGGCAATATAGTAAAAACCCACCTCTAAGAAAAAAAATCAAAAGGGCAAAGTGATAAAGCAAGGCTGAGGCAGGATAATTATTAACATTCTCCAGATGTCTCCACAGAACAGCCAGATGTATTAATGTTGACTGTAGTAATGGGGCTCTTCAGAGTGCCTGGTTACGGTTGAATTGTTTCCCTCAGACCACAGAGAGGCTGAGTACAGAAACTCAAGTGAGCCGAGTTCTCCCATTGAATGTAAGCATTTAAAAATATTTATAGTGACTTGATGTTGCAATGTCCGCAGCGGCAATTAGTGAAAAATCTCTCATTAATTGAGTTCCAGGCCAGTGCTGCTGCTTTTAAGATTAGTCAACGAAATGTGTCAGAAGATCTCTTATCACTCCATGATTATGTAAAAGAGTAATGATAATAGTAATAATAATAATAATAATAATAATAATAATAACAATTTTAAAATGGATCCTTCTGGACACAATGCCTTAATGTACCTAGCTTTCCAATCTCTTGTAATATTTATTGGGTATCCCCCAGAGGGCTCCAGACAAAACGCACCTTCAGCAGGTGATTTTCAAAATCTTCCTGAAATGAGATGAATGATGGCTCCATCTTTTCCAATTTAAGCAATGAATTCGTGAGGAGAGCCGTTAGAATTGTGATGCTCTTATAGTGAAAGAATGGACTTAGTAGAAGGTTAGGTCGTTACTGTAAGACTAACTTCAGAGGTGTTTTGTGGCCAAAGGGCTTCATAATATTCTTTAAGTGACATTCTATATCTTTTCTTCTATGACTCCTCACTGTCACAGGACCCCCTGTCTCCTCTGCACAAGATGTGTAGGACCCATTAGGGACACCCCAAGTTCGAGGCTCACCTGTCACTACTTTTTAAGGATTATGTGAAAGATCTCCATTTGGATTGTTACAGTCAGTGCTCACCTCTCCTTTATTAGCTATGCTCACTTGAAATTTAAAGTTAATTCCCAAAAAAGGAAAACGGAGTTCTTAAAACTGTCCATTTCACTTAATAAATATCCTCCGTTGAATACCTCAGAAGTTTGTTCAGAGCTAAGTAATATTATCAGAGAAACCTGCAGCTGCTCTTCATATACAGGCTTTAAGATCTGTCGAGGCCAAACCTGTCTTCAGTGATCAGCCAAAATCAGGTGAGACAGGCAGTTCCTGTAACTGTACCTGATAGATGCGGGCTAGGCATAACTGACTTTGTACAGAAATTTACTTGATTCTTTCACGCCCTGCATTTAAAAAGCTAAAGAAAGGAAGGATGGTTTTACTTGTTCCTTCTTTATATAATGTGTATTGATTAAAACTAGAAGCAAACCCAATATTTGGTGGAGAACTATCAGTGCAATTCAGGACCAGTCAGCCTCTCTGAGGTAAAGATTTTACAGGCTTCTCGAAGAGAGCTCTGAAGGACAATTTGAAAATTATAGAGTCCTCTGAGGGTGTTAAATCAAACATATCCTGATGCTTATTAAAATAGCAAGGCAGGCTTTATTCAGGAACTATGATTGCAAAAAAAAAAAATGCCAAGAGCTCTACAATTAGAAAGGGAGATGAGATTCAACCTGGAATACAGTAGGGACAGATGGACTATAGCCAAGAAGTGCATGGACACATGCATGGGTGCATGTTTACAGGGAAGCTTGGGCTGAAAAGTACAAAGAAGGGACATCCAGTGATTGGAGAATTCTTGCTAGGAAATCACTAAAGAGAAAATGTCAAGCAATAGAGGAGTCTTGCTAAGTCCACTAGACAGGCTTCCTGCTAACAGAAGCCAAACCCAAAGTGGTCAGATAGCGGCATAAGATAAGGAATTTCATTAGATATGGAGGGCACCCAGGCATCAAGAGTGGCTTGAATTTTTCCTAAATCAATTTAGCTACAACTAGGCTAAACAGATTAAACACAGGTTAAAATCTAATATGTTAAAGTTGGATAGCATTTGATCAAGGCCCTGGGCTTTGCTGTCCCCTCAGAAAGCATAAATGCTTTTGGGTGTATGTGCGTGTGTGTGTACGTATGTATGTATGTATGTATGTATGTATGTATGAATTTATATATGTGTGTATGTATGTACATATGTATGAATGTATGTATGTATGTATGTATGTATGTATTGAAAACAAAGTACATAGGATCTAGTTAGATGGCTCAGAGAATAAAGATGCTTGCTGACAAACATAAGTTTGCTCCTTGAGCCCCACATGGTGAAAGGAGAGACCCTAATCCAGATAGTTGTTGGTGTCCTTCAGACCACTGCAAGAATATGCATCCCCAAGCAGACACACACACACACACACACACACACACACACACATCAAATAAATCCGTAAACGTACTTAATTTTTAAAAGTAGAGGCTAGTGAGGTGGCTCAGCTGTTAAGAGCACTTTATAGAGGTCTTGAGGTCAATTCCCAGCAAACACATGGTGGCTCATAGCTATCTATCTATAAAGGGATCTGATGCCCTCTTCTGACATGCAGGTGTCCATGCAGACAAAGCACTAATACATAAAATAAAAACAATCCAAAAATAACTAAAATAGTAAACTCTGGAAATTTAAAATGCTGACTGAGGCAAGTGCTGTACTTCTAGGCATGGACATTGCAGAACTGTTCATGACATCTTCCCAAAGATGTAAGGAGTTGACTTTATGAGCTCATAAAGGTGCAGTTTGGAGGTGCAGTAGAAAGCCACTTCAAACAACAGAAAGGTAACTTTATTAAAAAGAAAAAAAGAAGGAAAAGAAAAAAAGCTAAATATTTCTTGATTCTGTTCTGAAGGAGAGAAACTAGTTGTTAGCCAGCCCCGCTCCCCGCAGCAGCTTCTTACAGATGGAACTGTTGATTTGAAGGCAATTGTCTCCTATGAATTTTACCAATGTGTGACAATTACCCAAGTTCCTGGGCTAAGAAGCCGCCCTGCTGTGAAAATTTATAGTGTTCAATAGTCCTCAAAATTTCTCATTTGTTACCCATGGTGAGATGGAGAGGTAGCCTTGGGGGGCTAGAGGGAGAGTATTGAATACACTAAGGCAGCCAGGAGGATTGCACACCAATTCGAAACTGGCAAAACCGGTGTGTCCTCTAACGTTGACAAGGATGAATCACCACTCAGATACCGAGATTTGCATGGTATATGACCTAAATATTTTAGTGTATAATCTGTTCCAACTGATACCTTGGCTGTCAATGAACAGAGTGATACCTGCTGTCCTGACTCAGAGGGCTTTTAAATAATATCATTCATAGATTTTTCATGTGGTTGTGAAGGTGCCTCAGTCAATATTGTCTGCCATGTGGCATGAGGACCTAAGTTTGGATTCCCCAATACCTACGTAAAAGGCTAGGTGTATTGGCACCTATAATTTTAACACTAAAAGTAGCAAAATCCAGAGACTCCCTGGGGATGGCTACCTATCTACTCTTGCTGAGTCAATGAGCTTTAGGTTCAATGGAAGACCATCTCTCAAACGATAATGTGGGGAAACAGGAGAGGAACACTCTTCATGTTAACCTTCGGCCTTCACATGCCTTTACACACACACACACACACACACAAAGTAGGATTTCCACAATTCAGAGCTGTCCCAAGCACTTAATAGAATGAGCCATCATTTGCCTAACATAGTGGATGTCAGCAAACTCTTTCCAGGAACAGGTCAGCTAAGAAATATTTTAGGCTCTGAAGGTCACAGTGCCATCAATCCTATGACTCTTGGTATTTGAAAGCAGCCCTACAGACAAATGAGCAAGGCAATTTCCAAGACAAATGTATTTATGGACACTGAATGTTTGCATTCATTTAGCGCTCCTTCATTTACTTACCACAATTTACGTTTCTTGACCACATTTTAAGTTTCTAGAGAGTAGGCCTCAACTCATGCTTGAGTGCTAGGCCGATGCTAGGAAAATATTAGGTAGATGGAACCCCCTATACTGTTGCTGTAACTTCATTCTGTGGCTGCGAAAAATACTGCAAGCAAAAGCAACTTGAGGAAGGAAATGGTTTATTTCATTTTGTAGATCACACTTGATCACTGACAACAATCAGAGCAGGAATTCTAGCAGGACCTTGAAGCAGAAAGCTTGGGTGAATGGTTATAGCTGGCTCATACTTAACTCATTTTAATATACACCCTAGGCCCATCTGCTAAGAGATAGTTCTGCCAACAGTAAACTGGGCCCTCATACATCAGTGAACAATCCATACAGTCTCAACAAAAATGCCCACAGGCCAATCTGTTTTAAGCAATTCCTCAGCTGAGGCTGTCTTGTTAGATGACTTTGGGCTGTGCAAGCTGGCAATGAAGACTAACTGGAACAACCATGTGACAGGTGAGGAAAGTTGTCTCTGAATAATGACTGCTACAGACAACATAATGGAGGGAGGCTCTGTTCTGGACCATGGTTTCTGAGGGTCCATGTTGATGGTCCCATATTGTTGGGCCTAGAATGAGGTTGACCATCCTGGAAGTTGAAGTATAATGGAGAGGCTGTTCATATCAGGATACGTAGGAAACAGAGAGCATGAGACAAATGTGATCAGGAATGATATATTCCTATTATTATCCACCTCAGTGACCCACTGCTTACGGCTAGGTTTGATCTCATTAAATCTTCCGAACCTTTGAAAATATCACTATTATAATACATTTATGTTATTCAGAAAGATAAATGATTGGTATAAATATATTGCATAGAATAATTAAAATAAATAAAATAGCAGTATTAGATGTAAGCATGGGACCCTGGGGAGAGGCCATTTCAGACCTAAGCCTTCACTCCTCTTTGTTAATAAAATTTTCACTCAGTGAAACCTCAACTTGCCCTGTTCTACCCTTCTTTCTTTAAATTATATTTTAGCTGTCTCTGTGTATGTGTGTGTGTGTGTGTATGTGTGTGTGTATGTGTGTGTGTGTGTGTGTGTGTGTGTGTGTGTGTGTGTGTGTGTATACACATAGATTCACTGGTGTACAGTTTCCCAGAAAGGCAAGAAGAGGGTGTTGAATCTCATGGAGCAAGATGTACAGTCATTCGTGAGCAGCCTAGCATGGGTGCTGGGAACCAACTTGATCCTATGCAAGAACAGCCCTTGCTCATAACCACTGAGTCATCTCTCCACACCCTCTCCTCTTATTTTCAAACCCAGAAACAACTTTTATTACGATTATAATGATAACCAGTTTGCCTTAGAGAACAAAAGTTACCAAAAGAAATGACCT
This sequence comes from Mastomys coucha, assembly GCF_008632895.1. Taxonomy (NCBI): domain Eukaryota; kingdom Metazoa; phylum Chordata; class Mammalia; order Rodentia; family Muridae; genus Mastomys; species Mastomys coucha. The sequence continues at coordinate 18,920,090 of NW_022196891.1, read as the reverse complement.
TAGGTCTCCAGGAGAGCGAGTAATCAATTTCTAAAAGAAATAGTTTTGTTACAGAGAAATTTTGCTGCCGAGACATTTCGATTCCCTGGGGCTGCCAAGGCCAGCCATAAGGGCTGAGTACTTGGGAAGTTCATAGTGGCCTGCATAGTGAACTGTTTCTCAGGATGAAAATACTGAGGTCCTTCAGGCAAGGAAGGAGGGCAGTCAATACCTACTTTGAGGGAATATTCAAATAATCTCTTCTCCATAGAGCTGAGGCATGGTTGACCGACTTACTTGACTGGAAAAAAAATGGACAAATAAAAATAGTTTGAGGGTGATTGTTTTTTTCATCCTGAGTGGCCTTTGAGCTAGTAGGTTGACCTAGATCATGTTAATATTGATTGTCAATTGACTGGATTTGGGATCACCAAGAGTCAAGGCTCTAGACACATCTATGAGGATTATCTAGATTAGGTTTTGCCTCTGGTCATGCCTATGAGGAGCTATCTTGATTAAGTTAATTAAAGAGAGACTCCACCTCCCTCTACTCCCCTGCCCAAAAAGTGAAGGTGGTGCTGTTGTTACATGGGCTGGAGTCCTGGAGGATCTGCAAAAGAGGAAGCTAGCTGAGTCCAAGGATTCACCCCTTCTCTGCTCTGCTTGTGAGTGCAATGAAATTAGTCACCTCAAGATATCCCAGCTATGCCTTCCGGCCCTGATGAATTTTGCCTTCAAACTGAGAGCAGAAACAAAACCTGCCTTTCTGAGGTCGCTTTTAGCAGGTATCAGAGCAACAGAAGAGAAACTAAGGGATGGCCCTAAAGACTTATTGTTCTTTGTGAGACACACTGTATAAGGGGAATGTACAGCCACCTCCTGAGAAATATTCATTCTCCCCCATGTCCTCCGTAGGCACATAAACTATAAATAGCAGTAAATATGTGTTTGTTTTGTCTCCTCTCCTTTTGCAGAAGGCTTTTCCAACTGAGAAGCTTCGAGAGCTGTTCTCCCATTTGCAACATTAGCCTTTATCTTCAGCTTCCCGAACACTGATTTTTCTCAGTTGCCCAAGAAGCAACTCAATGTTCTTTCTCTTTGTCCAGATCTTATTACTCTTTGGGACTCCATATGAGTCCAATTCTAATTATTTGTTTGCACTCTCCTGCATGTATAACATATATTAGACTTCTGTTTACTTTTCTCTTCCCTGTTTCTGCCTTTTGCCAAGCTAACATTATGACAGAAGATGTATGAGGTCATAAAGAAAAGTGTTTTCCTCCCCCACACTAGTAAATACCAATCTTTATTGAAAGGCGGAATAGTGAAGCAGAGGAAATTAAACTAAATATCTAAAATTGACCTTATGACAAAATGTCTAGAGAATAACTCTACTGCATTTCTAGCTCAAATATCTGAGTAGTTACAGGCATTCGCTTAGAGACTTAAACTTTAGCTGTCTCAAGATTTTTCTGCCAGATACTGCCTAATTTATTCCCAGTTCCCAGTTTTCTTCCTAGATAAGAGCTCCTTGGTGATTTACAATGTAGTTAAATTGAATTTAGACTGTCTTCATTGGCATTGTTGCATGAAGTCCAGTGTTATGTGGGTATTTCCTGTCCACAGCTATACTGCTCACAGCATCTTCTCCTTCACCATCTTCTGAGACTCACCTCAGAAAGGAACTCAGATTCATACTCTACCTAAACACAGCTAGATATTCTGTGGTTTCTAAATTCCTCATCCCAGGCATTACATGTAAAATTTTAGTACTTCTGGCTCTGAGAGTAACTGCATTCCACCAAACAATGACTCCTGAGTGTCCTTATTCTCATCTATGACCCCTTCTATTCTTGTACACAGGAAGTTCCCCAAGAATGTGTCTCATACCTTAATTTGATAGTCTACTTTTAAGGAAGTGGTTTAAACCATATGTGTTGCCCCAGCTTAACTATTATTGAGGACTTGGGCCTCCTTGAAGGCAATACATAGTTTATTCTCTTGAAATCACAGTGGTCAAATGTATCCATATAAGTTAAGTCATCTGGAGAAGGAGATCTGTAAGAGCAATCTCTTGGCTTTTGCACATCAGTAAGTTAATTTAGACACTCTAGATTCAGGATGTTTTTTGTTTGTTTTTGTTTTTTTTTGTTTTTTGTTTTGTTTTTGTTTTTGTTTGTTTTTTATTTTGTTTTTTGTTTGTTTGTTTTCTGTTTTGGTTAACCTAAACTAATAAATCATGAACTTTACACACCAGAATAATCTGTGGTGGTTTGAATTAGTATGGTCCTCATAGACTTGTTTGAATGCTTGGTTTACAGGGAGTGGAACTATTAGGAGATGTGCTTTTTTGGGAGTACATGTGACCTTTTTGAAGAAAGAGTGCCACTGTGAGGGCAGACTTGGGGGTCTCCTATGCTCATGCTATGTCCATTTTGTCAAATATTCTCCTTCTGTTGCCTATGGATCAAGATTTGGACCTCTCAGCTTCTGCTCCAGCAACATGTCTGCCAGGATGTATCCATGTTTCTCATTATAATGATAATGAACTAAACTTCTAAAACTGGAAGCCAGCCCTAAACTAAATGTTTTCCTTCTAAGAGTTACCCTGGTTGTAGTGTCTCTTCACAGCAATAAAACCCAAACTAAGACAGATACCAAACTTGAAATACCTACCCAAAAAGATGTGAACTATTATTGACTCTGGCCCAATAACTCTTCAAAGCGAATAAAATTCGGTCAAAATAGTAGTCTCCAGGATTCCATAAAATAGTTTAGATAGCTTAGTTTAGTTTTGTGAGGTCAAAAAATTATTCTGGTGATTGTAGTGTGTTTATGTGATGTGTGTGTAAGTATGTGGAAACATGTGGAGGTACATACGTGGAGAGACTCTCTTATTCCCTCACCTATTCACTTGAGACAGAGTTTCTTACTGAACCTGGAGATAAGCTTATGCCCAACAAACTCCAGAGCCTATTTTCTCTGCCCTCCATATTAGTGGACTTATAGAAGTGAATGAGACCATGCACAACATTTGTGTAGGTATTTGGGAGTAAAACTGTGGTCCTCACGTTTGTGAGGTGAATGCTCCCTGTCAGTGATCCATCTCCCTTGTCTGGACTCTAGCCATCATTTAGAGAAATTAACATCTGATCTTGTAGAAATAAAAGGAGATGTTTATATCTCATGATCTCTTTTTAAACTCTTCCTTGTATTTTGTCTTTACTCAGTTTACAGCTTAATTCAACAATAATTACATCAACAACAGCTAATATATTAGCATCATTTTCATTCTAATTTTTAAAATGCTGACAGAATGGTAGACAATTTTAATAAACTGCTCTGGGCTATCTATGTAAACAGGAACTCAGATAGCACATGTGTACAGCTTCATTTCTTAGACATAGACCACATATCCTTCCAGAGAGCATTGTAGTTGTAAACTTCCAACTTTATAGCCTCAGTTACTTCTGATCTCATCAGACACCCTGGCATGTTGTATAGAATTCTGTTTGCATTGAACTTAAACAAGCAAAAGAGTTTCTGCTCTCAGTCCTTTCCAGTCCCTCTCCAGTTGAAATGCCTAACCTGTTCTTGAAGCTTAACTTCATTTATTCATTCTTTTTAGGTGCGAATATTTATATGCATATAAATATACGTTTGATATATATCATCAACAGTACACATACATATATATATATATATGCATGTAATATATGATACATATATAATGCATGTGTGTTGTGTGACACTTTCCCTAATGGGGTACAACACAAATATCTATTTATCACAGAGAAGAAAGTCAAGAGAAATCAAAATAAAGAGGTACTGACCAAATACAGTTTGATGAACTGATGTGTTGGTCGGGGTTGCCCTATTGGATATCAGTAACTGAGCGATTGCTTACAAAAGCCGAAATCACCCAGAGGCAGATGCATTCCCAACAGACCAGCGCACCATGGGTTCCTACTGCTCCTGAAAGTGGGAATCCTGCATCACACTGCAGTACTTGAAGAGAGCTGAGCAGGTAACAGGAGTGTCTTTCAGGAAAGTCTGCCAGTTTCCCTCTACCAAGAAGAAGGGCGGTCCTCAGTTTCCTTGGTGTCCACACTGCTCTATAAACCTTGAAGCCTGAGTTACCTTAGGCATCTACCAGTTTCAGGGATTTCCAAAGATTTCTGAGTTGTTTACTTAGTGGGTTTTAGGTGATTTCCTTCTCAATAAAATAGTTTAACTAAAAAGGACTGCATCAACAGCGCATTACGCAGAAAATATTGATACAGCCTACATTGTGCACGGAGCATGCTCCCTCCCCCCATGTATGCTAGCCCTGTCCTCTCTCCTTTTCTTCTTCTCCATCCCATCAGTCATCTCTGCTTGCCTAGACTGTTTCACTTTTGCTTTCATGTCATGAGGATTTTTTGCATCTACATAAAGCCTAGCAACTACATTTCAGACATGGCAAACAATATTTGTCTTTCTGATTCTGGCTTTACTCATTCATCACAATGACTTCTTTAATTTACACAGTAATGCAAGTCAAGTCACATGATAGAAAATCTCTGGTATCTCCCGAGTTGACTTGAAGCATAACACCTCACCATCAATGACCCAGCTATATGGCTTTTATGAAGTTTTATAAAGGAGAGCTTGACTCCAATTTAAGTATGGCTTAGTGTGGGCAACTCTTACTTTCCAATCCTAATATCTCTTAAGGGTTCCAAGTTGTTTTCTAATTAATTGATTTGCATCTACACAGATTCCCAAAGTGCTCCATAGTTAGCTACATCAAAATTTCCCCGAACAGCACTTATTTTGGTCTTCAGTAGCAGAAGTGTTAAGTCACAAGACAATTGAAACAGTAGGTGTTTCGAACATTTGCATGTGGCTTTGGCATATTGCAGCCTGAATTATAACAAGGTTCACTCCTGATAAAGGATACTTCGGAGGAATCCTCTGTCAGGGACAGAGGACAGAAAGTAGAGTAGAGAGGGAAATGCATTGGGAAAACTGTCCCCAGAAGGAAACATTCTCTTACAGACTGGAAAATCACCAGGAAGAATGAGCTATGCTGGTGTCAATAAGAAGCTTATCCTGCAGATCTAAGGCCAAATAATTAACTACTTTGCAATGTAATGAACACTCCTGATTGCTTTCAGTCATCCATGTGGTCCTTGCTGTTTGAATTGCATGCTTTTGTGTGCTGAAGAAGAACCTAGGCAGAAGAGCTTTTTTTGTGTGTGAAAACGAACTTGGTGAGACCTCTGTGGACTGGAAAGAGAACATTCTCAGAGGGCAGTATTAAATTCAACCCAGATTCTTGCTGAAGGTTCCCCTTGCTTTATCGATCCCAGGAAGGCAAAGTGTTATTGAGGTCAGAGAGAGGTTGGCATCACAGTATCCTCCAGCATTCCCCAGAGGGCTACGAAAAAGTCTTGATCATGATCTCTCCCCCACAATGCCTGGTGTGAGTTCTTGGGAGTGAGTTCGTTGAGTTCCTGACAGTTTTGTACAAGTATTTGTTGGCATGAGACACAGTAAAGCTGTCTATATGTTCTTTATAAGTTGCACTAAGAAGCTCTTTCTCCTCAAAAGGAGAATATTTTTAAAGTCAGTTGTTTAGGGAAAAGAAGCTCCTTTAACAGGATTCTGTTGAGGGAACACTTAACTGTTCTGAAGATGAGAAAGGCCGTTGTATTTTAAGGACAGTGGGTGATATTTAATTATCTCCAGCAATTACAGCCAAGGTGTTTGTGAACCTTAGAGGTGCTGAATTTCATTTTACAAAGAATTGGGGATTGGAAACGGGAAGATGAGTTTGTGGCTGAAGCAAAAATAAAATAAAAAAAAAAAAGAGTAAATTAAAGTCACACAAGCATGAGGACCTAAGGTAGGTCCCTGGCATCCAGGTGAGATAGTGTGGCTAAGATGGGTGATTCAAACTCAGTTCTGGGAAGGAAAAACAGATGACTACCTGGGACTCACTGACCTGCCAACCTAAATGATTGATGAGCTCCACATTCAGTGAGGATCCTGTCTCAAAAAATGAGGGTAGAGAGCAACAGAGGAAGATAGTGGACATCAACTTCTTGTTTCAGTACTCACACTTGCTCAGCTCACACTGTGTGATGTTGTACACATACGTGCACACAGACACATGCACATATACAGACATATGCACATACTCACAGAGACACAGGCACACCCAGCGAGGCACATATATGCAGGCACACAGGCATAAACACATACATATATGCGTGGACACCCAGAGAGATGCACACATGCACATGCCTGCGCACATATACTTTCACATATACATATGCACATTCAGCAAAGAGGTTTACATTTTATGAAGTCACATACTTCCTTATTTCTAATGGAGCATATCTCTGCATCCACTGCCTGCTTCTTTCATTCCTCTGGTCCCACTTATCTCTCCTTCCCTTTCATTTCCATTCCACAAGTGTTTCCTAAATGAAGACATGTAAACAAAATATGTCAATAGAAGTAACTCTGAGCTGCAGACACATGTCACTTCTTACTTTTTTTTTTTTTGTTGTGGTGGTGGGTTTTTTTGTTTGTTTGTTTGGTTGGTTGGTTTTTTATTTTATTTTTGTTTTTTGTTTTTGCTTGTTTGTTTGTTTGTTTTGTCAGTTTGATACAAACCTGGATAGATCTAGGAAGAAAATAATCAGTTATGAAAATGCTTCTATAATATTGTCTTATAAGATTGCCTGTAGGTAAACCTGTGGGGCATTTCATTTATCGAAAGTGATGGGAGAGGGCCTGTCTCACTGAGGGTATTGCCATATTGTACAACCCATAGATTGAGCATGGGTTGGGCAGGCTGAGCAAGCCATTAGGAGCAAGCAAGTAAGCATCATTCCTTCATGGTAGTGCTTCTCAACCTATGGATTGAATCTCCATTAGAGGCCAAATGAATCTTTTACAGGGATCATCTAAGACCATCAGGAAAACACAGATATTTACATTATGATCCAAAACAGTAGCAAACCTACATTATGAAGCAGCAAAGAAAATAGTTTATTGGTTATGGGTCACCACAGCATGAGGAACTGTATTAAAAGGTCAAAGCATCGGGAAGGTTGAGAACCACTGCTCTATGGTCTTTACTTCAGATCCAGCCTTGAGTATCTGCCTTGGTTTCCACAGATGGATTGTGATTCAGGATCTAAGCCAAAGATCTAAGCCAACTCATCCCAAGTTGCTTTTGGTCATGGTGTTTTAGCACAGCCATCGAAAGAACTCTATCGTGAGCTGTGCCCTTTCATCCCTTGTCCTCAAGGAATCTTGCTGTCACATTAACAGTTCTTTAATTCATAGCACACTCTCTTCTCTTTCCAGGCATTTCTTTGAATTCTGTCTCAGATAACAGCACCCCAAACTTCTGATTATTTTCATTGGGTTTGTCCAATTATTTCTACTTTTATTATATCCCGAATACTTTCAAATTCTGACCCACCTCAAAAGATGTTACATTCAGTTTACTTCCACCCATTTCCTTCTCCTCCTTCCCTCTGGTCCTTGTTAGGGATTTGTTGCTGTGAAGAGACCAAGACCACACCAACAATAACAAAGGAAAATATTTAGCTGGAGCTGGCTTACAGTTCAGAGGTACCATCACAGTGGAAAGCATGGCCGTCTGCAGGCAGACCTGGCTCTGGAGAGGTGATGAGACTTCTACAATCTGGATCTCCAGATAGCGGTAAGAGAGTGACACACTACCTCTAATAAAGCCACACCCACTCCAGCAAGGTCACACCTCCTAATAGTGCCACTCCCTATGAGCCTATGAAGCAGGTTTTTTTTAAACCACCACACCTCTCTTGCCCTCTGTTTTCTTCTCCACTCTCCTGATCCATTCTCTCTTTTCTGCCTTTCCTTTTTTTTTACTTTTGCTCTCTTCCCTTCTCTTCTCTCCAGCAGGATTTTAATCATTTCACAAAAGGTATTCCAGCCTTCATAAAAGCTATTGCAGAGCAACATAGCTGGTAAATTTCCTGTGGATGTGACCTCAGTGACCATTATCAAAAAGGAGACTGAGACACTCTTTCCCCTGCTTTGGAACTTTAACTAGCACAGTGTGGTACATGGAGTAAAGTTCAAATACCTATGAGGGCTCTCACGCTCCCCTCTGCCACTCTTCTCTGAGTCCTCTTCATTTTCTCCTTGCTGTCAGGGGTATTTCCAGTTATAACACAGCCTACAATAGTTTTATGTATGTGATTCTCACCTCGACATGAACTTCTCAAGAACAGGGTATGTTTTAGTTATCTCTGCATTCCCAGAACCTAGCGGAATCTCACACATGTAGCCATTCATTATTTTTCTTTTTCAAAGAGGCAATGTATTGTACTTGATTTGTTTGACAGATGAACTACTCAGTTTTTACATTAGCAAATGCATCAGGTTTTGTTCTCACTGCCTGTTTTCCTTTTCCACCTACAAACACTAGAAGTGCATGTGGAAGATATACTGATAGATATTTTAATTTCTAAAGGAAAGTTTGGAGAGTAAAACAGAAAATAGTCATTCTATGAATTTTATCCTATACCCTCCATTTTTGTTACATTGTTTTGAAATAATGATTTGTAGTTAATTTCAATACAATGTTCTGGCTTTTAGATTTTAGTTTTCTTTTAAATATGGTCCTTGTTTTAACATTTCAATTAAAGCAAAGATGATCCAAGTTATCATCTATACCACCCTATGTGTATACCACATAGATGATAGAATGTATGTGCATGTGCATGCATGTTTAGCTGACTTGTATAAACCATTCTCTTCCAAATCAGTTCTATACTCATTGGCACTGTGCTACCACCACAGAACCGTTATGAAGAGTTCACCGCTCTGTAGACCTTTAGAAACCTCAGCAAATGTACATATGTAATTGGCACACTGTGGCTGGATTGTTGAATAAAAGATCCCTGACTTTTAATGTGTGAGACATGTTGACAAGTCACACGCTAACAGTACATAGATTCAGCTTCAATATAAAAGTCATCCCCTCCACATTCTTAACAGTGATGCTTAAAGACCTAGATTCTGAGAAATAATGTAAATAAAGAAACAAATAGTTCACCTCAGCCCTGTGACAAAACTGTTGCCGCGGACTAAGAACTGTAATTTCAAAAGGGGATAGGTGGTGGTTATGTTTTATAGGCAAGCGTAGACTGTTAAGCAATCCAGTGTATTTTCATTTGCTTTCTAGAACCAACGAAACTCAATTGAAGTAATTAGTCTCCGTGACGTGCATAGCTACTTATTTTCCTGAGCTACACTCCTGTACAGCTCACTCTCTTATGATCACAGGGTCTTAGGCACTTAAACTTCTTCCTCCAAATTTTGGGTTTATAACGTGAAGAAGAAAAGCAAAGTGGCTAAACTGGATTACATCTACAGCAATGCTATGGTATTACTTCTTAAAATTCTACTCTCAGAAGGATTTTTAAAATTTAGTATATTATATATATATATATATGTATGTATATATATTTTGAAATTTAGTTTATATATATATACACACACACACATATATATACACATATATGTGTATATATATAAAAGGGTGTTTATGAGCATGTATGTCTGTGCAGTGTGTCGATGTAGTGCCTGTGTAGACCAGAAGACAACATCACATCTCCCAGAACAGAAGTTACACACAGTCATGAGCCATCAAATGAATGCTGAAAATAAAATCTGGATCCTCTGCAGGAGCAGTCAGTGCTCTTAATCACTAAGCCATTGCTCCAGCCTCTATTTTTTTTTCATGCAGTGATTAACAAATGGCATTCCAGAGCTGGAGAGATTGCTCATCAGTTAAGAACATTGGCTGCACTTCCAGAGGTCCAGAGTTGAATTCCCAGCAACCACATGGTGGCTCACAACCATCTGTAATGGTTCCTGTGATCCTGAACTGCATAAATGGAGAAAGGAGAACATTGCACCCACAAGCATTTAATGTTCTCTTCTCACTCTGGATGTAATGTATCCAACTGTTTCAAGTTCTTGTTGCCTTGACTTTTCTGCCATGATGGTCCCGATCTGGAGATGTGAGCAGAGGTGAGGAGAGGGGATGAAGAAAGAAAGCAAAGAAAAGAAAAAAGAAAAACAAACAAAAAAACAGAACACCTCTTTCTCTCATAAGTTGCTTTTGCTGGAATTTCTTCACAGAGCAGGAAGGCAAACCAGACATATTCTTTGCCGGATTCCAAGTTTTAGTCTCCAATCCCAAATTTCCCTAAGGTCTATTAATCACCTGTGAGCTTTCGTCGAGGGTATAGAAGCAAAGATGTGCTACCGTGGAATCATGAACTGATAACACGGAAAAGAATAACATTGCTATAGCTAAACATACAGAAAGCTTATTGATGTTTTACCCAGGTATCCATATTTCTTGAAAGTTTAATCTCTGTATGCCAGCTTCAGTTTGAACATCTCTGAAGTTAGATACATTTGTACTTTTCTACAATCTTTTCAATTTAGGAAAAAAAAAAAAAAGCTAGTGTGGTCACAATGTCATAGATGAGAATCTCCACAAAGTCCCAGATTCTTTGGGTGACCTTTGATGGCTTGTTGCTATGCTGTTGCCCCTTAATGGACAATAAAGTTAGGACAAGGAAGGAATATTCACCACAAAAGGAGAATATAAAGACACTGAATACTATGCATGCCACGGCTGCTGCTCACTGCTACCATTCACTGCTGCCTGCCATACCATTTACCCCATGGATAATTTGGGATAATCCATGATCAGGCATAAAAAATGATATTTAGAGTGTCAGATACTATTTTCATACACCCAAAGAAGATTGATCAATGCAATTTTATTCATTCTTATAGCGAGCCTGATCTCCAGGATTCTAATACTCATCCTGACATTGATTGCTGTTATTTAATGAATGCCTATATTCTGTGAAACTATGCTGGGGCAATGAAACCTGAATCACTGAATTTTTAGAATCATGGTGCAGCTTTCATGTTCTACTTGTTTGCCTGTTTGCTTTTCCTTCCCCAAGGAGCTTCTTGGAATTTAATGTATTTTCTATGTTCTTGACACTTTATTCAAGGCTTTACTGTATAATTTACATCCTAGATCATGTGTGCTTTTAATATAACCAGAGCTAGGTTAGGGAGCTGGCTCAATGGGTAAACGTGTTTACTGCTAAACCTTATTACTTGTACTTGATATCCAGAACCCAATGGAAGGAGAGAATTTACACAATTAAACTGCCTATATATACTTATATGTGTGTAATCTCCCTCTCCGCCTCCTCTCTCTTTCTCTCACTCATGTAATTTTAGAAATCCATCCAGAGTTAATTACAAAAGAGAGAATTGTATTCTCCTGACTTAGCTTCAGACAAGCTCTTCTCTCTTTTATACCAAATAAATTTATGCTCTTGATCATAGCCATCAATATTTTTCATAATTCCAAACTACAACACAATCTGTGAATAACCTTTCAATTTTAACTTACAAAGCCCAAGCTACACATAAATTGTATATTGTAATCTTTATTATTAAAAAGGAAATGAATAATTTTTAATTTTAGGTAGTTGGAATATTTTACATCTTCAAAAATTAACTTTGCATCATGCTAAGATATGTCTACTTCTTGGACACAATCTGATACCTTCTTCCAGTCGAATACTGAGTTTTCAGGAAAACATGAGTGGTGTTTCTTTATCATATCTTTTCTAAATCTTTCTTCTATCTGTCTAAAAAGGGAGTTGTTACCCTGGCAAAGTGAAATGATCACATTTTGCCAATTCATTAAAAGACTATCTTCTAATGGGCCTGGCTAGGGTGAAGGGGGAGAAGAGGAGCTGCCTTGCTTAGATAATCCCACACTGTTCATTTCTTCACTGGTTATTATTGTTTTCAAAGCAATCCATCGTTTTAAATAATGAGGTAAACTCTTGGTGAGGATCGCAAAAGCAATTCTTGCCAGCTGGCCTTTGTCAGGGAGTAATACATCACGGAAGGGGCTCAGCGCGCTCGAGTCGGGTGAGGCTATACATCATCTGTGTGAAAGGTTCCGATGATACATGGAAGCCCATCGGGATGTCTAAAAAAAGAGACTGGGCCTTTTTTTTTTTTTCAGTTGGAAACATATGAAAAGGTAGCAGGTGTGTTTCTACATTTACAAGAGTAACACAACCATGCGTGCTGAAGACCTTGACATCATAGCTGTGTCACCAGCATGTCACAAGGGTGCTCAGAGGAGTCAGGCTCCACTACTTCGCAAAAGGGGAAAGGAAGTATTTGAGCGCTTGCCTAGCGTTCATGAAACCCTGGCTCTCATCCACGGCAGTGCCTAAACGAGGATCAATGGCACATACATATAATCCCAACACTTGCAAGATAGACGCGGGAGGCAGGGTCAGGGGTTCAAGATCATCCTCAATTACAAGGCCATTTGGGGGGCTACATGGGTGCCTATCATAAAGACACCACCAACAAATAACAAAAATTGAATGGAAAGCAGCGTGAGTGGTTTTCTTAGTAGACCAGCTGCATGTTAAACAGCTTCTTCCAGAGGTGGCAAACAGGCAGAGCCTTGCGTGAATGTCACCGAGCATATAAGCTTGCTGACAAGTTCTTCACAAGAGAGGTGCTCTTCCCCAGAAGGCTGAGTCTTTTCACACTGGGGGCAGAGATAGGAAGTTGTTGTCACAGGCATTGTGAGTTTCAAATTTGAGAGATGTGGCCTCTGGTTGCCATAGCAATATTAAAATTATAGATTTTCCCCCCATCTAGAATACAATAAAACTACCTTTTATTTGAAGGACAGCACTTCAGTGTAACGATAAAAGCCAGATATTTGAACATAAAAGCATTTTATTTGATTTCTCCAGTCTCTACATCATCAGACTGCTCACATGCTTGTAAGCTCACATGTATGACCCCACATCTAAACCATCTCTGTGTGAGAGTTACTTGAGGTCTTAAGATGGCTCTTGGTCCCCCTTTTCTCTTACCTATAGCTTGGACTTCGGCTTGCTCCACGTAAACATATCACTCCTCGTAATGTGCATTCTTATTACTAAGAGAGCAGCCAGCTTCTCCAGATGGCAACTTATTGACTCATAGATAGAGTGACCCATACTTCTGCTGGACTATGTATTACTTACTGATTTTAATAGCTTCAGTAAAATACTTGACAAAAGCAACCTAATGGGGAAGATGGGCAAGTCACAGAGACAAAATCGTGAGGCAGCTGTCACATTATATCCAAAGTCAGGAAGCAGAGAGAAAAGAATGCTGTTACTCGGCTAGCTTTCTGCTTGTTATTCAGTCCAGGTGCCCAGCCCATAGTGTTACTACCCACATTTATAGTGGAATAGTTAGCTTTAGCCTTAAACTCGACACAGCTTAAATTCAATTGAGAAGGAAGACACAGTTGAGGAATGTCTGAGATTAGATTGCCTTGTGGGTTTGCCTTTGTGGGGACTGTATTTGATTTTAATTAATATAGGAAGTCCCAGGCTACTGGAGGCAATGCCATTCCCTGGATAGGTGGCCTTGAACTGTGAAGGAAAGCAGGAGCCTATAAGAAAGCCAATAAAGAGCACTCCCCATGGTTTCTGGGCTACTTCCTTGACTGTGGGTAAGTTCAGTGGTCAGAGATGAGGCTTGCACGGAATAGCAAGTAGGCCCGCCTTCAGGTTTCTGCCCTAACTTTGCTCCACGATGTACTACAATCTAGAAATATAACCTTTCCCCACTAAGTCACTATTGGCCATAATATTTTATCATAGCATCAGAAAGTAGACTAGAATAAGTGGGTCTTCCCACCAAAGTAATTAATCTAGATAAATCCTCACAGACAGGCCCAGAGATCTGTTACCATGGTGATCCTGATTCTCATCAAGTTGATTCTCAAGATCAACCATCCCAGATGGTTTTGGATCTTCAGTGTTCATGGGTTCTATATGTTAGGTTTCCATATTGAGAAGCATGAATGCAACATTTGTTGGAACAATACAGAGGAACTTGTCATAAAACACACTAAGGAATCAGAGGTCCAGAAGGGTAAAGAAAGATAGGGTGAGGAATTCAGAAGTCCCATATCAATGGGATGCAGAAATATAATGGCAAAGCAATTTCTTCTGCAAAAGAGTAGACTTTGTATAATAGAGCATTAAGTTACAGCAGAGAACCCAGAAGGTGGGTGGTGGGTGGGAAGGTGGCTCAGTTCAGTAGTTAAGAGCACCATGTGATCTTCCAGAGGACCTACAAGAGCATTTGATTCCCAGCACCTATATGGGAGCTCCCAATTGTCTATAACTCCAGTACCAGGTGATCTGATCCCCTCTTCTGGCCTCAGCAGACATTACATGTACCCTGTGAACAGACATATACAGAGAAAATGCACTACACATAAAATACAAATAAATAAAAATTTAAATAAAAATTATGGAACACCTGCGTTCAAGTCCCAGTATAAAAAAGCCAAGGATGGTTGCCAATGTCTATAATTCTAGCACTGGATACTAGACACAGGTGAGTTCTAAATGTCACTGCTCAGTCAGTCTATCCAATCTGAGAGCATTGGATTCAGTAAGAAACTGTCTCAACAAATAAAGTAGATACAGATAAAGGAGAATACCTCATATCAACCCATAGACTCCACTAGAATGAGCACACCTATAGTAAACACACACACATACACACACACACACACACACACAGAGACAGAGAGACAGAGAGAGAGAGAGAGAGAGAGAGAGAGAGAGAGCGAGAGAGATTTTATATATTTTTATATACATTTACATTTTATTTTATTTTTATGTGTGTGTGCTTGCTTGCCTGAGGTCATGCTCACACATACCTGTGCAGACCTTCGGAGGCCAGAAGAGGGTATCAGATCCCTCAGAAGTACTTACAGATGACAGTGAGCTGCTGTATGGGTACCAGGACCTGAACAAGGGTCTTCTCCAAGAACAGTCAGTGCTCTTAACCATGCATCCATCTCTCCAGCCCCATACACATAAACCATTTTATGTTTTAAAAATATAAATGAAGATTATGTGCAGAAATATTTAAAGTTTATGACATGGGTGACTTTCCTCTCACTTGTCTTGCATGCCTGGCTTTTTTCTCTAGACATTCGTGAGCCAGAATGAAAATATTCTCAGAGAAGAGATGTTTGTCTAAGATTATGAATACTACACTTCCCCATTGAGGAGTACAGAATGCAGTGGAATATTCTAAAGGACAAATAAAGGGAAAATGTAGGAAGGGACAAGACAGAGTAAGAGGTAGCAGAGCAGAGAGGGTGAGCAGCAAGAGAACCTGTAAGATCTCTCATCTCACTCACCCTCAGCCCTCTTCAGCATCCATCCTTCTCTGAGCATCATTTGATGCCTGCATTGTCGTATACATATCAGGACCACAATTGTTATGGCCATCCTGACTCTGCACAGAATGTCTTCCTGAAATTATTTGCTAAGCTTTATAGTATGGTAAACATTATAAGCCCTGTGTGTTTATTCAGCGCTATATATAATCTAGAGTCATTAAAAGCATATAGGAGGACATTCCTAGGTTGTATGCAAATTGTATGAGGAATCTGTGCATCTGAAAATTTCAATGCTTTTGATATCTTAGAAATAATTGCAAATGCAATCATTAATAGGAGGAGAGGACCTCGGCCCTGTGAAGGTACTGTGCCCCAGTGTAGGGGAATGCCAGGGCCAATAAGTGGGAGAGGGTGGGGTGGCAGGCATGGGGAGGGGGGAGGCAACAGGGGTTTGTTCTTGTTGTGTTTGTTTGTTTATTTGTTTGTTTGGAGGGTAAACTGGGAAAGAAAAAATTTACATGTAAATAAAGAAAATATCTAAAAAAATAAAAAAATTTTGTACTACTATAAATAAAACCTGTATAAATATCTTTACTTAAAAAAGAAAGAAAGAAATAATTCTCCACAGAATCTGAGGATGGATGGATAAGGGTCTCTCTTTTAAGCACAATTTTATTTTTAATTTTAAAAACATTTATTCACTTACTTGTGTGTGCGCACACTCACATGCATACATACACTACAGTGTGTGAGTCTGCATATGTAAGACCACGGAAAAATACAAATTGACCCCAGGGGCTGCCTGCACCAGGGTCATAAGAAACTAACCCCAGGTGCTGCATGAGGGTCATGAGAAATTGACCCCAGGGGCTGCGCTGCACCTGGGTCATGAGAAACTGACCCCAGAGACCCTGGGACCACTCCTCAAGGCTCAGTATCCAGAGGAAATGGCCGACCACAAAGAGCGGATGTTGCCAAAGATAGCTGAACAACCGATCAATGTATAGGAGATGTTTGTAATGCTGTATACTGGAATTTCCCTGGAACCCCCGCCCCCGCACCTGCTTGCGGTTTCTGAGCTTAAATACTCTCTGTAACAGTCACCCCGGGGTGACTCCTTCCCTAAGGGAGCGGAACCCTGGCGCGCCAGAGAATTAAATCCTCTTGCTGTTGCAACGAATTTCCGACTCTTGGTGGTCTTTGGGCGAGGGTCCCGAGAGGAGAGAAAGATTCTTTGGGTCTTTCACATATGCTGTGATATGGTGGTGGAAGTCAGAGACAACTTGGAGAAGTTGATTCTCTCTTTCTACCATCTGTGTCCTGAAGACTGAATCCGGACTATCTGGCCTCAAGGCAAATGCGTTTAACCCCTGCCCCAAACCATCTCATCAGTCTCTCAAAGTACATTTTTATTGGACAGGCAAGATGTGGCTGTAGATTTTATGTGACAGTGCCTCCGTGAAACACAGATGTGCTTGGGCCATGTACTATGGCAGAGTGACTACTCTCTTAGCTGATCAGGTCTGCTAAGAAGTCAGTACTCCTAAGGAGAAAACACGGAGACCTGTTTGGTACCAGCTTCAAAGACAGTTTATAAAGACGATCAGCACAGAGAAGGTGAAACTGTGTGACCAGTCTGTCTCACACTGCGCTTCCTGGAAGTGTGCACTCTTGTCTCTCTGGAGGATCTCCAGAGAGAAGAGAAAAAGGTTACAGCCCCGGGTGAGCCAGGTGAGAGGAAAGTTGTCTGTGGCTGTGTTTCCTGTTAACTTTCTAGACAGCGAATGAGGTAAGAGAGAGTGAGCAGGGGGTGTCAATGAATCACAGTGATGACACTGTAGAAATACAGCTACATTTATTTATTTGTGATTAAAATTGAGGAAAGAGGCTTCTAAAATGAAAGATCCGAAGAATCCAGTAACATTTGGTTAATGAATGATTTTAGATAAAAATAAGTTGGTTGTTATCTCCTTTTCTTTCTTTACTGTGTTGTTACTTAATAACAGTAATATTGCTATTGCTATGAATTGTAAAGTAAATATCTGATATGCAGATGGTCTTAGGCAAGTCCCATGAAAGAATCACTCAACCCCAAAGGGGTGGAAACCCATGGGGTGAGAAATACAACTTTAAGCCATCTCTCCAGCTCCCTTCACTTCTATGTTCTTATTGCATGTGTTCCATTAACCTTTTCTCCCTCCTGTAGACCTTGTCCTACTTATTATAATTTGTTATACTTTCATATCTATACACAGAAACACACATACACACACACCTACCTACCAGTCAGAGGAAGTTTAAAACTCTATATAACACATACCACATTTCTTACTGAACCTGACTTTCCTGCTTATATAATACCTTTCAGTTGAATTTACTGTCTTGCAAATGTCATGATTTAATTTTCTTTATGGTACCATGAAATTTCTTTGTTCATATGCACCAAATTTTCCTTGCTCATTCATCTGTAAATGAACATCCAGGTTGGTTCAATTTCCTAGCTATTATAAATAGTGCAACAAATAAAAATAAAGATGTAAATTACCTCTGTTAACTTGGACTCCTCTGGGTAAATACCCAAGAGTAGTAGGGCTAGATCATATGGTAATTCTGCTGTTGCTTGTTTGATTAATTTCATTCTGATTCCACAGTGGCTACACCAGTTTACATTCCTGCCAGCACGGAGGAAGATTTCTCCTTTGCTGCATTCTTGCCAATATTTGTTATAATTTATTTTCTTGTAATTATCGTTCATTTCTTGTAAAAAGAATGTACCAAGAATTCGCAGTCATAAAGAAGAGGTATTCTTTTTTATATTGGTGGTGGTGGTGGGGAAATCCCCCAAATAAAACACTGGAAAAAGAGACAGAGAGAGAGAGAGGGAGTGGGGGAGAGAGAGAGACAGAGAGAGAGGGGGAGGGGGAGGAGAAGGGAGGGAGGGAAGAGGGAGAGGGGATGGGAGGACAGAGAGGGAGAGGGAGAGAGAAGAGAAGAGAAGAGAAGAGAAGAGAAGAGAAAAGCAAAGGAAGCATTTGGGGTGCGGAAGGAAGCAGCTGGGAGAAAAGGAAGGGAAGGGAGGGAGGGAAGCAGAAGGAATGGGGGAAGGGAAGAGATTCCAGCCAAGTAGAAGAACCATAATTAAGATAAGACAGAAAGGAGCATGGCTCCTGGGAAAGCAAGAGGTACCCTCTGCTTTGTCTAGTACTTTTGCGGAGTCCCCTCTACTTTCCCCACTGTTACCTGTGTGACAAGTAAAGGCAGCTAAGATGTTCCTCCATCTCTTACTGTTACTAAGGATATTTTAGGTTTATCTAGAATCTGGCCTCCTTGATGGAGAATTGAGTGGAAAATCACCAACTCTCTTCTAGGAACCTGAGGTTGAGACATCCCAGCTAATGTATTTGTCTTCCGTCTGCTTGCTTGTGTAAAACCTCCCCTGCAATAAGAGAACGGAGTAGGTTTTTGCCTTTAAATCCCCTTGTTCTAAAAGCTCCACTGGGGGACTTCACTTGAACCCTCAATACCCCAGTGTTGTCTGGAATCAGCTGAAATAAAGATTTTCATCGGACTATAGAGTTTGACTGATTGGTCTTCACTGCTGGGCTCTGATGACACTGGGCATCTGGCTAGAGATGGCGATTTCTTACCCTCACAGACAGATTCCTAGGTATCAGGCCTGGGAAGAGCCCAGGAAACTGTTAACGGGATTTTGACAAGAGGTTTACACATTCTGATGACTTATATTCCCAATTTCAATGAAACATTCTGTAAAATTCTATCTTTTGATAAATATAGACTGAGAAGAGACCGTGATCTCATAGGTGAATGGGTCCAACATTTTCCCAATCCTGTGAGACATGCTGAGGTAAGACACTACAAAGCATAAAGCTTCACATCCCTGTACATAGTGGCCCGAGGAGTATTGATTATCTTTATTCAATGTGGCCACATTGAGAGGAACAGGGAAGTCTAGTGGCTCCCTGTCTTCGGGGCTGTAACTTGGGCAGCTGTTTAAGCAGAAGGCAAAAAGCAAACATAGCTAAGCATCCAGAGGAAGGTGTGAGTGTGCCTATCATTAACAGTGTTGCAATCCCCCATTGAAAGTATAAATACCAGGAAACAAGCTCATTCGGCCAAGTGGAATCCTATTGTCACCTTTCCTCAACATGAGATTTTGGGATTGCAGTTTCTTGGAATCTCTTATTTCGATAGTCCAGTAGATCAAGGAAAAAGTTTCTATTTAGAAAATCTTCCTTCCGGCTAGGGTGATTATACTAGTCTGTGGTTGGGATTAGCGGAAAAGAGAGTGCTTGGGCCTCCAACATCTTAGGAGTTTATTTTGTAGAGTCTGAAGATCCTGGCAGGCTTGTGAGCTGAACAATTGCAATGTAGCCGTAGTTTCTAACTTGGCCATTGAGTTTCCAATTAAAGAGGCAATTTGTTGTAATGGAATAGGCCCTGGTTTTACTGACAAAACCTCCATTTGTGTCCCAGTTGTACCACTTATTTCTTGATTTAATGAGGAGTTTCTACTTAATATCCATGAGTTTTACTTCATTCTTTGTAAAATGAACGCAAGGAGCTAATTGTGAGGATCAAAGAAAGTATGGGATGAGATCAATAGCTCATAACTAGGTGCCCACACATGTGTCCAGGGATTTGCTTCAATGGGAGACCACTGCTCAAGGAAAAAGGGGGTGAAGTTAATATTAGCATAACTCTCAGACTGTCATTTGAGAGGTTAAGGGGGATGAGTAACGTCCTCTAGGGACACTTCTGCCTTCATCAGTACAGGATACAGAGGGAAAGATATAGCACTCCAGAGTGATTTACGAATATTTCCTGTTCTGTAGGCATTCAGAACTATGGGGAAGCACAAAATCACTACCCCCTAGCTTCAGGGCACAGTGGTCTCTTAGCAGACAAAGCACCTATTGCACCACTGTTTACATCTTGCCCCGAGGTCCCAAGGCCTGACACTATTACTGAGGCTATGGAGCGCTCACAAAAAGAGACCTAGCATGACAGCACTCCAGAAGACCCAACAAGCAGCTGAAAGAGTCAGACGTAGATAGTTGGACCCAACCAATGGACAGAAGCAACTGATCCCAATTGCTGAATTAGGAAAAGACTGAAAGAAGCTGAGGAGGAGGGCCACCTGTAGGAGGACCAGCAGTCTCAATTAATCTGGACTCCCAAGATCTCTCAAAACACTGGATCACTAAAGTGGCAGCATTTGCCAGCAGATATAAGGCCACCAAAATACATACGGCAGAGGACTGCTGGGTCTGAGTTCATTCAGAGATGATGCACCTAACCCTCAAGAGACTGGAGGCCCCAGGGAATTCATTTGACAAAAGATGCCCAAAGCCACCTCATAAAGCCCATGAAAAAAATCCTGATTGAGCTTCATCAGTAAAGTGTTTGTAATGCTAGTGTGAGGACCTGAACTCAGTCTCTACAGAATATATATATATATATATATATATATATATATATATGTATATACATAATATACATATATATGTATGTGTATATATATACATATATATATATACATATATACACAATATGTATATATATATATGTATATATGTATATATTTTTTTTTCAATGAGAGACCATATGTTTAAAATTTAAGATAGAAAGTGGCTGAGGAAGACACTTGACAGATTTCTGGCTTCCCAAACAAATACACACACACAGATACACACACACACACACACACACACACACACACACACACACGACTTAAGTAAAAATAATTCTAATGCATCTTCCTTTATACCCATTCTTAAAATTCCCTTTCACAAATAATTCCTTCTCTCTTCAGCCACCGTGATCTACCTCCTATTCTCTTCTGTGGCTATCAAGGTAGACTTGATTACACAGAGTTACTAAGCATACTTGGGCCAGCCCACGATACCCCAGGAAGAAAGTCTAAGCCAAAAGCTAATATTGAAGGGAATAGGTAAAGGATACCTGATGGGGTGGTCCATGAAAATGATCACAAAAAATGGACAGCATTCACTTACGTTAGATTCAGATTTCTAACAACTTGAGTGAAGCTGGGTAAGAGGAGAACAAACACAAACATAGGTAGACAGGTGATAGATGACTAGGTAGATAGATGATAGAAGTAAGGTAGATAGTAACACAGATGATAGAAAGATTGATACATACATTTATATGATAGAGATGGATGATAGACACAAATATAGAGGATACAGAAACAGATCCTGAAATAATATGCTTCCCCTAAGAATGTCCATAAGGGATGGGAAATGGAGTTCATTGGCACGTGTAAGTTCCCTGTGGCTTATGTCTTTTTTACCACAGCTCAATAAATGTTAAATTTGGCGTGGGTGCCCCACTCTTGAAGACATAAGGACAAAGATCGATGTAATCAGCAAGAGGCTTTTATTGATCCAGTATAGTAGGGTTGTCTAGCATTCAGGCAACGGTGACCCCGAATAACAAAAGCACACATTTTTTTATACCTTCCCAGTACATAGGTTTACAGCATGAGTTGGTTATCTCTCATTGGTGGAGCTCATTGTTCTTTGTTTCCATTGACCTCTGTGCCCCAGGTAAGGAGGAGATACCAATTGCACATAGGAGGGGTTGGGGGAGATCCACCTCTTACTAGGGACATTTCCTGGAACCAGGCATTACTCCCTACAATTAGGCATCTCCTGGGGACTGATGTTTGCTCGGTAAACCCTTCTGAAGCTCTGTCTTTAGGCTTAATGGACATTCTTTGCTCCTTGGTATTTTTATGAGGTGTCCCTGTTTTCTCAATTCTTACATAAACTAGCAACAGTGCATTACCCCAGTAAGAGGAGGGAGAACAAGAAACTGGTCCAAGGGCTTGCTCTTACTTGGATAAGTCCATGCTTAAGGACTTAAGTTTTTCAAAATAGAAGGCATGGTATCAAGTGGTATTCTATCCACTAGGTTTTTAATATGAATCTTTGTCAGGATATCATTTCAGATTTATTGGGAGTGAAGTTAATTGTATGTATGGTTAAGCCCATCCAGAGCTATCATCAAGTACCTGGGGATATTGTCTCCGAAGACCCACAGAAATTTATAGAAATTATTCTCAGGATCTGTGATGAGTTACCATTCTGGAGTTTGAAACGGCCTAGTCAAGACACCATGCAGGGTCTTCCAACCAGTCCTTGAAGCCTACCCTCCGGAACCTTCCTTTTGTTACCCGTGGTTGTGTTCTGAGGTGGATTCTTCCAACTTCTTTGTGTTTTACTCAAAAAATTAAAATAAGAGCATTTACACAGATTGTGAAGCAATGAGGAAACTTTATTCACAGGAAAACAATAGCACAGATCAGAAGGAAATGTTCTGTCAAGAGTGACAGTGGGACACCAATTGACAAAACTACTCAAGAGCTGTGATTATTGCTTGCCACCTTCTTTTGTGGGTTCAAGAACAGGAGGGGTGTGTTGTTAAGGGACATAGAAGTGGTTTGACTGACAATCTTGCTTAAGCCTTGGCCTACTACAAATGTCTCTTCTCACGATGTATATGATTTTAATCACATGCACTTTTTTTTTTTTTTGCTCGTATGTGTGTAGGCACGAGGTAGTAAACAGGTATCTCTTTCTAAAAGATCACTCAGAAGACACAGTTGGCTTTATTGCTCATGTACTGAAAACAGTCTAGGCCAGATTGATCTAGTGTCCATCGTAATTCTAGGAGGTGTTTGCTGAGAGTAATGCATTTGCATTGTTTAAATCACGCATATTTACAACTAGCTCTGTGGATGTGGGAGTCCTAGGTTGTCAATGGGTAGCTAGGTTCACTGTTTGATGAGGAGTGTGTGTGCATATCGAAGGTCTTAGGCCACCAAGTGCATTGTTAGAGGACGGGGCGGGGAGAGGATCGGGGGGGGGGGGGGGGGGGGGGGGGGGGGGGGGGGGGGGGATAGCACAAACCAAGTTGAATCCCAGGTTGCTGATTTATTCCCTATTCTTACCTGCCTCGCTATTACTTTTAAAAAAATCATGCTAACCATCAGACCTAATAGTCATTTGGCTCGTTCTCCCAACTTCTAGCAAATTGAGATAAAGCTGTTGCATGCGCATCAAGAAATTCAGTATCCATTTTATTTGTGCTTAAACCACAATGCTTGAATTAGCATCATCCCAGGGACACTTTATTTCATGCTGTCTAAGTTTATCACTGTTTATCACTATGTATTTTATAAATTGCATAATTATCATGATCATTAGAGATCTTTCCACATGAAGTATGAGCTATTTAGTTAACCACACTTCTATGAGTAGAAGGATGACGATCTTACAGTAAGACTGTCAATAAGTAGGAAGCATTTTATAAAGGATTGAGGACAACAAATATGAACTCTAGCCACACTGTGGCCCAAGGTTATGAGTCTGCGTATCGCAATCCCTACCACATGGGTATCCAGACTTCTAACCTGGTGTATTTTTTTCCCAGATGCTCTGACTTCCCACAGCAGATGGGGGCTTCCTTTTCTCTCTGTCGTTTCCCCACGTATACAGTCTGTGTGGGACTGACAAGACATCACTTTGGCTCATTACCCTCTGCCCACTTCTTAGGAAAGTGCCTAGCACATGGTGACATGAGCTTGAAAGGAAAAGGAGCTTCGGGTTTGCTCTTGAAATTGTTCCCCGTTTGCCCTTTCCCTTCTCTTGTCCAGATTGTCAACGTGCCCCCTTCACTCACTCTCTGTTCCAGAAACTTCAGCTTTTTTTTTTTTTTTTTTTT
>NW_022196891.1:18881468-18895959 GCF_008632895.1 Mastomys coucha | reverse complement strand
TTTGGATTTTTTTTTTTTTTGCAACAGCGAATATCAGTGGAGAAATATTACACTGTTCTCCCCAGTCATAATCGCAGTTTGCTGCAGCAAATGATGGGAGTGTTGTATGATAGCTTCGATGTTCTTTGTTTTGTTTTTGTTTTTGTTTTTTTACACTCCAGATTTTATTCCCCTTCCTGTACGTCCTACAAATGTTCCACATCCCAAACCTCCTTCACGCAACCCCTGTCTCCAAGAGGATAACCCCACACCTCACCCCCACTCCACTATACCTCTAAACGCCCTGGGGCCGCCAGTCTCTTGAGGGTTAGGTGCATCTTCTCTGACTGAACCCAGACCCTGCAGTCCTCTGCTATTTATGTGTTGGAGGCCTCATATCAGCTGGTGTATGCTGCCTGGTTGGTGAGACAGTGTCTGAGACATCTCCAGGGTCTAGGTTAATTAGGTTGCCTACCTATAGGGTTCCCCTCATCTTCAGCTTCTTCCAGCTTTTCCCTAGTTCTAACACAGGGTTCAGCAGCATGTGTCTGCTGGTTGGGTGCAAATATCTGCACCTGACTTTTTCAGCTGCTTTTTGGGTCTTTCGGAGGGCAGCCATAATAGGCCCCTTTTTGTGAGTACTCCATAGCCTTAGAAACAATGTCAGGCCTTGGGTCTTCCTCTTGAGCTGGATCCCACTTTGGGCCTGTCATTGGACCTTCTTTTTTTCAGGCTCTTCTCCATTTCCATACCTGCAGTTCTTTCAGACAGGAACAATCATAGGCCAGAGTTTGAACTGTAGGATTGCAACCCCATTCCTCACTCGATGCCTTGTCTTTCTGCTGGAGGTGGGCTCTGCAAGTTCCCTCTCCCTACTGTAGGACATTTCATCTAGGGTCCCTCTTTTTGAGTCCTGAGAGTCTCTTACCTCCCAGGTCTCTGGTACATTCTGAAGTGTTCCTCCATCTTCCTACCTCCTGAGGCTGCCTATTTCCATTCTTTCTGCTGGCCCTCGGGGCTTCAGTACTTTTCCCCCACCCAATACCAGATCATGTTCCCCTCTCCTGACTCTTAAACAGAAGGAGAACGGGCTTGGAATGTGGACATGGGGCCCTTGGCTCTATCCCTCACACAGCATAAACTGGGCATGGTGATATAATCCCTGTACTGAGGATGTAGACTCAGTAAGATCTTAAATTTGAGGTCATCCTTAGCTACATAATAAGTTAAAAGAGCCTGAGATACATGAGATTCTTTCTCAAAAGGAAAAAAAGAACTGGGGACAAAGAAAAAGTATGATACTTGATTTGTGTTCACCTTATGAAGCAGTGATATCCAAGGATGAGTTCTAAATCATATATATATATATATGATTTTGAATATAGAGTATCCTAACATGCCTAGGGTTAAACTCAGTGATAGCAGTTTTAGAATTTAGAAACAGAAATTTAGGGAAATGATGTTTCTGCCCCTCTCCAATGCAGTTGCCCAGCTGATGTCTGCCCAATTGTCCTAATAGACACACAACTTCATGAATCATTTCAAACCCAGCAAACCAGGGGGAAAAGGTAGGTTTTTCCAAGAGGGAAGAATGTATGTTCTTGCAAGAGCTTTTCAAAATAAGTCATGTGGCTTTCTGGGAACAAAGAGTATAGAAATCAAAGAGCAAAAAGAAAAACAGTCACAACAAAAATATATTATTACAAAGTGAAGCCTGTTATCACTGCTCTGCTGATGAGAAGAGATCTACTCTCCAGCTGTCATAAGCCATGAGAAAGGCAGTAGTTATGTTTTTGAAGTCTGTGTTTCTCTCTATAAAATGCTACTTAACCGCTGATGTTTACCAATTTGTCATTACTGAACTACTACTTAACTTTGTGAATGTTTCATGTGTATTGATGCTATACAACCAAAATAATTAAAAGTTTGAGTCTGGGCATAGTCCTTCAAGGCTTTAAACCCATCATTCTGGAGTCAGAGACAGAAGAGGTACAGAGCATCCTGATCCCTATAAGAAGTAGAAGTCCAGCCAGGAATATAGAGTATAGTTATTGTACCCATACTTTTATATTTAACAAAACCATTTGATTTTATAAAACTGGAGCCTAGAGTATGGCTGAGCTAGTATAGTGTTTGCTTGTGTGAAGCTCTGGATTTGATCTCCAGAACTTCATAAAACAAATATGGTGGCACTAGCCATTAGTTTCAGCAAGTAGGAGGTGGAGGCAGAAGGATCAGAGTGGATGCCTGGTTTCAAAAAACAAAACAAAACAAAACAAAACAAAAAAACAACAAAAACAATAAGATCTTTATAAAGTTATTTAAACATCCTAAAATTTTCCCTAATAATGGAAGATTATTGGCCCAAATCTTACAAGAGGAATTTAAGGTACTTTACCAATAACAGCTAAGTTTCCTGTATGTTGGAACAGCTGTTGTATAAGAACCAATGGTAAGCTTGGGAGCTCAGCAGGTAAAGTGCTCACCGCATGAGTGTGAAAACCTCAAAAGCCACACAAAACACCAGATGGACAAGGGAACCCATTCATAACTCCAATACTCAGGAGGCAGAAACATGGTGGAAGGGAGAAATAACTCTTGCGAGAGATCCTCCACTCAAATGCCATGAGTGGGTGTATACATACACACACATACACACACACACACACACACACACACACACCATGCTCATGCACTCATAAACTGGTTAGGTATACAAGGCTATATAGGCAAGTTCTGGGTTCAAGAAAGGCTCAATGAATAAAGTAGAGAATAAAGGATGATCTTGTAGAGTCCCCAAATAAACTTCAGGTCTCCATATACATTCCCCCACAACACACACAAACAGAGGGACACCTGTATACACATGCATATATGCATGTGAACACACACACACACACACACACACACACACTGAAGCATTCATATATGCACACAAAACCAAAGAGGAGAAGCAGCCACCTCTGGCACCTCTCGTATAATGGGTTCTCATGAGTACTGCAGAGGAGGTTCTTTCACTTGCCTCCCAATGTCAATCAGTAGGAGAGAGAATCTCTTATGTACAGTATGAATATAGCAATTAAAAACTATCAATGAGAAATCCTGTGGCCTATAAGAAAGGGTAGAATAGAATGTGGACATCTTATAGGCAGAAAGGATTCTGAGATAGAGCCAGGCAGAGAGGTTTTCTTGGGAACTTGGAAGAGGACAGAAGCATGGAAGCTGAGCAGAGGTAACCAGCCACTTGGCAGAACTTAGATTAGAATAAATGGGATATTAAGTTATGATCTAATCAGTGAACCAACTAAAGCTTATGGCCAATATGTTTGTAAATATATTTTGAGTATCATTGTCATTCCAGGAGCTTGGGGCCAGGATGAGAAACTCAGCATCAATATCAATCAACCAGGAATGTGTGCTGCTTTGTAAGCATGGATGTTGACATGTATTATCTGACCCTTAGTTTTATCTTTGAACTATGTGAAAAAGTCATTTTCCAGTTAATATTAATGAGATATTGATCAAACATAAATTTGGATCCTCACATTTGTGAGACTGTTACATATATTTACAGCTTGGTAGTAAAGGATACAGGGACCCTAGGAAAAGGAGATCTTATTGAAGTTGCTCATCATTTTTCTGATGAACAGACATCTTACTCCCTATGTGGATAGGGAGTCAGTGTCAGACCAGTGTAAAACTCAACCAAAGTCCTACTTGGTGAATCTGTGAGTTTATTGGACTTACAAGACTAAGAGTGAAATCTTACTCACTGGAGGAAGAGTAACTCAAATGGAGATTTATGGCTGAAAAACCCATAGATGGCAACTCATGAGACCAATACTTACTTCTCTGCAAAATCTTTCATGTAGCCATCTGATTAGAGTTTAGCCATCCAGGACTCTGTTTGCTTCTAATTCTGGGGAGGGACCTTCTAAATCTTACTTGTTTCAGAAACTTCCTAAGACTTGGGAGTTGTTTGCTTCCTCAGTCTCGTGTGTCTCACTCCTCCCTTCTGGATAGAATATTTCCATTTGAAGAAAAGTGTCATACACAGAATTAGATATTATTCAAATGTGCACTATGGGTTATAGTTGCAAAAGCTATGTAAGGTTTCAATCAAAGATATGGTTAAGGGTATTTATACCCAAATTTCAAAAAAGCCAAGAGCCTAGAATATGGGTAAGTTGAAGAGAAATACAGGGCAGAAGGGGAAAAAGGGAAAGGATAGAGAGTTTATACTACAAGGCTAAAAGGGGTAGGGATTGGGGTGAAATACAAATTTGTTCATGTTCAAAAGCTACCTGTGTAAAGGCATTGTACATTTAATGTACAGAAGAAAGAAATGCAAGGTTTGTACCTAAAAGCTCACATTGCACAGATGGAAGGTACTGGATTCAAATGAAGCACTCTAGAGATTGCCTTGACACTTCCATGTGTGGTGAGTTTGCTTAGGATGGTGTCGTGCACTTGTACACCCAGCACTGGGGAGGTGGAGACATGGAAATTCCTTAGCACTTGCTGTTCATCCAGACTAGCTTACATGGAGAGTTCCAGGCCAGTGAGAAACTGTCAAAAAATAATATGGACATTGCTTGAAAAATGATACTCAGAATTGTTCTCCTTTTTCTCAATCAATATGTCTGATAACTACCAGATACATGACTTTAGAAACTGATCTAAACCATGGCAGTAGGAGTCATATTCTTTTGGGCAGTGCATAAGTGCCTGTCTGTTCTTGGATTATTTCACTTATATATTCTTGTACCTGTGGATAATGTGTAGCTCGTAATGGAGAAGTATTAGCAGTAAGACGAAATTGTTGAGCTGATAAGACAGTTGAGCTGGTAAAGGTAATTCTTGGTAATTCTGACTACACAGTTCAATACCCAGTACTCACATGTGGAAGGAGAGAAAAAATTACTACAAGATATCCTCTGACCTCTAACTTTCACTCAAATTTCAGGGATGGATGTGCAAACACACAGACACACACACACACACACACACACACACACACACACACACAGAGAGAGAGAGAGAGAGAGAGAGAGAGAGAGAGAGAGAGAGAGAGAGAGAGAGAACAAATATGAAAAAAACATTTAAAACATTGCTTTAAATTCCTATAGCTTCATTCATAGACATCTTCCATGGATGTCATTGTCTCTGAAGTCTTTTTCTTTATTAATCATTTTATGCATTTACATTTCAAATGATATCTCCCTTCCTGCGTACCCCTCCACAAACCCCTCATCCCATCCTCCTTCTCCCCCTAACCTTTGTCTCTATGAGGGTGCTCCTCTACACACTCACCCTGTTCTGCCTCGCTGCTCTAGCATCCCCCTATGTTGGGGCATCAAGTCTCCACAGGACCAAGGGCCTTCCTTCTCACTGATGTCAAATAAGGCCATCTTCTGCTACATATGTACCTGGAGTCCTGACTCCCTCCATGTATAATTTTTGGATGGTGGTTTAGTCTCTGGGAGCTCTGGGTGGTCCAGTTAGATAATACAGTTCTTCCTGTAGGGTTGTAATCCCCTTCAGCTCCTTTAGTCCTTCCCATAACTCTTCCATTGGTATCCCTGGGCTCAGTCTGATGGTTGGCTGTGAGTATCTATATCTGTATTGGTCAGATGCTGGTAGAACCTCTCAGGGGGCTGCTATACCAGGCCCCTGTCAGCAAGTCCTTCTTGGCATCAGTAATAGTGTTGGTTTTTGATATCTGCAGATGGGATGGATTCCTAAGTGGGACGGTCTCTAGTTAGCTTTTCCTTCAGTCTCTGTTCTATTTTTTGTCCCTGTTTTTCCACTGGACAGGAACATTGAGATGGGTGAGTGGCTTCATTCAACTGGAGGTGGTCTCTACAGGTTGTAGCTCCCTTTTGTTGGGTATTTTGGCTAAAGTCATCACCACTGGGTCTTGGGAACATCTTAATTCCCTAGAGTCTGGGGTCTTCTTGTGGCTACCTCCAGTTCTTCATCCCCTAGTGCTACATGTCTCTATTCAATTTTCTGACCCTCTGTACTTCTCTCCTGTCTCTTCTAATACCTGATCCTGCCCCCCTTTTTTCTCTCTCCCTCCTCCATCCTTCCAGGTCCCTCCCTTGCTCTGCCTCCTGTGACTGCTTTGTTTCCCATTCCATGGAGGATTGAAGCATGTACATTTTGGTCTTCCTTCTTCTTAAATTCCATAGGGTTGTGGGTTGTATCATGGTTATTCTGCCTTTTGAGCTAATATCCTCTTACCAGTGAGTACATACCATATGTGTTCTTTTGTGTCTGGGTTACCTCACCCAGGATGATATTTTCTAGTTCCATTCATTTGCCTGCGAGTTTCATGAACTCATTGTTTTTAATAGCCGAGTAGTACTCCATTGTGTAGATGTACCACATTTTATGTATCCATTCCTCTGTTGAGGGACATCTGGGCTGTTTCCAGCTTCTGGCTATTATAAATAAGACTGCTATAAATAGAGTAGAGCATGTGTACTTGTTATAGTTGGAACATTTTTTAGGGATATGCTCAATAGTGGTATAGCTAGGTCTTCAGGAAGAATTATATCCAATTTTTTGAAGAACTACCAGACTGATTTTCCAAGTGTTTTTACCAGCTTGAAGTCCCACAAGCAATGGAAAAGTGTTCCTCTTGCCCCATATCCTCACCAGCATCTGCTGTCACCTGCATTTTTTATCTTGCCATTTTGATTGGTATGAGGTGAAATCTTAGTGTCCTTTTTATTTGCATCTCCCTGATGACTAAGGATGTTGAACATTTCTTTAGGAGCTTCTCAGTCATTTGAGATTCCTCAGTTGAAAATTCTCTGTTTAGCTCTGTACCCCATTTTTAATAGGGTTATTTGGTTCTATGAAGTCTAACTTCTTGAGTTCTTTGTATATTTTGGATATTAGCCCTCTATCAGATATAGGGTTGGTGGAGATCTTTTCCCAACCTATGGGTTGCCATTTTGTCCTATTGATGGTGTCCTTTGCCTTACAGAAGTTTTTCAATTTTATGAGATCACATTTGTCAATTGTTGATCTTAGGGCATGAGCCACTGGTGTTCTCTTCAGGAAATTTTCTCCTGTGCCTATGTGTTTTAGGTTCTTTTCTTCTTTCTCTTCTATTAGATTCAGCATATCTGGTTTTATGTGAAGGTCCATGATCCACTGGAAAAATTTCCCATGCTCATGGACTTGCAGAATTAACATAGCAAAAATGGCCATTTTACCAAAAGCAATCTACAGACTCAATACAATCCAGATCAAATTTCCTATTCAATTCTCAAATTCATCTGGAAAAATAAAAAACCCAGGATAGTGGAAACCATTCTCAACAATACAAGATCTTCTGGGGGAATCACCATCCCTGACTTCAAGCTGTACTACAGAGCAATAGTGTGAAAAACTGCATGGTACTGGCACAGAAACAGACAGGTACATCAATGGAATAGAATTGAAGACCCAGAAATGACCCATATACCTTTGGTCACTTGATCTTTGACAAAAGGATCCAAAACCATTCAGTGGAAAAAAAAGTCAGCATCTTCAACAAATGGTACTGGTTCAACTGTCTCTGGAGTGTTAATTAATCTGTTTAGAAACCTGACCAATCAGCCAAGCTAACACTGCTCATCAGTCTGAATATACTTCTGCTTCAGGTTACTTTCCCTGTACATTAGATTAACTGAGTCTTGTTCAGTGGGAGGACTTTCCTTCACAGTGTGTTTTCGACTTCACCCCACAATGAGACATTAGTTGGAAAACGTCCACTGCGTGTTCATATGTATTAGGTTCTCTGTGTGGGCAGGTGAGCAAGCACTAGTGCACATGTGCTTGTGGCATTGGCTCCCTTTCTTTTTAGATTGTAATTTTTCTTTACCGGCCCCTCCCTTTTGTAGGTCTGGGTGTCAACAGTTTAGGTTATAGGATCTGGACAATAGTGTGTGGTTTTCTATTGCTTGATCAACCTTTTCAATGTAGTGATCAAGCAATCGTGTCGATACCTTCTGCTCTACTATAATGTTCCAGAGAAGCAGGTAGAAATCAGCTCATGTGTTCAAGGTGATATATTGCTTCAAATTATGCCCATGAGATGGTGAAGTGGCAGGCTGGAGAATCAGGAAAGCTTCAGTGTATGACTCTCTTACGTGTTTTGATTTAGGAGTGAGAAGAAAAGGACACACAACTATGGGGTAGGGATTAGAAATAAGCTGGTAGTGACAGCGGAGGATCACTTGAGATAGACAAGTGTGTCTCTTTGTTAGAAATAAGAACATGCAACTACAGAAAAAGTAAACCACTCTCCCTCTTTCTCTCTGTATGTGTGTGTCTGTATGTGTATGTGTGTCTGTGTGATTGTGTATATGTCTGTATATGTGCATGAGTCAGTGTGTCTGTGTATATGTCTGTTTAAGTATTTGTGTGTATGCCTCTGTCTCTCTGTTGCTCTGTCTCTCTGTCTGTCACTGTCTGTGTGTGTGTATGTGTGTGTGTGAATGTGTGTGCGTGTGTCTGCCTGTCTGTCTGTCTATGTTTTGTATATATGTTGGTGGTAGACAGAGTTCATGTGGAAGCCAGAGGTTAACACAGGGTACCTTCTTCCATTGCTCCAAACCTGGGTTTCTTTCAGATTTGGCCAAACTGGCTGTCTAGTAAGCCCCAGGGACAGCCAGTTTTCTTTGTGCCTTCAGCTGACTGGATCAAGACCCCACCAAACTCCTGTGACCAGACCCATACTAACACAAACACACACACACACACACACACACACACACACACACACACACATACACACATACACTTTTTGAAAAATCTTTTAAAAGCCCCAGTTCAAGATATCATTGTTAAAATAATACTGAATACTGAGAAATACTTACCTCAGTGTCAATAAGCTCCTCTACACAAGTGCACGTTTTACTATCTCTATCTTAGATCCAGCCTAAAAGTATTTATGGCTATTGAAATTACTACAGAAACCAAACTTTGACTTTAGTTAAAAATAAACCAGATTTTGTCCAAAAGTATATTTTTGATCTGACTCCTTTTTTAATAGGTTCATGTTTCTGTGGAATTTTTTAGTAGGTGAAGAAAAATGTGGTATCTCTAAACCTTTCAAAATGTGTTGATTTCTTTATTTCAACCTCTCAAAGATTATTGACACCAAACTGAAATCTACTGGCTGCAGAAAAATAGGAACATATTTCAAAAATAGCCAAGTGTCAAATACAAACTTACATACTCACAGAATCTGTGCATCCCTGCAAAATAATTAATCAGCTCAAAATTCTGTCTTTGAGTCTTTATTTATAAAATTATGAGATGAGTTTCTAAAATAGTGTAATTTTATTTAGGATAATTTCAAAACTATCACAAGAAGATTTACTTTTTGATTTTTTAAAATTCCTTTCTGTGATATATGAGTGGTAAGGTACACATGTGATATACGAGTGGTAAGGTACACATGTGATATATGAGTGGTAAGGTACACATGTGATATATGAGTGGTAGGTACACATGTGATATATGAGTGGTAAGGTACATATGTGATATATGAGTGGTAAGGTACACATGTGATATATGAGTGGTAAGGTACACATGTGATATATGAGTGGTAAGGTACATATGTGATATATGAGTGGTAAGGTACACATGTGATATATGAGTGGTAAGATACACATGTGGTCGTCAGATGGAGACCTCAGGTGTCGGTCTTCCTCGGGTAACACAGGGTCTGCTACAATTCCCGGCTGGCTCGCTAGCTGGTTCATGAGCTTCCTGTATTCCTCTGTTCCTAATCCTAGTTGACATAAGACTAGGACGTTCTCTACCACATCTGGTTTCAGGATCGAACTCAACTCACCATGCTTCACCCACTGAGCCATCTTTTCAGCCCAAAGTTTTCTTTGAACTGACGCAAAGATTCTACTTGTTCACATGCATGATGATATCAAGACAACATAAAGAGAAGTGCAAGAGAATAGAAGCAATTACAGGTGAGGGACGTGATTGTCTGAATTAACAGGCCACTGACTTTTAACTTCCACCTGCCCTAAGAAAACATTCTAATGGAAATAAAAAATACTGTTACGTTCTATTATCTATAAGTAAATTAATTAAGCATCTGCTTTTCATAGAGAATTTTGTGACAAAGGCTAGAGAGTTGGCCCAGCCAGTAAGAGAGCTTGCTTCTGCGGAGGACCCAAAAGGTTCCTACTGTTCATGTAAGGGGGTTCACTACTATCTGTAACTCCACATGGAGGGGATATAGTGACCTCTTCTGGCTTCTGTGGGCTCTTTTATTTATGTATACATACCCATGTGTATACACACATACACACAAACACACACACACACATACACACACCAACACATACACAATTAAAAAGAAAACTCTTTGACAAAAAAGATTGTGTGATGAAAGAATACTTTGTATGCAAGACAGTGTGCGTTATGTTCCTAATAATGAGATTCTTGTAGCATGTTTCCTTGTCTGCTTATAGCAAGCAAGAGTAATTCCTCATGGCCTTCCAATCACTTTGATAGTTTTTACAAGTATGGATGCATTGTTCCTCTGCATATAACTCAAAATCCTGAATTGATTCATCAACTTAACTTTCTTAGCATGCCAATTGCTGAAGCAAAAATTTACTTTGCAAAGCTTTGTAAAGCAAATAATTGAGTAACACTCTCACTAGGTACAGTGTAATAATTCCCATATTCCAATATTTTCACCAATTCCCATATCACAGTAAACAGAGGTATCTATTACAACTACTTTGTTTTAACTCACTTTCATAGATTTTTATACATATAATTGTGTGTATCTATACATGTGTGCATGTGTAAGTAGGTCCCCATAGAGGTCAGGAGAAGGTATTATATCACCTGGAGCTAAACGTATTTACAGGCGATTATAAGCCAAACTACCTTGCTGCTTGGATCTGAGTCCTTTGTAAGAGCAGGAAGTGCTCTTAACTACTAACCCGTATATTCTGTCTCTCTTGTGAATATTATGGTTAAGTGAACTAAGTCGCAATCTCCTTTGTTAGCTTCCCGACCATCCGTTATGATCTTGCCTTATCAAGGCTCAAATACCATTGATCATCATGCATGAGAGAAGAGAAGACTGCAGGCTGAATAGCAAGCATGAAGATGTTTCTCCTCACTTGTTATCATTACCTCCCTTTATCAACTTAACATAAACCTAGACATAGCCAGGAAGGAGGCATCTTAATTGAGAACGCTCTCCCTCATTCTGGTCTGCAGGCATGTCTCTGTGGAATTTTCTTGATTGTTAACTGATGGAGGAATGCCCAGCGCATTGTGGATGGTGCTGTCCCTGGGCAGATGGGCCTGGGCTATAAAAGATAGATATCTGGAAAAACCAGCAAGCAAGATTCCTCGGGCCTCAGCTTTAGTTCCTGCCTTCAAGTTCCTAGGGATATCTGTCCTTGGCTCCCCTCAGCAATAGACTATAACCCATAAGCCAAATAAACCCTTTCCTCTCCAAGTTGCTTTTCGTCATAATGTCTGTATATTCCTGCAACAGAAAGCGAACAAGACCATTACTCTTGCGTACGGTGTAATAGGCCTGATTGTTTTACATATCTGATGTTTTGGCTTTCCCTCATCTGGTGAACTCTAAGCTGTAATTGTAATGAAACTCAACCTTTTTTTCCCCTTAAATTGCTTCTTGTCAAGATATTTTACCACAGTCACGAAAATGGCAGCAATCCGGACGAGCTTCATTGGATGAATAGATATTTATATTTATATAGGTCATCTATTCATAATATCTGATGGTACATCCAGGCAGTAGAATGTAATTGAGCTCTGGAATAAAATGACCTATAGAGGATGGACCCCTAGAGCAAGAACCTCTGGTTATTACTGCTAAGTGGAAGAAGCCCATCTGAAGAATATATGCAACATGATTCCAATAATGTAACATTCTAGAAAAGTCGAAACTATAGAGTGGTTCTTAAAAATCAATTGTTGGGAGAATCTGAAAACGACAGACAGACAGATAAGACACGAGATAGTTTTATGATAGTGGAAAAAAGTTGTATATTAATATAATGTTAGACTTTAATAATCACAACTTAGTCTAAGACCATCAAATCAACATCATCAAAAATTTCCTCCAGTTAATGCTTGTTTGCTATGTATATATAAGCTCATTCTGTTGAAATATATTAGTGATGGAAGAGGCTTGCTTGTCTAGGGAAAGAGATAATAAGTTTATTTTGATTTCCCAGTTTTTCTCTGAATGTAGTCAATTTAAACCACAAATTCTACTCCAAATAAAAGTGAATAAATAATCACTGGTTATTGGATTTGACTTGCATATCATGATCATCCATGGCAATCTCCAGACCACGATAAAGCATGTGTTCTCGGAGGAGGCAATAAGGAAAGACACCGCAGAACAATGTGTGCAGAGTATCACAAACAGTATCTTGATTGGATTTCGTACCGTGTGGAGGAGTATGGCCTTGTCCTTAGTAAT
The DNA here is from genome assembly GCF_008632895.1 of Mastomys coucha. Lineage (NCBI taxonomy): Eukaryota > Metazoa > Chordata > Mammalia > Rodentia > Muridae > Mastomys > Mastomys coucha. Next base: position 18,883,472 of record NW_022196891.1, on the reverse strand, counting down.
TGAAAACAAATATTTGACAACCACTTCCCCGCTAATCAGTTATGAAACTTGTCGTTCTTCTTTCGTGTGATCCATGTTCCTCAGACTCAGGAAGTGTTAGCCAAGGGAAAAACAAATGGAGAAGTTCAACTCCAACCATATTTAAACTATCCCTTCAAAATAAATTTTAAAGCATTATTACAAACTCTGTGGCTGGTCTACTGTATAATTACATTTTGTTAAATCAGGAAACTACTGCTTCCCTGTTTGAATTGAGAATGTGCATGCTTTACTAAGCAGTACAAGTGCTTTGTTTTTTGCTGTGTTCTGACTGCAGAGTTTATGTACGGCAGAATAATTGTTACTTTGGGGGCGTTCCACTATTTCTGAGCCATGCTGGAAAAGTGCTATGTGTTTTTCTATACAATGTTAAAAGGACACATCCATAAATTTATAATCTGTCTTTGTAATTGCAAACTAAACAGGCTTAGGCACAACAGTCAAGAAAATATATTTTAGGAGTTTTAAAAATGGCACAGGAGGTAAAAGAGTATTTGATGTTCTTGCGGAGGACCTGAGTTCAGGTCTCAGGACTTAAATTGGGCAATTCATAAAATTGCCTGCTTCAATATCACCAGGGGATAAGCTATCCTCTTCTAGCCACTGAGCATACTGAATAGATGTGCACATATCCACAAACAGATGCACACAAAAACAAAATAAAAATTCTTAAAAATCTTTTCTAAAGAGACTTAAGAATATATATTCACTAGGTGATGTTTTGTATTTAGAACTTGTTCTGCATTTCCTCTAATATTACTTTTCATCATATTCTCATACTCTTGCTATCATCTGCTATTGTGCAATGACCGCCTATATGAATTCTTATATGAATTGTTGCAAAAGATCAGTGCCTGGACTCTCAAAATGTCTAAGCATGTAAAGGTGCATGACACAGAAGCCTGGTGGCCTGGATTCCAGAACCCCTGTAGAGGCTAAAATAGAGAGTTTCTGACTCAATATGCTCTGACTTTTATACACAATCACATCACATACACATCCTGACACACACACCTCCCCAAGCTCCCTACATATACTCCACACACATCTAATAAATATCAATCTATGCTTTCATGTGAACTGATAGCTTATTTTCCTGTTTTATAATATCTGATATTTGAATCTTCCAAAATTCTAATCATTCTATTTACAGAAAGAAAAGAATTTTGTGCTTAAGGGTCAATGTTTGTTTTGTTACTATGAACATTCATGTGCATGTTTCTTATAAAGAGAACTAAGAGTTGTTCTACTGAGAAACACACACACACAAACACACACACAGGAGAAGAAGTAGGGAGGGGGAATAACTGAGTTGTGTATCATTCCATTTTAACAAGTTAATGTTTCCTGAAAGAAAATCATCTGATACATCTACCATACAGAAATACATCTGTTTTGTTCAAGATTCTTGATGTCTGTATGAGTGTGCATTCACATGCTGGTGGTGCCTGTGGAGGAGTCTACAATCCAGCATCTGGTCCCCCTGGAACCAGTAGTTAGGAGCAGTAAGTCCTTTTAACCAATGAGCCCCATCTCTCCAGCCCATGTAGGAGCGGGGGCAGGGTGTGGGTGCACACACGCACACCAGCACTAATCTTAGATGGTAAAATCTTAAATCTATTTTCCTGTCACTATTATGACTTTGGAATGTTTTTCTTTGAATTTGCCTGCATGGTTTGTTGTTGTTGTTTTGTTTTGTTTTGTTTTGTTTTGTTTTTGTGAAATAACTGGTGTGTTTTGTTTACATTTAGAGTTAATTAATTTCTTTCGTATTAATTTCTATTTTTTCCTTTGAAACAGGGTCTCATGTAGCCAAGGCTCATCTGTAATTTGCTATGTAGCTGGGGAAGAACATGAACTTTTTTATTCTCCCATCTCCATCTCCAACTCCTCCTATGTACTGGTATTGTAGGTGAGTACTATCTGTCCTAGTGTACTTCTTAGAAGATTATTGTTGCAAAATTC
>NW_022196891.1:18851873-18869197 GCF_008632895.1 Mastomys coucha | reverse complement strand
CCCCAGCGAGCTAAGTCTCTGGTTTCGGATTTGAGTTCTTTCAAGAACACAGCAGGGCCACCACAGACCTCTGGCTTTCACACACAGGTGCAAACATGAACACCCCCATGCAGCCCTTTTCACACAAATTATGATGAAGAAGATGGTGAAGGAGGTGGTATAGTCTGTTGCAGCTCTCAGAAAACACTGTCGAACTGGTTCACTTTACCTTACTTTTGTCTCTTTTTCTTCACATCCAGAGTGATCTATAAAAATATTATAAAAAGCATCACTGCCTATAATTATTAGTAATTTATCTATCTGTATGTATGGGCCACACTAGAGAAACTTTGAACATGACTGGCCCATGGTATGGTTAAAGGGAAGAGTTGAAGGGGGAGTTTTAATTGTAAATCAGAGAAGAAACCTATCTGAATAAATCTAGAAGAATCCAGAGCAGAGATAGAAAGAAGTAGATTATATGGCCAGCAGACTGTGAGAAAGGGGAGAAAAGCATAGGATAGAGAGAGTATCCTATGAGAACAGAAAGAGCAGAGTATAGTGAGAACTGTGGGTTATAAGAAGGATGAGTAACTGATGGGCTCGAAGCTTTTGAGCTGGGGGGATTTGGGGCATAGGAGAAGGTGAGAAGAGCCAGGATGCTAGTGTGGACTTTGAAAAGTATAACAAATACTTGGGTACTAAGGGAGCCTAGAGGCCAGCATGTGCTTTGATATGCTGGTAGATACCACAGGTAGCCTTATGTTCCTTCTGCCAGTGATAAAGAAAATGATTCCTTTTGGCAGACAGAAACTGGTTTTACAAGTTCCCAAGGAATGCTGGCTTTTATCTAATTGCCAGAAATATCCCTAGAGTTCAGGTTGAGCTCATTCCTGGATGTTTGGACTGCCTTTTGGGGTTTGAGGAATTGGAGTTCCCTTTGGGCCTGACTGTATCTTCCCTAATCTTCAAAAGACAGGAGCCTTATTATTTTGTTCTTTGATGTAGACAATCCACATTTTGTAGACAAATGTGCAAGGCTCAACAAAACGCGTGTTCAATGAACAAAGCAATTCAATTTATTTGTTTGCTTCTAAAGAATCATGCTGTATACAATACAACCATAAAGTAGCTGGTGTGATGATAAGTTTTAGGATGAGAGCTGTGAAGATGGTTTAGTGGGTAAATGCTTCTTAGGCCTGTGACCCAAGATTGGATCCGTCTGGACAAAACGTGGACAAAGTAGGATATGCATTTTGTAATCCATGCAGAGAGGGGAGGCAGAAACGGGATAATATCCTAGAAACAACCAGCCTGACATATGCAGCAGTGACTAGGGAGAGCAATCCTGTCTCAAACAGGGTTGAAAGTGAGGTGGAAAAGATAACTAGGTAGATAATAGGTTAATAGCAAGGTGACTCTTCTTCCAGAGGACCCTGATTCATTCTTAGCATGCATACGCTAGCTCACACCATCTGTAACTACAATTCTAGAGAATCCAATAGCCTCTTCTGACCTCTGAGGACACTAGACATGCATGCAGCGTGCAGATACACACATAGGAAAACACTCATATGATTTTTATAAAAAAACAATTAAATAAGGTGAAAAAGGAAGTCCGGATATTCAATTTTACACACACACACACACACACACCATTCACACACAGAGAAGCTGAGAATAGAGATCATGGAAGGTCCTTAAACTAAAGAAGTCACAGACTACTGGGAATGATAAACTGAGTGAGTGGCCGTAATACAATGTTGAACGGATGTGAGTGTGACGCCTGTGGAGCCGATGACATATCATAGACTAACTCCACACACCTCTTCCCTCCTGTTTCCCAGTGGTTTTGCAGCATATATTCACCCTGGATTAAGTTTCTTGTCCCTGTCTTCTTAGTTCTAATGAGCAAAGATTTTCGTGGCAATGATCCTTAGAATTGAAGCATAATTATAATTTATTTTTGCAAAATCATAAGGAGGCAGAAGCCTCAAAGATAACTAGGGAATCTGAAAAGGTCCCCCACCATGATAACAGGTAGGCCATTTACTGTGATGTCCAGGAGCCAGGTGAAGAAAATAAGGTTACAGGACACAGCCTGTGGGCTGAGTCTCTGTGACAGAGATGTGTGTCTTCTTTTTCCTGTGATTTCCATCTGGTGGTTTAACGGAGATGTTAAAATTCTGCATACTGTAACATGTTCAACTACATAAAAGTGTGCCACTCAAGCTGAGCAGCCATGGTTAAGCAGTATGTTTAATATGTTTCTACATATTGAAACCCTGATTAACCTCTGCTGTCTCTAATGTTCTCTCATGGTGCCATAGCCAATGAATGGCATCCTTGGCTAGGCGTGAGGATCACAGAGACCTACCTAGCAAGAAGATAGCTATTCTGGTACTGGGGAGATGGATAGTTCAGGAAAACAGTTGCCAGGCACACATACAGATCATCCATCCTTTAATCTCCAAAACCCATGTACAAAGCTGAGCCTGGTGGTATATAATCCTAGTGATAGGTATGTAGAAACTGGAGATCCCTCTGCTCATTGGCCAACAACACTAGCCTAACTGGTGACTTCCAGGACAGTGCAAATTACACCCCCTCCATATCAAACGAGAACAAAATAATCGAGTGAGATAACTCCTAGAGAACATTCCCTGAAGTCAATTTCTGGGCACTACATATATGCAAGTACAGGTGCATACACAAGTGCACCTGCACACACACAAAGACAAGTTATTTTGGAATTGCAGGAACAACAAGCTGACGCTGACTAGAGAGCTTTATGAAATATTTTTTTTTCCACAGGAGAAATATAAAACCGAGTTACGTTCATCAGTGTGCCCCAGAGAACACAACAAATTGGATATATATAATTAAGAAGGAATTTATTAGGTTGGCTTACCTGATCAGAGACTATAGAGTCCCACAATGACCATCTGCAGGCTGGTGAGCCAGGAAATCTAGCAGCTGCTCAATCCAAGAAGCTAGAAGACGTAAAACAAGAAGGGAAAGGGGCCCAAGATGCAGCCACGGGAGGAGCCGAAAGCTTGGAGTGTTCGCCGAAGACTCACAGGTGCATTTCTGCTTTCCTGAGGATGAAGAACCTCGCATCCTATATCTAAAACAGCACAAGCACTCCTACTCAAGAAGAGTCATGTGGGTGTGTGTGTGCATGAACTTCCATCTTCTCCCTGTTCTTGACTCCACCTGGAAGTCTATACTCTCAGCGGTTCCCATCCATACTCAAGGAAAGTCTTTCCTATTCATTTTACTACCCCAAACGTTAACTTCCCATGGGAACAGCTTTCAAGCTTTCATCTGTGCTGAAGTATGCTTTGCTGATTTCTTAAACACCTTTCAGGCTTATGAAATTGACCAACAAAAGTAGCGAGAATATTTGTTTATACCAGGACAGAGTAGAGGAGCCCAGGAATACGACGATGAGAGAAGTGGAGGCACCAGACAGATGATTTAGACACAACAATGATTTGTCTTATAAGCATACACACCTGATTTGGATCCCCAGAACCTATGAAATCAGTCAGGTGTGGTGAGTTGTAGTGTTGTAACCCCAACACTGGAGGAACAGAGACAAAATGACTTGTGGAGCTTCTTGGCTAGCCAATCTAGCTGAGTCAGCAGGCTCCAAGTTCACTGAAGGTCCTGGTCTCACAAAATAAAGTAGTAGGAGAAGAAAGTATCTGATGTTCACCTCTAGCCTCTGCATCATTCCAAAACCACTTCTCCCAACCCCTATTACATAAAAGAGGGGAGAGACTTGAAAAATGAAACAATAGCTTAGAAACTATAAGATTGAAGTTCAGGAATCATTATGGATGTTTGGTGATGATGGGACTCAAAATTAAACTGGAAGCTCTTCTGAGGTCTATTGTATAGGCTTAAGGCTGACTCTACTCCATAGCTTCTAGTTTCCTCAGGAATTGTCCCTTATTACTGACAACTCTAAAATGCTGAGTTCTCCGGCAGCATCTAACCTGCACTTTCACCAATTGCCTGTCCTAGGCTCTCTTGAGGGCCTCTGACCCAGAGTATTGGTGCAAGGCTTCATCTGCAATGCATGACTATTTCATGCCTTCACAACCAGTACAGCTTTGGAACCTATTATGTACTATGAGGTTTGACTGTAGCACAAGGTACACCTTTGTCGCACTCTGTACCACAGCTTCTGTGTGCTTATGTTCAGCAAACCCTTCCCAGAAAACTTGGCTTCAGTGATGTTTATCACTTCTTAATCACAGCTGATTCTGAACTCCAGTTGACCAGTATTAATTGTCCAAGCAAAGCAAAGGTTTTGCTTTAGTTGTTCTTAATTTGTCCCTAAGAGAGTCTTTGCTTCCCTATAAAAACTTCACAGGACTTGCTTCTATCATCTGTACTGCTTCCACATTCTTATCTTCCAAGTTCTCATAGAAAAGCTCACTAGGTTCTGAGAACTCAATGGTTTTTCTAGCCCAAAGTCCTTCCAAAATCTTCTCCCAAAACACGTGATCAAGTCTATCACAGCAATACTCTAGGTTTCAATTATTGTGATAAATCAATTTGTTAAGGAAGGGGTTTATTTCAGGTTTCAATTTGTAGTCTATCATTTAGGGATCTCAAGGCAGGAACCTGGAGGCAGGACTGATTACAGAGATCATGGAGGAGTATTCCATAGGAAACTTACTACATTCTTTGCCTATTTTCCACCTTTTTCTTCCAGGTGTGTGCTCACCAGAATCAACTCTCACTTCTGTGCATAGTCACGTCTCTAATATTATCGTTTATTGTATTTGTTTTCAAAGCTAAAGGATATAATAATTTTCTATTTAGTAAAAAATTGTAATTAGCAGTCCTCTACTATACACATGCTGCCAGAACAATCAGACCCACCATGTGCAGTCCTTGGTTGGTGGTTGAGACCCTGGGAGCTCTGAGGGTACTAGTTAGTTCATATTCTTGTTCGTCCTAAGGGGCTGCAAACCCCTCAGCTCCATAGGTCCTTTCTCTAACTCCTTCATTGGGGACCGTGTACTCAGTTCAATGGATGGCTGTGAGCCTCTAGGAGGAGAGGCCCTTGGCCCTGTGAAGGTTCTGTCCCCCAGTGTAGGGGAATGCCAGGGCCAATAAGTGGGAGAGGGTGGGGTGGCAGGCATGTGGAGGGGGCAGGCAACAGGGGTTTGTTCTTGTTGTTTTTGTTTGTTTGTTTGTTTGTTTGTTGGAGGGAAAACTGGGAAAGGAGAAATTTACATGTAAATAAAGAAAATATCTAAAATAAATAAATAAATAAATAAATATTAAGATTAGTGTTAAAAAAATAGTAATTAGCAGTTACTGCCAAAAATGTTTTTAGGTCACAACTGAGTCTACCAAGTACTCTGAAATATGAATCACTAAGTACATGGACTATCCCCTTGTTATTTTTTAAGTGATCTAATATTTTGGGGAGAAATATACTTTAGTATAGAACTAATGCTGGCTTTGAATAGTATGTCTCTGTTTCTCTGTCTCTCTGTCTCTGTCTCTGTCTCTCTCCTTTCTACATCTCTCTCTCTCTCTCTCTCTCTCTCTCTCTCTCTCTTGCTCTATCTATCTATATAAAATCTTCCCTCTCCTTTTCTCCTCCTCTTTGTAAATTTTTGCATATATCACTCTTTAAGATAGAAATATTATCTTTAAGTACTAACATTGTCACTTTCTGACTGCTCTTATACCTTGCCACAGAACTGCCAAGTCAGCATTTACTTGTCTGGCCTCTTTTTCTATTCCTGACTCTAGGCTCTCAATGTAATATGGACATTGAATTTTGAACATGTTGTCTCTATATCACTCACTGCTTTATAAATGAGTATTTTCATTTCAAAATATACTGCTAGCCAACCGCTTGAACCAAACTTTGGCTATATCTATATAATTTTTTGTAATCCTCACAAAAACATAAAACAAAACAAATGAATTAAAATCAAAACTTACCATTATAGAAATTCAACTTGTGGTACTTCAGTTTTATTATTTGAGGCATGGTAAAATATCTGACATATTTGAAGGAGTAGTTATAATAATAACATTTTAATCAAGAGATCCTGTCATCATACAAGCTAGATGGTGAGGCTCAACTCACACATTGTCCTGTGACCTCTAAATGTTTGCTCCAACACACACACATGCACACACACACACACACACACACACACACACACACACACACACACACGGATGAACAATTCACATCAAAATACTTGAATCCAGGTCTCTTTTCCACAGTCAGTGAGTTAGGCTCATGATTCAACTATACTAGAATTTCATCAATTCTCAGTTTTCTTCCAGGCTCCAGAGTCCAGTGGTTGGCTAGATATTTATGAGACCTGGGATCACATGAACTTCTGAGAGGCCTTTCTTTCCAGTGAGCTTTCAGAGACACAGTTGGGTTGCATACTTTAAAGAAGGCTTGAATGCTCACAGACCACTCACTGCTGTTTTCACACTCCAGAAGGGATTAATGTAAGGAGCAAATTCAGTAGCAAGCCAAGGATGCAAATAATTTTGTGAAAGTTTAATTTCTGACTCATCCATATCATTACATTCTGAAGAATGAACTTATTGATCTATAATTACAGAGGACAGAAATTAATCTTAAAAAGAAGAAATATGACTCAAGTGTACAAATCAATGCAGTCCAGAAGAAAAAATGGACTTTTAGAGACTGCAGATTTTCCACTAAGAAAGGAGAGGTGACAATTGAATTTCAGTAAAATTCAAATATATAGAGAAAGTGAAGCCCTTTTGTCCACACAGTTTAATTCCTAAGAAGCATGCCTGGAGGGAGAAGCTTCTGTAATTTTAATTCTACTCCTGATGTGGAGGAATGGTCTAAGATTCTTTTTAAAAAATGACCCACAAGTTAGAATAAATAAAATGACATATTACTTAACGTGCATGAAATAAAATAACTTTATTCTCCAGACACAGACCTCTTTGTGCATATCAATCGGTTAGCTCTGAAAGTTCTTCTGCTTGGTTTTGGTTTTTTCCAATTGGAAAAAAGATGATTAATGCTGCTCTCTCCTATACAACAGCATCACAGCATCACTGACTGCTCAACCCTGAGATCTACAAAACAGAAGGGGAGGTGACAGGCAGCTTTTTAAAATTTTAAGTAGAATACCTCATACTTAGTCTTTGATAGTTTCATACACATCACAGTGCATTTTGATCATATTGTACCTCAACAATACCGTTCGTTCTCCACTTCCAAGATCACCAGCGTCTCCTCTTTCCTTGCCCCTTCATGTCTTCTCCAAGCATGCATTTTTAAAAACTTACCTAACCGTAACCAACTGAGTTCAGTCAGTGTTGCGTCCGGACTGTCGACAGATCTTGCTTGCTTCATCTTATGCAGATACTCCTAGATGCTATACGTTCACGAGAGTAAAAGCCACATTGTGTCTGGAAGGCAGGCTTTTGCAGCACTTCTCCCACCTTTCATCTCTTATATTCTTTCTTTCTTCTCTCCCATGATGTTCCCCCAGCCTTATACAGTGGGGTATTGACACAGACATATCATTTATGGCTGAACACTCAAGTCACTTATTCTTAGCACCTTTACCCCAAGTGATACACCTTGTCACAGGTTTAAAGTAGAAACAAAACTCAAACATGTATCTACAATTCTAAGTGTATCTTAGTATCTGCTTTTTAGGAGGTTTTAATGTTAGATTGTGCCATATAACTACAGCCTACTAACTCATAAATGCAAAAGGAACATTTATGGAAATTTTGACATATGGAAGAAAGTTTTAAATTAAATATGGTGTGGAGAAAAGAAAAAAAACATGGACTTTGAGAGAGCACAAATTTGAAACTATCTTCACCTCTAATAAAATGTGAATAGTAAATTATCAAAATGAAAATTTTCCTCAGGGATATAAATGTAGGAATATTAAATACTAAATTGTGAAGCGAGCTACCCAAACTAAAGGGATTCTTGAAAACCCCGTGTCCATTGAGAGTGTTACTAAGTCAGCAGAACAGATTTGTAATGGGTGAACATGGAACCACCTCTATAACGATTTCCATACCTCACACCATGAAATTCTGGGATGCACACCCTCCTCCTTGGAAATCTGCTGAAAAGATCTAAGAGAGAGCCAGGGTAGAGAGAGAGCCAGGGTAGAGAGAAATAAAGGAAGAGGATGAAGGGAGTATGGGAAGGAGAAAAAGAAAAGGGAGGAGGAGGAAGAAGGAAGGAAGGAAATGAGAGAGAGAGAGAGAGAAGAGGTAAGAAGGAAGGAAGGGAGGGAGAGGGAGAGGCAGAGGGAGAGAGAGTGGGAGAGGGAGAGGGAGAGAGAAAGAGAGAGGGAGAGGAGAAGGGAGAGGGAGAGGAGAAGGGAGAGGGACAGGGAAACAGTAATAGTACTTACTGTAGAAGCATAAGGCCCTAGGCTCAAATTCCAGCACTCACAAAAATTCTGGTTGTGGCTTCACTAGCCTGTAACCATAGCACTGAGGGTCAAAGCTAGGATGATGTCTGGGGCATGCTGGTTACCATGATTACCCCAGGCTCAGTGGAAGATTCTGTCTCAAGGGAATATAACCAACATGACATCTATGTCTTCCTCTGTCCTCTGTACACATATATATAAATGAACAACATACTCAACACACACACATATACACATCCTCATACAAAATACAAACACACTTACATTCTTAATAAATACAAGTCTAATCTACTACTAATCTGTGAGCCCCCTTTGAGCCCTGATTAGTTGATTCTGTGGATCTTGTTCTCCTGGTGTCTTTAAAATCTCTGGCTCCTGAAATCCTTCCTCCCCTTCTTTGGTGGGACTTCCTTGTGTTCTACTTAATGTTTGGCTGTGAATCTCTGTATCTGTTCCCATCAGGTACTGGAGGAAGCTTCTCTGATGACTAATGGACTAGGATCCAATCTGTAAATATAGTAGAATATTAAAAAATTTTCTTTGACTTTTTTGTCAATCATAGTTGGTTCTACCCTAGGTATTTGAGCCAAGCGGCATAGGATCCTGGCAATCCAAACAGTGTCAGGCATGAGCTCCCTTCTCTCCAGGCTTGGACATCAAGTTAGACCAGTCATCGGTTGGCTACCTCAACAACACTGAGCTACCACTAGCCCAACACATCCTTCAGGCAGGACAAGTTGTATGTCTGTGTTGTGGCTGTTTTGGTATATATATCCCACCACTGAGAGCCTTGCCTAGTTACAAAAGGTAGCCAGTTCAAGCTCCATATCCCCTATTACTAGGTGTCTTTACTAAGTTCCTAGTCATAGGATCCAGGAAGTTTCCACTGTGCCAGGTTTCTACTTCACCCTTTCAATCCCCATCTGTTGCAGTCTTCTTTCCCCATATTCTCACCCTCTGACCGTCTTTCTCCCACCTGATCCCTCCTATTCCCATCCCTCCCCACCCACAGTCCACCCCTAAAATCTACTCTATTGCCCATTCTCAGGGATATCTATGTGTTAGCTGTAGGCCTCCCCTCTTTATCTAACTTCTCTGGATCTGTGGACTGTAGTGTAATCTAATCGCCACTTCCAAGTGAATATATAACACGTTTCTCTTTCTGGGTCTGGGATTTGACCTCTTTGTTAAAATCAGGTGTCTTTAAGTATGTTTATTTCTATCTGGGTCTTTGATTTGATTCCATTGATGAATGTGCCCGTTTTTATGCCAGTACCATATGTTTTTCTTATTACTATAGCTCTCTATTACAGCTTGAAGTCAGGGATGGTCTGTATATTGTCAGAACTAATAATCTTATGAATTTAGAAGCTCTTATATTGTTCGGGATTGTTTTAGCTATACTGGTTTATCTGTTTGTTTTTATCTTGTTTTGTTTTGCCATAGGAAATTGAGTATTGTCCCTTGAAGGTCAGTAAAGAATGTGTTGGAATGATGATGGGGATTACAAGGAACCTATAGATTGTTTTTTGTAGGATGGTCATTTTTGCTATGTTAATTCTATCTGTCCTTGAACATGGGAGGTTTTTCTATCTTCTCGTATCTTCTTCAACCTCTTTAACGACCAAGTTTTTGTTATAGGAATATTTCATTTGCTTAAGTAAGATTACTCCAAGATGTCTTATATTGTTCATAGCTACTGTGATGGGGGTTATTTGAGGACTACTGAATTTTTGATGTTGTTGTTGTTGTTGTTGTTGTTGTTAGTCATGTATCCAACTGTATCATTGAACATATATATCCGATGTAGGAGTTTCTTGGGAGAATTTTTGGTATCAGTGACATATGAAATTATTTATTTTCTGTATTTTCTGGGGGTAGATAACCTCCTTCCTTTGGTGGTTTGCTTCTAGTATCTTCTATAGGGCTGCATTTGTAGATAGATAATGTTTAAATTTGACTTTATCATGGAATATCTTGTTTTCACCATCTATGCTGAGTGAAAATTTTGCTGGGTATAGTAGCCTACATTGACATTTGTGTTCTCTTAGGTGCATGACATCTGTCCAGGCCCTTCTGGCTTTTAGCATCTCAATTGAGAAATTCAGTATAATTTTAATGTCTCCCTTTATATGTTACTTGTTCTTTGCACAGTTTTTTCTTTGCTCTGTGTGTTTTGACTATTATGTGTAGAGGGAACTTTCTTTTTTGGCTCTAATCTACTTGGTGTTCTATGTATTACTCTTTGAATCTTTATACACATGTCCTTCTTACGTTAAGAAAATTCTCTTCTATAGTTTTATTGAAAATAATTTCTGGGCCTTTGATCTGGAATTCTTCTCTACCTTCTATTATTATTATTATTATTATTATTATTATTATTATTATTATTAGGTTTGTTTTGTTCTTTTCATCATGTCTCAGATTTTTTATGTCAGAGATTTTTTTTTTTAGACTTAACATCTTCTTTTACTAATTTATCTATTTAGTTCATTGTATGTTCAGTACTGAAGATTCTGTCTTCTATCTCTTATATTCTGATGGTGATGCTTCCATCTGTAGTTTCTATTTGCTCATCTAGATTTTCTATTTCCAGAGTTCCCTCAGTTGTGTTTTCTTCATTGAATCTATTTCGTTTTCCGGTCTTGAACACTTTTATTCACTTCCTCAACTTTTTGGTTTTTTTTTAGCTCTCCTTTACTCATTTCTTCCTTTACTGTTGTTTTCTCAATTTCTTTAAGGGTCTTATTACTCCTTCTTTAAAGACCTCTTCATCTTCATGAAGTTTGTTTTAAGGTATTCTTCTTGTGCTTCAGCTGTGTTGGACTATCTGGGGCTTGCTGTAATAGAATGGTTTGTCTCTCCTGGCGCCATATTACCCAGGTTGCTGTGGCTTTGTCCTTATGTTGGCTTCTAGATATCTAGATTTGTGATGATTATAGGTTTAGGTGCCGATTTCTGGGCTTATCTTTGTTAGATGTATGTTTTTTCCCCCTTTGCTTTTGTTTGTTCTCTGATCTTCAGGGTTTTGTGGCCTGGTGTTGATCAGAGGTTATTCACCTATTTTTAGGGCTGGACTTTTGCTGGGCTGTCTCTTGTCAAACATGGTGTCTCTGCCCAAATTAGGGGCAGAAGTTCTAGATCATTGTTTAGCCTCTATCAGAAGATAAATCTCTACTGGAGTTGCAGGCTGGGTCAGGTAGTCAGTGTGGCCTTTGGTCCAGCAGTAAGCATCTGCCCAAGATGGGGGCTGGCCCATGGACATGAGGAGAGGAGAAAGAACTGAGCAGCCTACCTAGTCTTATGGCAGGTGTGGCCTGTGCTTGGGTGGGGTTGTTCATTGGAGGGATCTGAGAGAGTACGGAAGAGAATAAGGTCATTGGGTAATACCAATGCAACTCTTAATTACACAAAGGGGAGGAGTCGGGAGAAAGCATCAGAATGAATTACAAGGACATTACCTAACAAGTGTTTCCATAACTAAGTATATTCTCTGAAAAAAAATGTATTTTATGCAGTATTCTGAAGGAAAGCCAGGAAAATTTGCATTTAAACATAATGCAGCAAGTCACAAAGGTGAAAACCCAGCAAATTCTATTCAAACTATTTAATACATATGTACTTCAAAAGACATTATAAACACTTTAAAGATAAGCAGCAAACTGAAAAAAAAAATACACTTTGTAAAAATATTCATCCTAAAAAAAAAAAAAGGTTAATAGCTATTCTCTCAACAGAGCTTTATACAATTGAAATTAAATATGGGCCTTAATTTTTTACCAGTCAGAAGGTAATTCATGAAAGCCTACATACAAGTAGCTAATAATCACATGAAATTCTCATAGTTAACTAATGAAAGGAATTATAATTAAAACAATGGAAAATATTCTTCATGTAGAGAATAGCAATTATATTTGTTATGAAATGTAAATATGCATTGTTGCCCTGCCATATTTAGTCATTTTCTTTTATTTGTATATTAAGCAAATATTTATGCAACACTTACTTGATTAGGACTCCTGGCACTTGTACTGTAGTTTTGGCTTAGAGATGGAGTGCTTGCTTAGAATAAGGGGTGCTTGAGTTTAATTCCCATCACTGCAGAAAAATAGAAGCAAAGAAGTAAAAACCAAAGCATCCAAGTTAATGCTTTCAAGTCCATCACTTCATTGGCTCTGATTTTCTCTGTTGTGACATCATGCTGCTGTCTGGTTTTAGATGTATTCCTGTATCATAGACAGCAAAGAAAAGAAGAGCAGGCTTGGATAAGGGAGCTGACAGATTACTCTTGCGAAAAGCTTTGGTAGGAGATTGGACCCTGAGTAGGAGTGGACCCTGGGTTCAGCAGAGGACCAGCATCAGGAAAGACTGAGACCATACATAACATGCCAGAGCCCTGAAGGAAAGAGCTCTTTAATCCATGGAACAATGCTAGTGTACAATTCTTCTAGGCTCCAGAAGGGTTAGTAAGCTTTATGTCACATGGCTTACCCTAGGAGAGCCCTGGCATGGAGGTGCATGTGCTCTAGATGAAACCGCAGTTTAAGTGCCTCTGTCCTGGACAGCAGAGGCAGGAGGCTGGGCATGCATTTCCCTCAGGGACCTAGGTCCTCACAGCAGAAGACAACCAGACCTTTGTTATAGGGGAGCAGACTGTAAGGCTTGGCTTGATTTATGCCAGACTGCCCCATCTGGTCTCTTAAAGCAATAAGCCCATGAACTCCCTACTCACTTCCAATCATTCTTAACATGGAAGGACTTCCTTTCTTTAGTAAAAGAAAGTCTTCACTACAGGACAGAACACAAGGGATTTGCTTCTAACAACTTACTATAAATTCAGCATATTTAACAATGCACAAAAGTCCATATTCTCCTGTCTTATACTTCCAAGGTCAGAGTTCTGAAGCAGGTTTCTCTGGAATAGTATCAAGGTACTGAAAGGTTGAGAGGCTTTTGATAAATTATTTCTGAGCTGGTTAAATCAGCCAAGTCATGTATATATAAACCTAGGTTTACTGGGAAACTGCTCTCTTGCAGGTGATTTCGCTAGTCCCAAGGAAGGAGGTCAGAGGAGGCCATGGGGAGGAAGACAGAGGGTAGGGGGTAAAGAAAGAGAGAAAGTGTGTACAGAGAGAGAGAAAGAAAGGGAGATGGAGAGGGAGAGAGGGAGAGAGTGAGGGAGGGAAAGGGAGGAAGGAGGAAGAGAGAGAGGGAGAAGGAGGGAGAAAGAGGGAAGAGGGAGAGGGAAGAGAGAGAGGAAGAGAGGGAGGAGGAAGGGGAGGGAGGAGAGAGAGGAAGAGGAAGCAGGAAAAGAGACCAAAATGTTAAAGTGGACCAGCCCCTGGGCTGAGGGATACCAGGAGAACCTGGAGGCCAGGTATGCTTTGGTATGTAAAATAGACACCTCACCCTCTTGCAGCTGATCTGAAATACAACAATTTTCTGTTTCAGAATTTTCAGTAGTTTGATACTACTCTGATAATCCAAGTTATTTCTTGCTTTAAAGATCAGATGATTAGAGATCTCAATTCCTTTTCTTTTTCAATTCCTGAGTCTTCCTTGTCATACAATATTTACCTTCTCCCTAGGAGTATGACAAGCATTTCTTTGGCAACAGAGCCATTATGTAGTTGAACACAGTCATAAATTCGAAGCCATTTGGCGCATATCTGGAGGCCATTTGGTATCTTCCTCAACTGATTCTACTTTCAGTTTTGAGACAGTATCTGTAATTGGACATGGAACTCGTTGTTTTAGCTAGATGGGATATCTAGCAAGCCCCTGGGATCTGCCCATCTCTGCCTCCCAGTACTAGTATTATAGGCATTTATCATTACAACAATCTTTTTACAGGAGCCCTGGGTATCTAAATTCAGATCCTCTTCCATACATAAGCATTTTGCCCACTCAATTATTTCTTTGATGGCCCTCAAATTTGCCCCATAGCTACAGAAACTTCAACTTATATTCCTTTTTCCCGTAGCTCCTTATTACCAGAACTATGCTGTAACACAGTGTTTCAATAGTGGAATTAGATCCAGATAGAACTCTGTGCATGATAGTAAAGCACTCTGCCAATTCAGCTATAATCTCTGGAACCTGGACTTTAGTATTTTGTGTTTATGATATTTCACAAAACTGACAACTTCTCTTAGACTCTGGGTTTTTACTTCTACAATTAGAGAAAAAAAAACACAAAGAAGCATAAATAGATTAAACATGTATATATCACATAGAAAGCATTTAATGAATTAAAACTATTAGAATTATTTTTTAAATTACCATTACTTTAGCTTTAATGCAAGTTTTTATTTTCATACAATTCATTTACACACTTCTAATGAAGCAAATGTTCACATCTGTGGTATCCATATGCACATGCAAACATACACATAAATAAAAGATAATAATTGTACTAATGATACTCAAATTAATTCCCACAAACACACATAGTTCATTTAATATGCTTTAAATATTCAACTAGTGAGTTATGACAAAACCTAAAAAGTTCATTTAGTTGCACCAATGATTCAATATGTATATTGAAATGAGCAATTAATCACCCAATAAAGTGGAGTTGAGAATGATTATTTTTAAGATAGGATTATACTAAGTAGTCACAAATGGCCTGTGAGCAATATTTGTTATCATTTTGAGGTGGGTTAGCACACTAAATTACAGATGAAAAACATTTGAAATGACATAAAGAATCACAGTGCTTACATGTGTGTTTACTGAGGGTGGTTTCATAGATTTATATGAAGTTGCCACTTCTGCCCTCACTCTTTGGGGTTGAAGAACACTACCATTTTACTAGATAAAGAAGGTAGATTACATTTATAGTAAAAAGAATAGAACAAGGAAGTAAATTGCAGACTGTATTAATGGCATGCAAGGATTTGGAGAAAGCAGCCACAGATGTAATAAGATGTCATGGAAATATATCCAGCCTTTAATATAGCTAAAGAGGGAATAATCTGTGCTTTGAAATGGGTATTTCTTAGTTCTGTCCCTCTTTTATAATTATGTTCAATTTGTTCAACTCAAATCGCTATTTTTTTATATTTCATAGTCTACATGAAATTATTTTATGACATGGTAAGATTCCCTTTAATTATTCATTATAACCCTACATTTAGGATTTTGCCTTGGTCATCTGGAATTAAATCCTTCACCACCAGTGTGGAAGCTAGCTCTCCTCCCCAAACATGTTTACGTATAGGAAACTCCTATATGTAATATAGGAGACACATATATAAATCCCTCCTATAAATGAGGGATAGACTGTTGAATCATGTAAAACCAAACATGGGCAATAATAGAGCTATGAGACACAGATAAATAAAAACAGGGATAACCTGAATCCTTGACATTTCATTTTATTGGACTTGACTTTATAAGGTGTCTTACCAGGAGAAATCCTTCAGCAGCAACTATTTTCATGAACTCAGGAAGCCTATGAAAGAATTCTCCACGTTCTTCCACAGACTGGATGATCAAGTAAGGTCTCTGTCTTTGGTATTGCTTTCTAGCCAGAAATAGCTAGGTAGGCATTATTCTGGACTTATCCAGGAGGAATGCTCTGCCTTCCCTGGGTCCTTGTGGGATTAGTGTATTCTCTATTTTCCCTCTACATTCCATGGAATCCTACTATTTTCCTTAGAAAAGAGAATTGTCACTCGGGACCAGGCAGAATTGAATGGAGTCAAAGTTTCAAAGCCTGCTGACATGAAGTGAGCAAAGATAATATATGTGCATCATCATTTAGAAAAGGAATCAGACTGCATCCCAGCAGAACATTTGCTTTCACACGAAGGTAAGCATGATTACGAGTCTCTAGCGTTATTCACTGAAGTATTGAACCAATGTCCATAGAGTTGGACTGACCTGAGTGTTCAGTTTGACCTCCAGGAGGTGCAACTCTTTTTTCCTCTGTAGGCATTTACATCTTCATGTAAAAACATGCACACATGAGAGAGAGAGAGAGAGACAGAGAGACAGAGAGACAGAGACAGAGACAGAGAGACAGAGAGACAGAGAGACAGAGACAGAGAGACAGAGAGACAGAGACAGAGAGACAGAGAGAGAGAGACAGAGACAGAAGAGAGTGAGAAAGGTAGGATAGATAGGGAGAGAAACATACACCTGACATATATTAAACTGTCTTTTTAAAAGAAAGATATAACAATTCAGAGAACAGAATTTGTTCAGAACAGACAAAAGTTCTAAACATAGGTGGAAGCTACGTTCTGCAGAAACTGGGCAAAGTAAACTACAAATACGTAAGTAAAACCTCTAGTATATTATTATTTTATAGGTAGGTCAACTGTGTCTTAAAGCAAAGGAAGTAAGAAAAGAGAGGTACATAACGTCAGGGTCAATGTGATGTTTACAATCTCAAAAAGCTTTCTTTGGAGGCAATTTACTTTCATCGTTATTTCTAATCTGTTTTAAGACAGGAGTCCGACTGTAGCCTTGTCTGGCCTACCACCCCAGATGTTCCATTATTACAAATACATCATTTCCCAAATCCTTGGTATTCTTCTGATACAACATGTAGTTAAGAGTATGTGTGTTTAAGCCTGTCTCATTGTATTGGGTCCTTTCAGTGTTGGAGAAGGAAGAGAAAGGAATGAACTTTCTCCCTAAGAGAAAAACTGAGGTAGCAAGGGTTGGAAGAAGAGTCATCTGTATAAGACAGTCTTAGGGATTACCAATGCCATGAAACTCTCAAACAAATGGTAATTAAAGGCTATATTCCTTATGGCAGTCAACACCATTTTCTCTCCTTTTTCCTAGGATGGTGGAAGAGTCTCTACAAATTCTTCCTAGTCTCTGAAATTTACTGTAAATTTCAGTATATTCAGTGGACACACACACACACACACACACACACAT
>NW_022196891.1:18827377-18851863 GCF_008632895.1 Mastomys coucha | reverse complement strand
ATATATATATATATATATATATATATATAATCAAATCAAACAACAGCTACAGAGATTTAGTTCAAATAGTCTTTAACACTTATGACTACAGTCATTTCTCAGTGCCAAAACCCATAACTCTCACACCAAAAGTAAAAAGGAGATGGTTTCTTTTGGAGCCAAATGTGAGTTGCCAGTGGCCTAAAAGCAGCTTTAGGGTCTAGGAATTCTACCTTACAAGAAAGTAGCAATTATAGAAAGTTTTCATAAAAACAGAACAAAAGGAGTTACAAATCGACACATTTTGAAAATACATTGCTGGAATACATCAGGTATTTGAAAAAAAAAAGATGTATCTTCAAATGCATCAGGTATGTGGGACACAGAAAAACAGGGAAATCTCAGCTATCGGGCTTCAGATGATCTCTGAGGACATTCTTGGCATTTTGGTTGGTGGGAGCTAGGAGTTTGTACATTCCACCAAATTTACCTAATACTCAC
Source organism: Mastomys coucha (assembly GCF_008632895.1). Lineage (NCBI taxonomy): Eukaryota > Metazoa > Chordata > Mammalia > Rodentia > Muridae > Mastomys > Mastomys coucha. The sequence continues at coordinate 18,851,383 of NW_022196891.1, read as the reverse complement.
AGGGATGTAACACAAGAAAAGTGGTTATACACACCTCTTAAAGGGGCAAGTGTGGCCAAGATAATTTGACTCTGGATTTGCAACATTCTAAACTCTCTATGAGCATTAAAGTTTTAATCAGGTAGTTAGTCTTGAAAATGGTTCAACAGAAAGCCCTGTTGTTTCCAGGAACTTTAATGAATTTATCCTGCTTGGTAGATTTTTTTAATAGACAGATAAATAATCAGTAATGATGATTCTGAACAAAAGGGAATATTTATTTTCATAGAAGCATGATGATGGTAGTAGCTACTTACTACAGATGCTGTGCTAAGTTCTTTTGCATGAACCATATCTTTTGGCTCCCCAAGTAACTACACAAAGAAAATATCCTTGCTCTATATGAAAGATTCATTCAGTAGAGTCACTCAATTATTTATCAAGCCTCTTCCAACTTCCTGGCAATAGTCTGTGTTGAGATATTGCAGCTTACAGGATGGACAAAAATCCTTGGGGGTGGAAACCTATTTATATAATAATCAAGTATGATAAGCCATAAATAAGTAAGGAGAATACATAGTATATTACTTTTGTTTTAGATGATGTTAAGTATTATAATATTAAAACTAAGCAAAAGTAAAATATCAGGTCAGGCTAAAATCTTCAATTGCAAATTCATTTCTTTGGAGACAGAGTCATTTGTTTAGTTGTAAGACAGGATCTAGCTATATAGGCCACCCTAGCCTCAGATACACAGTGGTCCTGCCTCAGCCTCTGGTATGCTGTAATTATAGGCACGTGCCCCCGTGCCTGACTATAAGGCTGCTATATAGCAATTTCCTCTCAGATGAAATGTTCTCTCTTAAAGGGAAGCTTAATTAGGCCCAGGATGTTCCAAGAGGAGGTGAAACACCTTCCTGCTTGAAGTTCATTTGTATCAATAAATAACTTAAAGGCTTCAGGAAGTCTCAGAAAGTGACCAGACTCGCTAGCTCTCCTGCAATCCCCAAGTCTATGTACAAAGGTAGGACTGCTGAGAGATCCTCTCAGTCAATCCTTGTCACCTAGAAAAGGCTCAGCCTAATTTATCCACCTGGAAAGGACGCTCTAACCCATTAAGTAGTCTGAAGGCTATACTGTCAGCTCTGCTTTTCCAACATTTAGGAGCTGTCACCCAAGCTGGGTTGGGCTTCAATGATACAGCTGACTCAGGTTCATGTATCAAGTGAAACACTGAGACAGACTGTCTTTTTTGAGCAAGAACTGTGTGTTCTTTTGCATGTGTTCCCTCATTCCACAGTAGGTGGATGGAAGTCAGAGAGCAACCCCCAGGGTTAGTACATACCTTACACCTTGCTTGAGACATCAATTCTCTTTTGTTGCTTACCACTGTGTTTGCCAAACCCGCTGGCTTACGAGCATCCAAGGATTCTGCTCTCTTTACCTCCCATCTCATCATAGGATTCTTGGGATTGTAGACATGAGTCCATGACTGACAATTCTGAGGACCAAACTCAGGTCTTCAAGACCACACGGTAAGCATTTACCCCATTGAACTCTCTCCTCACCACAAGAACTGGTATTCTAACTACCATAAAATAATGCATACTCAGAACTCCATAGCTAGATAGAAACAGCATAAATTCAGTCATTCCCCTTCAACCTGTGATGGGGTCGCATTCAGGCTTGACCATCAGCTACTAATTCACTTGATGTATCTAACAGACTGGTTGTCCAGCTTAGCAACTGCACACTGTCGGTAACTGGGTGTGTCCTGTGATCTTGTGGCTCACTGTGAGCAGCAGATCCTTTATTCTGATCAGAGTGGTTAGATTATAGCCACTGCATATGGCTAACCCAGGGAAAGACAGATATTCGAAGCTCAAAGCATAGTTTATACTGTGTGTGTATTGCCTTTACAGTATCTTAATATATGGGACCAACGCCAGTGAAAAATTATCTGCAAAGGCTTTGTTAAGGTTTTAGTTAACTCTTCATTACCAGATACAGATGGCATATATTATTGTTAATAAAATAGTGATTCAGGAGTTTGGAGAGATAGCTCAGGTCGCCACGTGCTTGCTTTGCACGTACAAAGACCTTCAGAGATCAATCTCTAAAATTTAACATTTATAAAAGCTAGTGTATTGTTTCTAAGCCTTGTTATGTCCAGTTTGCGAGACCCTCCCCCCAAGACACCACCAGGGACCACAACTCTGATGCAAGCACACAAGGGCCTTTTTATTCTAGTTTGGACTCAGGACACAAACCTCCCTGCACAACAGATTAGGAATGCCATGCTAGGGTCTAGGGGCGTAGGGTTTATATAGGGAAAAAAAACAACCTGAGGCTTCCAAGCCCTGGCATTACATGATTGGGAAAATGGAGAAAGAAATGCTATCCTTCAAATTGATAACATTTGCTCTGACAGCAAGGAAGAACCATATATCTGGAAAAGGGACTCTTTGACCTGGGAAGGGATAACTCATCCTGTTTTCAGGGACAAGTTCATTCTTTCCAGTGGTTGCAAGCTGGTGACAGTTCTTATGTCTCTTTTTGACTGCTAGGAATGCTTGGTTGACTCTTTCCCATAGCTTAAGGGTTGGGGCCTAATCTCTTCAAGGACATTAATTTTCTGCTTTCTTTGAAGACAGGAGAGAGCTGTGCTGTGGGGGAGAGGGAGTGCTGGCTGCTAAACCTGGAGCTGGGGCCTGTGCCAAGGGGGAGTGCTCCTGCTTTTTGTCTTAACTGCCTAGTCCTGGGGAGGCAGAAATGGGCAGATCCTAGAGGCTCATCAGGAAGCCAGCCTAGCCTACTCGATGAGTTACAGGTCAATAAGAGATTCAGTTAGGACTGGGGAGATTATAGATTAGTAGGTGTGGTGCTTTGAATAAGGATGACCTCCCCAAAGAATGGCCTTCATAAGCTCATAGGATTGAATGTGTGGTCACTGTGGCATGGCACTACTAGAATGTGTGGCATTGCTAGAGTAAGTACGGCCTTGTAAGAGAAAGTGTGTCACTGAAGGTGGGCTTTGGAATTTTGAGTGCTGAAGCCATGCCTAGTGACTTTCTCTCTCTCTCTCTTCCTGCTGCCTGCTGATCTGGATTTAGGACTCTCAGATACATCTCTAGAATTTGCCCTTTGCCATGTGATAATAGACTAAACCTTTGAAACTGAAAGCCATCCCCCACTAAGTATTTTACTCTATAAGAGTTGCCATGGCCATGATGCATTCTCTTCACTGCAATAGAATGACACTAGTTTAATTGCTTACCATGAAAGCAATGACTAGAGTAAGTGTACTGTGAGTCGCCATCACTAGACAGTCAGACAGCAGAATCTCAGGGGTTGTAGAAAGGTTCAGGCCCCAATACCATAGATAGACAGACAATATGGAGAGGTCTCCGACGAGCCTCAAACTCCAGCTGCCATATCCTCCCTGCCATGATGGGATTCCCTTCAAACTGTGAGTCAAAATAAGTATCCCCTTTCCTCAGTTGCCTTGTTCACCTATTTTATTGGAACAAGAAAGAAAGTCACTAATATGCAGAGTTAATGATGGCAAATCTACATCATGCAAATTCTTGAGTCATGCCTGCTCTCCCAGTAAGCGCAGCTGTCTTTAGCTTCTTAGAAACAGAGCAAAGGTCTGATGTCAAAGGCAACTAAAAGAAGAATCGAATTCTAAAATGCTGTCTACCTAAGCTAAATCCGGAAGGCCAGCTTGCAAAACCCACCAACAGGAATACGAATGAGCACTCACATAAGGAGTACTGCTAGGATCTGCTGCAGGACCCAGACTGTTGTGAGATGGAAGATGCAGATAGTTCTTAGAAGTGTATTTTCATGAGGCTTATGCCATGAGTGAGGAAGGAGAATAGGACTGAGAGATAGAAGCATCAACATTAACATTGAAAGAAACCAATGACAGAGAAGGTTGAAAACCCCAGACCCATGACTATACAAGAGGCACAGAACATGGAACTGAGCTCTGGGATCACTGAGAGAGGCTGCCTTGGAGAATAAGAAGGAAGCACAATAAAAATGATTTGTATTAATATTGGTCTTCCATAAACACACTTGCATATGCACCTGTGCATTAAAAAACAAACATGCACACTACAGCCGCCCCTCCCCCACCAAAGGAAAGAAAAACATTAAAAGAGAAAAAATCAAAGCAGTTAAACTTATACAAAGACTATTACTTCAATGTCATCTCACAGCACCAGGCAACTCAGAAAGGAAGGTGCATAGGCCTCACGTTTCCCCCTGATGCCTTCCCTTCTTAACATTAATGGAATAATTATCAGGTCCAATTGTGCAATATGCTACAGTGATTTACAACACTCTACAACCAGCACTGAATCAACCTGTCATATGCTGTAAGTCTGCATAAAGTTTTAATTACGAGTATCATAAGATGGTCAGAACATATGGAGAAAAATGGATTATGAATCTCTGATGTGCTGAACATTCCTACGGGGCAACCCTCTTCCCTCCCGGAACCCGAAGGCAAAGCAACAGAGGCAAGATGGAAATGATGGAGTTTGGACAATGTTCTTGTGCCCTTTCAAAGTGAGATCAGGACTAGAGTAGTGGGCATGTGGTAAAGAGATGCTAAGAGGAAGACTGTCAGCAGGCTATGAGATATGCGGATCCTAGCCTCAGGGGAGACACAGCTAATGGCTTTGTGACAGAAACACACTGCTGCAGATTGGGGTATGACAGGGTAGGAAAGAGCCTGGGAAATGTTGTGCTTGTGTAATATCTTGTGCGTGTGTATATGTGTATGTGTGTGTGTGTATTTGTATGCTTGTGTGTCTGTGTTGGTATGCGTGTTTGTATATTTATCTGTGTATGTGTTTGTGTTTATGTCTTTTTGAGTGTGTGTTTGTGTGTGTGTATTTGTGTTTGTATACTTGTATGTCTGTGTTTATGTGTGTTTGTATATTTATCTGCGTATGTGTTTGTGTTTACGTCTTTTTGAGTGTGTGTTTGTAAGTATTTGTGTTAGTATATTTGTGTGTCTGTGTATGTGTTTGTGCATTTATATGTATATGTGTTTGTCTTTGTGTTTATATGTCTTTCTGAGTATGGGTTTGTGTGGTGTGTGTGTGTGTGCACGCGCGTGTGCATGTGCGTGCATGCATGTGTGCATGTGTGTGTGTGTGTGTGTGTGTGTGTGTGTGTGTCTGTGTCTGTGTGTTGTATTCATGTAGCTGCAGCATTCCAATTTATTATTTCAGAGACAATTTCTCGCTGGCCTAGATCTTATCGAGTAGGCGAGTTCTGAGTGCCTGGTTGGTGAACCCAGGAATCTGCCTGTCTCTGCCTCCTTAGCACTGATCCGACAAGGGCTTACAACCATGTGTAAAGGTTTCTGAAGAGTAAGCATACAAGGTTCTGTTGAGGAGTAACAGCTCACAGTGAGAAGTTACCCACGCATAGCCTTTTATAAGAATTCTGGGATTAGAACACAGGTCCTCATATTTTATGGCAAGCACTTTACTGGTTGGGTTATCTCCCTGGCCCTTAGCACCTTTTTAACAGAGCTTGTATAAGAAAACATCCCAAATCAACCAATGATTTATATTTTCTTCTTAGAATTTTCTTGTTCAGTCAACATTCCTTGAGAGGATCCACCATACAAGAGCTCCAGTGATTTTTTTTTTATGTGTGTGCTCTTTTCTCTTGTAGTTTCTTTCTTAAGTCTTAAGATCATTCTACATATATTGATCATAAACCAAATGGTTACTGTCTACTAGAGAATGCTAGGTGTCATATGCTAGCATACGAGTCAGGAGGCAGAATTTGAAAATGTGTAACATGCCTTGGACTGGGCAAGAGTTTTTTGGAAGGCTGATATGAATTTTAAGGGTGGTAGAAAGCTCAAACTCCAGACAGGGAGCAAGAAATAGAGATGAGTGAGGTTTGGTTTAGGTCTATAAGAATTGAGCAAATAGTGACACCTCATAAAAATACTAAGGAGCAAGGAATGCCCATTTAGCCTAAAGACAGAGCTTCAGAAAGGTTTACAGAGCAAACACCCATCCCCAAGAAATGTCCAGTTCCAGGAAACATCCCCAGGAGGGTGGATCTCCCCCCCACACCCTTCCTACGTGCAATTGGTATCTCCCCCTCACCTGGGGCATAAAGGTTAATGAGAACAAAAGACAATGGGCTCCACCAATGAGAGATAACCAACTCATGTTGTAAACCTATGTACTGGGAAGGTATAAAAAGTGTGTGTGCTTTTGTTCCTGGGGGTCGCCTTTGCTCTGAATGTAGGATGGCCCCAGTATACTGGCAATAAAACCCTCATGCAATTTGCAGCGATCTCCCTCCTGATTCTTCACGAGTGGAGGACCCACACTGAATCTAACGTGTCCAGTGGTGCTCATCTGATGGATATACCCTGAGAGCCAAAACGTTCGTTGGGGGCTATGGAGATAGCTCAGTGGGTAAAGTGCTTGCTGCATTTGGACCTAAGAGCACATGAAAAGCTGGGTGTGGTGGTGGATGTCTGTCAGCACTGAGGAGGTAGGGAAAGGAGGAAGCCTGAAGCTCACACCCCTGTTGCAGATGGAAAGTGTTGCACAAATTTATAACCCCAATAAGTCTGTATGTAAAACACACAGACCAGTTATTATATTTAGAAGCTATTCCCTGGGGAAGTTGCCTGACATTTGTGCAGTGTACCCACTGTATTCTCTGCTCCTCCTTTATTCCTTCATTTCCTTCACAGTCCCCCAGTAGCTTTAATGTAGACCCAGCCTCCTCTACATTTCTCAACTGCTAATCTCCATCACAGAGCCAGATTTATTTTCCCAGGGAGCCTGATTTGCAAAACAGTGTATCTTTGTTTTCTAAAAACAAAAAACAAAACAAAAACAACAAAACCCTTAGGCAATCAAACAACAACAACAACAAAAACCACAGAAAACCCCTCAATTTCTGTGTTAGCACTTAGATTTGAGGGAAAAGCATACCAGTGTTGTATCTACTTGTCACTGGCTGGTTTGTTTAGGTGGTTCTTCTTGTACAGAAAGAACCACCTCCTAGGCATCAGGGATACAGTGGTGGAAGACGGTACACTCATGAAATCGTTCATAATGCTGTCAAAAATACAAACAAATAGGAGTTAGTGAGGTGGGTCACTGATAAAATGCTTAGCTTGTGAGATGTCCTGGGTTCAAATTCCAGGATCAGAAAGGAGTGGGATCAATGCCCTGCAGTGTATTAAACAAGAGCTCCCGAGCTCTGAAGAGAGCCACCTACCCTAATATCAGTGCGGAGAGCTCAGGAAATACCAGCTTCACTAGCTAGGAGCATAGTCCGTATGCTACTCCTGGCTGGACCACTGTTTTGGAGAGGCCGATCAGCCTACAAGGAAAGAAGGCTCTGCCAGCTGGTCATCAAACCGAGCCATATCAGACATGCACCAGCAGTCTAGCTATATTGTGCCCATTTCTTAGGCTGTCCGTGTGCAGTTCATGTTGGATCTTGCTTCCTGCTATTTTCTGAATTAAAATGCTAACATTCAATAATGTATAATTTGGTAGCCTGAATGCTAGACTTCACAGAGGACTGCCTGGATAAGCAAGATAGACCCTGCAGCATGGTGAGTAAAAACACAAGACTTAATGTCACAAATGCAGATCACCTCTGGCTCTACTATCTGCCTAAAGGCCTGTCTTACTGTGATGACCAGACTTGCTTATGACTCTCAAATCCAAATCCTTAGGCAGCCACTTCTACACTTTCATCTCACTGGTCAGGGTGAGTTCTTTCAAAATCACTACATTGATCAGGAACCTGACTCTTACGTTTTGCTCTGGCAACTAGAAATCTACTGCCCACATCAATTTATCTTTGAAACCATTAAAACTTGTCCATAATGAAGGCAACCTGATCATCTCTCTTTTCCTTTGCCTTCCTCTTGCTCCTTTTCTTCTCAGCTCTCTCCCTTCTTCTTCCCACTTCTCTCCAAATGGATATTATAGATAGGCACACGGACATTCAGTTGACTAAAGCGGTGGCTGAAAGTATGAGGAGGACAGAGAGGGATGACTGACTGAAGACTTTTGTAGGCACACAGACATTCAGTTGACTAAAGCAGTGGCTGAAAGTATGAGGGAGACAGAGAGGGATGATTGACTGAAGACTTTTGTTTTTGTTTTCTTTTAAAAAGTAATTAATTAATTATTTTACACTCAATATTTTATCCACTCTCCCATCCACCCTCCCACTGTTCCACATCCCATACCTCCTCCCCAACCACCTGTCTCTACTTGGATGTCTCCACCCCCTCACTCCACTTGACCTCTAAATCACCTGGAGCCTGCAGTATCTTGAGGGTTAGGTGCATCATCTCTGAATGAACACAGACCCAGCAGTCCTCTATTGTATGTGTATTGGGGGCCCCATATCAGCTGTTGTATGCTGGCTGGTTGGTGTTCCAGTATCTGAGGGATCTTGGGGGTCCAGATTAATTGAGACTGCTGACTCTCCTACAAGATTGTCCTCTTCCTCAGCTTCTTTCAGGCTTCCCTAATTCAACAACAGGGGTCAGCTGCTTCTGTCCACTAGTTGGGTACAAATATCTACATCTGATTCTTTCAGCTGCTTGTTGGGTCTTTCAGAGGGCAGTCATACTAGGTCTCTTTTTGTGAGTGCTCCATAGCCTCAGTAATAGTGTCAGGCCTTGGAGCCTCCCCTTGAGCTGGGTCCTACTTTGGGCCTGTTGCTGGACCTTCTTTTCCTCAGGCTCCTCTCCATTTCCATCTCTGTAATTATTTCAGACTGGAAAAATTGTGGGTCAGAGTTGTGACTATGGGATGGAAACCCCATCCCTCACTTGATGTTCTGTCATCCTGCTGGAGGTGGGCTCTATAAGTTCCCTCTAACTAACTATTGTTGGGCATTTCATCTAAGGTCCTTTGAGTCCTGAGAGTCTCACCTCCCAGGTCTCTGGTGCATTCTGGAGGGTGCTCCCAACCTCCTGCCTCCTAAGATTGCCTGTTTCCATTCTTTCTGCTGGCCCTCAAGTCTTCAGTACCTTTTCTCTCACCCAATACCAGATCAGGCTCCCCTTCTCCCGTCTTCTCCCTCCTCCCCCATCCACTTCCCCTCCCAGGTCCCTTCTTCTTTCCCCACTTGTGATGGCTTTCTTCTATCTCCCAAGTGGGACTGAGGCATCCCCACTTGGTCATTTCAGCTTGTTGACCTTTCTGAGTTCGGTGGACTGTATCTTGGGTATTCTGTACTTTTTCTTTTGGCTAATATCCACTTATTAGTGAGTACATACCATGCATGTCATTTTGTGTCTGAGTTACTTCACTTAGGATGACATTTTCTAGTTCCATCCATTTGCCTGAAAGACTCAGGATCTGCTCATTCTTCATAGTTGTGTAGTATTCCATTGTGTAAATGAACCAAAATTTCTGTATCCATTCTTATGTCATGGGACATCGGGTTGTTTCCAGCTTCTGGCTATCACAAATAAGGCCGCTATGAACATAATTGAACATGTGCCCCTGTGGCATGCTGGGGCATGTTTTGGGTGTATTCCTAATAGTGATATAGCTGGGTCTTCAGGTAGATCTATTTCCAATTTTGTGAGGAACCTCCAGATTGAGTTCCAGGGTGGTTTTAACAGTTTGCAATCCCACTAGCAACAGAGGAGTGCCCCTCTTTCTCCACATTCTCTCCAACATGTGTTGTCATCTGAGGATTTGATCTTAGCCATTCTGATTGGTGGAAGATGGAATCTCAGGTTAGTTTTGATTTTCATTTCTCTGATCACTAAGGACTTTGAACATTCTTTAGGTACTTTTTAGCCATTCAATAATCCTCAGTTGTGAATTTTTGGTTTAGTTCTATACTCCATTTTTTGACTGGTTTGTTTGTTTTTTTGGTGATTGACTTCATGAGTTCTTTATATATTTTGGATATTAGCCTTCTATCAGATATGGGGTTAGTGAAGTTTTTTTTCCCAATCTGCAGGTTACTGATTTGTCTTATTGACTATGTCCTTTGCTTTACAGAAGTTTCCAGTTTCATGAGGTCCCATTTATCAATTCTTGATCTTAGAGAATGAACCATTGGAGTTCTGTTTAGGAAATTTCCCCCGTGCCAATGAGTTCAAGGCTCTTTCCCACTGTCTGTTCTATTAGATTCAGCATATCTGGTTTTATGTTGAGGTCCTTGATCCACTTGGACTTGAGCTTTGTACAAGGTGACAAATATAGGTCTATTTTCATTCTTATACATACAGACAGCCAGTTAGGCCAGCAGCATTTATTAAAGATGCTCTCTCTCTTTTTTTTTTTTTTCCATTGTATATGTTTGGCATTTTTGCCAAAGACCACGTGGCCGTAAGCATGTGGTTTTATTTCTGGGTCTTCAATTCTATTCAATTGATCAACAGTATGTCTCTGTACCAATACCATACAGGTTTTGTCACTATTGCTCTGTAGTAAAACTTGAGGTCAGGGATGGTGATTCTACCAGTTGTTCTTTTATTGGTAAGAATTGTTTTTGCTATCCCAGCATTTTTGTCTTTCCAGATGAATTTGAGAATTGCTCTTTCCAAGTCTTTGAAGAATTGTGTTGGGATTTTGATGGGGATTGCATTGATTGAAACAGAAACTAAACAGAGACACAGTGAAACTAAGAGAGGTTATGAACTAAATGGATTTAACAGATATCTACAGAGCATTTCACCCTAAAACAAAAGAACACACCTTCTTCTCAGCACCTCAGGATACCTTCTCCAAATAATTGGTCACAAAACAACCCTCAAGAAGATTGAATAATACCATGTATCAAATAAACATGGCCTAAGGCTGGTCTTCAAGAACAGAAAAAAACTACAGAAAGCCCACATACATGTGGAAAATGAATAACTTTTTACTCAGTGATATCTTTGTCAGGGAAGAAATAAAGAAAGAAATTAAAGACTTCCTGAAATTTATTTAAAATGTTGACACATCATACCCAAACTTATGAAACACAATGAAAGCAGTGCTAAGAGGAAAGTTCTTAGCACTAAGTGTCTTGATAAAGAAACTAGAGGGGCTGGACATATTTCTCAGTGGTTTAGAGCACTGACTGGTCTTCCAGAGGTCCTGAGTTCAATTCCCAGCAACCACATGGTGGCTCACAATTATCTGTAATGGGATCCGATGCCCTCTTGTGTATCTGAAGACAGCAACAATGTACAAATATAAATAAAATAATTCTTTAAAAAAAAAGAAACTAGAGAGATCTTACACTAACAACTTAACAGCGCACCTGAGAGCTCTAGAACAAAAAGAAACAAACTCACCCAAGAGGAGTAGAAGGCAGGAAATAGTAAAACTCAGGGTTGAAATCAACCAAATAGAACCAAAGAAAATAATACAAAGAATCAACAACACCAAAAGCTGATTCTTTGAGAGAATCAACAAGATAGATAAACCCTAGCCAAACTAATTAAAGGGTAGAGAGGCAGGATCCAAATCAACAAAATCAGAAATGAAAAGAGAGACATAACAACAGAAACAGAGGAAATTCAAAAAAAATCATCAGATCCTACTATAAAAGCTATACTCAACAAAACTGGAAAATCTAGATGAAATGGATGGTTTTCTAGACAGATGTTATATACCAAAGTTAAATCAAGAGTAGGTAAACTATCTAAACAGGTCCATATTGCACAAGGAAATAGAAGTCATTAAAAACCTCCCAACCAAAAAAAGTCCAGGGCCAAATGGATTTAGTGTAGAATTCTCCCAGACTGAAGAATTTTAAGACACTCATAAGTCAACAATTCTCAACCTATGAGTTGTGACCCCCAATAGGAGTCAAATAGCAGATATTCTGCAGATTAGATATTTATATTATGATTCATAACAGTAGCAAAATTACACTTTTGAAGTACCAGGAAAATAATTTTATGGTTTTGGGTGAGAACAACAAGAGAAACTCTAAGTGTCACAGGATTAGGGAGGTTGAGAACCACTGTTGATATAAGCTATTTTGTTATTAAGCTATTGGTTGGCCAGATGGCCCAGTAGATAAGATCTGTCTATCTGAGTTTAATCTCTGATACTCACAATGAATGGAGTATATTGTCCTCTTATCTTTGTATGTGTTCTATGTCCATGACCCCCTTCTCCAAAAGCCACTCAGGCATGCATGAGTACACACACACACACACACACACACACACACACACACAGAGAGAGAGAGAGAGAGAGAGAGAGAGAGAGGGAGAGAGAGAATAAAACTATAACAAAGGTCAGAGTAAAAACAAGTCACCAATGAATTAACCTCACAGACCACCTCTATGAAAATTAAACTGAATGGAGCCACATGGTGACATATCACAAAGCTACATATAAATTTGTAAAAATAAATAAACCATAGATTCTTATAAACAAACAAATGAACAAAGTGACATTCTGTCATATGGAAATACATATATAATCTCCTAAAGAACTTGCCTTGTCAAGAACACCACCATGTAGGCCACTATGCTCTGTATTTAATAATCAGTATCATGACTGTGTAGTTAGAAGGCTCTTAAGGTGTTCCTGTACACAAATATTGCTTTTATTATATCAGTATGCATACCACATGGATGAAATGCTGTCAGAGGCCAGAAAAGGCATCAGATAGCCAGGAACTCAAGTTAGAAATGATTGCAAACTGAGCAATGTTGTTGTTGAAAATGGAACTCAGGTTCTCCTCAGGATCAACAACTGCTCATCACTCCTAGACCATCCTTCTAGCCTCTGTGTACATTTTTAAAAGCCATCTTCCTGTGGGAAACAACTGGTTTTGTGCTTCTTGCTATCTGAGTGCATGTGCTTTGTCTACTTTAAATGCAAATTCCCCAATGAAAGGAACAATATATTATCCTCAATCTTAGCATATTATGGTCCTTGATGGATGATTATTAGAGTGTATAATAAAAAGCACATTTTAGTAGAGGGGGAAAGTATTCGTACTTTTGTGCACAGGAACATGAGAGCTATAATGTTAGAGTGGTTTTAAGACTGTCAAAGGCAAATAGGGTCTAAGGCAAATACCTCTATAAAATACAGTGCCATTTTTTACAAGTGCAAACTAGCTTGCTTAAATGCATGCCAACAAAGATGGAGACAGTGTGGCAATGGGCAGTTGTCAAACACTTCTCCTAGTATAATGACCACCTAGAGAAATAGAGCACACAAATATATTCAAAGGGCCATGGATTTGGGTGGTGTTACAGTTTGAATGTAAAATGTAACTCCTATAGACTCAAGTATTAGAGTATTTGGTGCCCACTAGATAGTAATGTTGGGTATGTCAACTTGATACAACTTGGGATCACTTGGGAAGAGTCAAAACAAGGAACTTGTTTATACTGGATTGGCCTATCTATGGGCATGTCTCTGAAGGTCTGTCTTAATTAAGTTAATTGATATGGGAACACCCAGCCCACAATGGGTGGCACATTCCTTAGGCAGAGAATTCTAAATTATATAACAGGGGAAATCAAGTTGAGCACACATTCTACCATTTCTCTGTTCCTGCCTGTTGATATATTAATAGCTGCTTCATCTCCCTGCCTTGACTTCTCTGTCATGATGACTGTAACCTGGAGTTGTAAGTGAAACAGACAACTTCCCTAAATTTCCTTTTGTTCCATTATTTTATCACACAAACAGGGTGAAACTAAAAAAGATTGCCAAGATCTCCCACAGACTTAACTACAGGATAACCTCATCAGATGATTCCTAGCTGATTCTTTGTTGTGTCCATTAGACATTTAAAACCAACCATTAAACAAGCCTTGAAAATGTTAAGATTACCTGATTGCAATTCATTGTGATTTCTGCACAACCTTTAATTAGTTGGTTTGAGTATTTTATTGAGAGAGAGGGAGAGAGAGAGAGAGAGTAGCAGAAATTAAACCACTAGGCAGGCTGTAAGGCTCTTAAAACCTTGATGAATCATAACCCCCAAATAGAAGTTGATGAGAGAAAATAAGATACATTGATACCATCAAGTATAAAGAGTCCTATAAAATATGGTCAACTTGATTGGATCTGTAATTGTAAGAATTGAGCAAACAGGGACACCTCATAAAAATACCAAAGAGCAAGGAATGTCCACTAAGCCTAAAGACAGAGCATCAGAAGCGTTTACTGAGGAAACATCAATCCCTAGAAGATACAAGGAGTAATGCCTGGTTCCAGAAAACATCCCCAGTAAGGGGTGGATCTCCCCTCCAACCCCTCCTATGTGCAATCAGTATCTCCTCCTCACCTGGGGCACAGAGGTCAATAGAAACAAAAGACAATGGGCTCCACCAATGAGAGATAACCAACTCATGCTGTAAACCTATGTACTGGGAAGGCATAAAAAGTGTGTGTGCTTTTGTTCCTGGGGGTCGCCTTTGCTCTGAATGCAAGACGACCCCAGTATATTGGTTCAATAAAAACCTCATGCTAATTGCATCCATCTCCATCCCTGTTTCTTCTCGAGTGGGGCACCCATGCTGAATTTAACACAATCAACTAAGAGACATACTTCTACATGAGTTTGTGAGGATGTTTCCCTGAAGGGTTAACTGAGGAGGAAGCCCTCTGCTTCTTCTGTCAGAGCTCAAACGTAAGGAAGTCATAGGAAAAAAGCTCTTGCTTTGCTTTCTTTCTGCCTTTTGTCTCACACTTTTCTTTGAGATTGAGACATTTCATCAGATAACCTCCTAAGGCAAGAAGGTAAACAACTCAAAATAGTTTCAGGAAGTCTCTGGAACTGGCTAGATTCATCAGGCCCCTCCCTCCCAGGGTAAACAAACCAAGCTGCTAGGAATCTGTCTCAGGCAGACTAAGCAGCAAAGAAGACTCTTAAGACCAGACCAGAAGAAGCAGAGACCAAATGAGGTGTTTGGGAGAGGTTAGGTCACTCAGAAAGGATATTCTCCAACCTGTTGAGCTGCCTGCAGACTGTGCAATGTGCTCCAGCTGGGTGTGACCTGTTACCACCCATCCTGGGGTGGGTCTTGGTCATTTATTTGTCATTAAGTCATTACTGGTTGTGTAAGCAACCCCTCACCCAGACTCCTGTAAGTACCTCTGATAAAACTCACTGGCTCACCAAATTGGCATTGGTGGTAACTGCGCTTGGGTCTGTTGTAGTATCCCTATCTGGGGTAAGTAGAAGTGTGAGCTGCATTCTCCCAGGAGAAGTTTTAATGCATAACACGACCCACTTTTGCTTTTGGCTGGTAAGCTCATCTATTCCATCAATGTTACTGCTGCTGCCAGACCTTACAAACACCAGGAACCAGCCTTCTCAGTCTTTCAATATAAACTGAGAGCAATGACCCCAGGGAACCTCCCAGGTCTTCAGCACTAGGTTAGAACTGCTAGAGTGTCAGGTCTCAGGGGCTAAGTATCTTTCAGGTCCTTTTAGGACCTGGATAGCCACTGTGGGGTTACTCAGACAATACACTGTAAGGGAATGTAATACATTCCCTTTCCCATAGATACTCACTCAGAATTCTATTCCCCTCTGGAGAACCCGGACTTCTACAAATCATGTACTATATTGGTATTCTTGTAACAAACAGCTGACTAGACTTAACAGAAAGAAATGCACGCCTTACCTCAGAAGTTTCTGTCAGAAATTCATGACTCAATCAACTGAAGCAACGTTTCCAGTAATGGGAGCATTTGGAATAGGAAGTTGCTTTCCTTATGTTGAACAGAAAGCATAGAAAGATTCTATGGGAACAACAACCAAGTACAACCTTCAAATGCATACACCCAGTGATCTATTTCCTCCAAGTAGGCCCCACCTCCTGAAGTTTTCAGTTTCCCCAATAATGCTACCTGTAAGTACAAGGCATTCAAAACATAAACATGACCAGATCATTACATTCATAAGGTGTATTTAGTAATCCAATAGAGTCCAACCAAAATTAATGTTTTCATATAGACATCTATATGCTATCTGCTTTATATTCATTCATTTAATAAAAATTTGTAGCATCCTTTAGTGCTAAAGATGACCATTTTGATAAAGAAGAAACTAGACCAAGGGGTGGTGCAGTAACCTGCTCAGTAAACCGTGCAATGTCACTAGAACCAAAGTCAATGTCATCACAAAACATAGACATCACCACTCTTAACAGATCACCCACATTCCTGCACATACAGATTGCTAATTAAGACTTTACTTTTCCCAGACACTTATTCTGCATGCAGCAATCCCAGGCTGTCACTCATGGATGACTTTGACTCGCCTAAGGGTCAATGGTTCATTGTAGCATGAGCTTCTTAATTCCGTTCCTCAAGCAAGAAAATAGTAGACAAAGAAACCAGAGAAACTAATTGTGTGGGATGTCAGATGTGGCTTCTGACAGAATGGCAGGGGAAGCCAGGATTTAACAGAAAGAATTTCTTTAGTAAAAGTTCACCTATCAGGTTCACCAGTTATAATGCCGAGTGTGAGGAAGGGAGACAGAAGGAATGATGTTATACTCACATCTTCAAACTCCATGGTCATTGCCTAGCCTGCAAATGACTGATAAACCGTACCTTTAAAAGATAAAACATGGACTGCAAAGATGGCTCAGCTATTAAATATTTTGTATCACCAATATGAGACCCTGATTCAGGACAATAAGAGACCCTGTCTCATACAAAGGGTTAGAATATGTTTGAGCACAAACACTAACAGTTGCCCTCTAAGAACTGTTGTCCTCTGACATGTACTGTACACACGTACTTGTTTTGACTCATAAGACAAAAGTTCATTATCTAAAGCTTTTTTGCAATTCTTCCTTAAGACATCAAATGTGCTATGGGTAGAGTCCGTTCTTGCTTTATTTGTCAGTCACAGTGGGACACATTTTCCTTCCTGTTGGTGGGAAATGAAATTCCATGAGCATTTTCAAGTTTCACCATCATGCCTATTGAGGGTCCCCTGCTCTCTCTGACTTGAAAAGCCTGTGGACTTGATTGTTTTTATGACCCTCTCTGTCCATGTTTGTGTTTCTTTCTTCCTAAGAGCTTCTGATGCTCATATTATCTCATATTATCAGATAATATGAGTCTCATGCGCGCTGGGGTACACCAAAAATGAAGAGTGGGAACCTCCACCACCAGTGGGAGACAGAACATAAAGCCAGACTTGCTTAGAACTTCTCATGCTGCTGTGTGAGACTTTGGCATGTGTGTGCCCTAAAAGACATTCTGATGGCAAATTATTGTTTAATTCCTTTATATTGACTTAACTCTGAATTAGTAGTTTTCAAGCAGGGGTCACTTTAGTCCTCAGGGAAATTTGGTGTGTCTGGGGAGCATAGTTGATTTACTCACCTGGAAGAAGAGGGAGCTAGGGATGTCACTCAGATGATAGGGTGTTTGCCTGGCATGTAGGAAGTCACAGGTTCAATCTCTAGCACTTTATAAAACCAAGCCCAACAGAGCAAAGCTGTAATTCTGTAACCAAGGGGAGGGAACCACTAGTATCAGGAGTTCAAAGTGATCCTCGGCTACACCATGAGTTCCAAGCTACAGGAGACAGGCAGGGTCTCCAAGAACAAAACAAAACAAACAATTGGACCAAAAATATTCCTGTTGCAGCATCCGTTAGATGCTGCCAGCATTTTACAATGCCTTAAGAATGTTTTGCAACAAAGAATTATGAATCCCAAAGCATCAATAATGCAGAAGTTGAGAAAACGGCTTTGATCTCACTCATGCTCCTACTGCCTACATAGAGTCGTGAAGAGATGGGTCCTGATAGCTATATATAGACAGAAAAGAAAAACAAGAGAAAGGTTATTGGTCCTTCAGACTAGGTTCATTGGGAGGAGGGTAGAAGTACACCCCAAGGCAGACAATACAATGCATGCCTCCTGCTCAGTGTTTTTAATTACAAAATTTTAACAAAGCAGGAAGTAGATTTGAATAGGTTCTCAAGTGGGGAGTCAAGGCTGGTAGCACTAGCTAGGCCAAGAATCCACACACAGGCAGATCACAAGCCTCACTGGAGAGCCTACTATTACTCCGCTAAATGGAGACAGTAATAAACTCCCCTAAGTTCAAATCCCTGTGCCCATAAATGACTGCGTCTCTCAGCCCTCAACACAGAAGCTTTTTCTTGCAGTAGATGGTGATTAATATGGAGAGATCCACAACTAGCAAATACGCAGAGAATAAGAGACTCTAGAGGGCTCAACTTTAAATGCATCGTTTATCTCACACCCTTCCACCAAGTTTCAGCCACCATCCAGGAAGGGTAGTGTAACTATTTCAAGTGTTATTGGGGGTGGACAGCTGCAGCCAAACAAGCTCATTGCACATGCGTGTGATGGTCTTTGATAGGCCACTGTGCACATGCAGGCTCTGTGGGTTTCAAAGTAGAGCACACAGAGTGGCGAGGGAAATGTGCTATGGGGAGTATGGATGAATTAGAGGGGACAAATGTATGAAATCCTTAAAGAAACAAAGGAAAAGGCGGAGAGTCGTTGCAGGAGCCACATTTTGTTCTACTGCCTCCACAAGGAAGAAAGGAAGGAAAAAAGGAAGGAAATAAAGAAGGAAAGAAGGAAGGAGAGAAGGAAGGAAGGAAAGAAAAAAGGGAGGGAGGGAGGAAGGTAGAAAGGAAGGAAGGAAGGAAGAGAGGGAGGGAGGCAGAGAATAAGAAAAGAGAAGAAAAAAAGGGAAGTCCTGAAAAGAGAAAGAGAAAGCGGGTGAAAACATGGAAAGAACTTAGCTTTAGACAAGTTAGCTCTTACTTGGGCAAAAACTAATTCATGAATCAGGTAGCTCTCAGAATCAGAAGACACTCAGCTAACCACATCCAGCTTGGTTATAACTAAGTGTCACCTTATTTGGGCCAGTGCTTGGGTGAAACCATCTTCCTTGAGCTAATGTCCATTTGCTACTTATACACCCATTTAGCTACTAGTTATCCTTAGTTTATTTGCCTAATGCCAGGCTGCGGTTCATTCTATAGGAACTAATTGTGAGGGGTGGCCTCAGAGAAATGTCTTCCTGCTCATTTTCTTTAGCTAAGCTTCCCCCCCATCTCTTCATTCCACAATCCTTGCTATCTTAATTTTCTAGGAAGTTAATGTAATGTGAATGCCCCATTCCCTTAGCCCTGTCAAGGGTTCTCAGGTGATCCAGCAATGTTTTCCTGTAGTCACATGGTTTTGAAAATGTAACACAGTACATTTCAACTACAACTGGTTAAAGTCACTGGCGCTTTCCACTCTCTCCACTCAGGCCATTTGCAGATGGCCGTGCAGCAACCACAAGTGAACAGAACATCTGGCCAAGGCTACATGGAGCGAAACAATTGATGAGCGCTGGAGGACATATCTGTGATTTATAACCACTTCCCTGTGTGGTTTATTTTGATCCGTCATGGTACAGGGATATCTTTAACAAATATTCCAGATGTCCTCTGTGTCATGACTTTGGTTACATAGCATGAGACTGAACGATAACATGGACATCTGTCATGATGTCAAACATGAGTGGTGGGCTGGGAATGGGTTCAGCATGGTTATGGACAACATAAAGTTAACTCATAAAAATACAGCATGTGTTTTTCTAGAATTAAAAAAAAACATATGTATTTATTTTTATTCTATGTACATGTATAGTTTGCCTGTGAAATGATGTGAGTGCAGTATCCACAGAGACTAGAAGAGGACACCACATTCCCAATGATTGGAGTTACAGGTGGGCCTGGGATTTGAATCTGGAATATCAGCCAGTACTTTGTTGTTGTTGTTGTTGTTTTTGTTTTTGTTTTTTCAAGACAGGGCTTCTCTTTGTAGCTCTGGCCCTGGAACTCACTCTGTAAACTAGCCTGAACTTGAACTCAGAAGTCCTCCTGCATCTGCCTCCCAAGTGCTAGGATCTAAGGAGTGCGCCACCACTGCCTGGCACCAGTACTCTTAAGAGCAAAGTCCATGAGCATGGGAGATTGTTCCATCTTCTGAGATCTTCTTCAATTTCTTTCTTCAGAGACTTGAAGTTCTTATCATATAGATCTTTCACTTTCGTGGTTAGAGTCACACCCTAGTGTGTAATATTATTTGTGGCTATTGTGAAGGGGTTCATTTCCCTAATTTCTTTCTCATCCTGTTTATCCTTTGAGTAGAGGAAGGCTATGGGTTTGTTTGAGTTAATTTTATATCCAGCCACTTTGCTGAAGTTGTTTATCACCTTTAGGAGTTCTCTGGTGGAATTTTTGGGGTCACTTAATTATACTATCATATCTGCTGCAATTAGTGATATATTGACTTCCCCTTTTCCAATTTGTACCCCTTTGATCTTCTTTTGTTGTCTAATTGCCTTGGCTAGAACTTCAAGTACTATCTTGAAAAGATAGGGAGAGAGTGGGCAGCCTTGTCTAGTCCTTGATTTTAGTGGAATTGCTTCAAGTTTCTCTCCATTCAGTTTGATGTCAGCTACTGGTTTGCTATATATTGCTTTTACTATGTTTAGCCTTGAATTCCTGATCTTTCCAACATGAAGGGATGTTGAATTTTGTCAAATGCTTTCTCAGCATCTAATGAAATTATCATGTGATTATTTTCTTTGAGTTTGTTTATGTAGTGGATTACATTGATGGATTTTTGTATATTGAACCATCCCTGAATCCCTGGGATAAAGCCTATCTGATCATGGTGAATGATTGTTTTGATGTGTTTTTGGATTCTGTTGGCAAGAAATAACCCTTAGATACCACCTCACTCCAATCAGAATGGCTAAGATCAAAAACACAGGTGACAGGAGATGGTAGCGATGATGTGGAGAAACAGGAACACTCCTCCATTGCTTGTGGGAATGCAAGCTGGTACAACCCCTCTGGAAATCAGTTTGTTGGTTCCTCAGGAAATTGGACATAGTACTACCTGAGGACCCAGCTAAACCATTTCTGGGCATCCAGAAGATGCTCCAACATGTACTAAGGACACATGCTCCACTATGTTCATAACAGCGTTATTTATAATTGCTGGAAAGAACCCAGATGTCCTTCAACAGAGGAATGGATACAGAAAATGTTGTACATTTACACAATGGAGTACTACTCAGCTTTTAAAAATGATAAATTCATGAAATTCTTAGGCAAATGGATAGAACTAGAAAATATCATCCTGAGTGAGGTAACCCGATCACAGAAAACACATGGTATACACTCACTGATAAGTGGATATTAGCCCAAAAGCTTCAAATAACCAGGATACAATTCACAGACCACATGAAGCTCAATAAGAAGAAAGACCAAAGTGTGGGTGCTTCAATCCTTCATAGAAGGAGAACAAAATACTCACAGGAGCAAATATGGAGATAAAGTGTAGAGCAGAGACTGAAGGAAAGGCCACACAGAGACTGTCCCACCTGGGGATTCATCCCATATACAGTCACCAAACCCAGACACTATTGTGGATGTCAAGAAGTGCCAGTGAAAGGAACCTGATATGGCTGTCTCCTGAGAGGCCTTGCCAGAGCCTTACAAATACAGAGGTGGGTTTTAGCAGCCAATCATTGGACTGAGTGCTGGGTCCCTCATAGAGGACTTAGAGAAGGGACTGAAGGAGTTGAAGGGGGTTGCATCCCTATGTGAAGAACAACAATATCAACCAACCAGACCCCCCATAATTCCCAGGGACTAAGCCATCAACAAAGGAGTACACTTGACTCCAGCTGCATATGTAGTAGAGGATAGCCTTGTCATGCGCCAATGGAAGAAGAGGTCCTTGGTCCTATGAAGGCTTAATAGATGCGCTAGTGTAGGGGAATCCAGGGCAGGGAGGTGGGAATGGGAGGGTGGGTGGAAGAACACCCTTTTAGAAGCAGGGGGAGGGACGATAGGGAGTTTCTGGGAGGGAAACCAGGAAAGGGGATATTTACATTTGAAACGTAAATAAAGAAAATATCCAATTAAAAAAAAGAGCAAAGTCATCTTGCAGTCCCCTTTTCTAAAATTCGTAAATCCCACAGTATCATTTGTCTAATGCCCTCTTCTATATCAAAGAAATATTTACAATCTTACTTTAGGTGGCAATTCTATCATGTACTTCTCTCTGCCTCCAGTTTGTTTGTTTGTTTGTTTGTTTGTTTGTTATTTTGTGTGGCTTTACTTGGACTAGGTTTTACACACAGTGAGTGGAATGTTCTCCTTGGTTGACTGTCATGTAGCTCCTGGAACTAAAGTACTTGTTTACTTGCTGAATTCATCTTTTTTTTTTATTAGGTATTTTCTTTATTTATATGTCAAATAATATCTCCTTTCCCAGTTTCCTCTCTGAAACAACAATAAAATAAAATAAAATAAAATAAAATAAAATTAAAAACCTGTTCCCTCCCTCCTCCCTCTGCTCACCACCAATCCACCATCTCCTGCTTCCTGGCCCTGGTATTTCCCTACACTTAGGCATAGAACCTTCACAGGACCAAAAGCCTCTCCTCCCATGATAACTGACTAGGCCTTCCTTTGCTATACATATGCTTCTGGAACCATGAGTCCCACCATGTGTACTCTTTGGTTGGTGGTTGAGTCCCTGGGAGCTCTGGGGTTACTAGTTAGTTCATATTGTTGTTCTTCCCAAGGGGCTGCAAACCCTTCAGCTCCTTGGGTCCTTTCTCTAGCTTCTCCATTGGGGACCCTGTGCTCAGCCCAAAGGATGGCTGTGAGCCTCTACTTCTGTATTAGTTGGACACTGTCAGAGCCTCTCAGGAGACATCTAACACTTGCTGCCTTCTTTAGGCCCAATTTTGGTTCTGGGTTTCATTTCTAATCATTTAGACCAAGCTACAATCAGGCAGGTTTCTAGTTTCTTGCCTTGTTGCTGTGACAAAAATAAACCTGACCAAACCCATTTAAGAAAGAAGGGAGTTACAATTATTTATTCAATGATATCAACTTCTCTTTAATTAGTTTCTTTTAAAAATAGTGCTAGAAATAAATTTGGATTCATTGATGATGTTTTTGGCTTACAAGTACCGCACATTTGACTCACAATGTTATCTCCACAGACACTGATTGTGGGTATGCATTTGAGGATATGGTCCACACGGTAGTGAAGGCATGGCCATAGGGACATGAGAAGGCTTGTCAAATTATAGGCGGAGGTCGGAAGTAGAAAGAGATCAATGTTGGTGCTCATCATATTTCTCCTTTTTATCAAAAGCAGGAAACTTCCTGAACTTATTTAGGGTGGGTATTCCCATATCACCCAACCCCATTCCAAAACTCCCTCACAAACATGCCCAGACATTTGTCTTTTTGCTGAGGATTATAGACCTTGTCAAGTTACTCATTGGCATTAACCATCACAGTTCAGTCTTGACAGTGGTCCATTGGAAATAATCCATGCTTAGACACTCACTAAATTTAGCAATAGCAACTGTTCAGTACAATCAAGAGACCCACATTTAGTCCTAAGCAAGCTCGGCCTTTATTCCTTCCAACATATCATACATTCTCTACACTTGAAACCATGGGATCCCTGGAACTCATCAATTGGCCACCATAGATGGATTGGTGAGCGTTAGGTTTGGTAAGAAACCCCACATTGTAAGATGTAGAGCCATTGTGTAACACACCAGAGGCCAACATGAATGTGTACACATAAGCCCATGTACCGCACACATAGATACACACACTGAACATATACTTGTACCCATAAAAAAAGATCACAAGAGTAAATCCACAGAGGCACGGTGTTTTTAAGTCACCAGCTTCTCATAGGTGGATCAGAATTTCTTCATGAAAGTTTTGTTTGAAAACAAGCAAACAAGGGAGTGTAAACATTGAACAGCAGCAAAGAGGGTAGCACGGAAGTTCTCAGTTCACTCAGCATTCTGACCCATGCTGCTTAGGTGACAGAATCCGGTGATGTAGTTACTTTTCACATTGCTGGGACCCAGCAGCAAACAGAAAGCAATGTAGGGAAGGAAGGAAGCAAGGAAGGAAGGAAGGAAGCAAGGAAGGGAGGGAGGGAGGGAGGGAGGG
>NW_022196891.1:18805796-18827255 GCF_008632895.1 Mastomys coucha | reverse complement strand
GAGGGAGGGAGGAGGGACAGAGGGAGGGAGGGATTGAGGGAGGGAGGGAGGGATTGAGGGAGGGAGGGAGGGAGGGAGGAAAAGAGGGAAGGAGGGAAGGCTCATTCTGGGCCACAGTGTGAAGGAATCCTCCCACCATTGGGGAGGTGATGACAGTTTTTTTTCTAATAAAAAATGATGGGTGGCTTTTATTTATTTAACTTATCATTTTTGTTGTTTACTTTTGAAGTGGTGGTAGTTTCAGTATCCTTCCTGTTCCTCAGGTATTCCTCCTCACTGTTGTTCAAATTCATGGCCATTTTTTCTAATCGATATTTCGTGCATATATGTATTTGCATATGCATCTATGTTCCTAAAGATAACCCATTGAGTCCACATAATCTTACCTGTATCTATGTGTTTGGGTAGTTTGGCACTGGGCAACCAACTGGTGTTCTGTTCTCTGGGGAGGACCACCTCTTTCTTAGCTGCTGTCTGTACTCACTTGCCTGTGCTTTCTGTATAGGCCGAGGCCTCTTGACCATTCCCCAGTACAATTTGGAATGTTTCTTGCTGTCACATTTTATCCACAAAGAAGTCAGGAAAAGAACAGGAAGTAGGGTCGTGCTGTCCTATTGGTGTATTTCTCCAGTAAGACTGTCTTCTCTCCCTCCTCCCCCACCTGTGTGTGTGTGTGTGTGTGTGTGTGTGTGTGTGTGTATGTGTGTGCATGCGCGTGTGTGTGCATGTCCATGTGTATCCATAAACAATCTGAAATTATTTCTCCTTTATTGTTAAATAAACATTTGCTGGATATAGTAAATCTATAAAATATGGGCCCAGATGCTGCAATTTCTGTTTATTGGCACCTACCCCTCTAAACCCTAGGATGGCAACATCTATTATTATGTCCATGTATAATAGGTGCTTGAAAATCCTGCTTGATTGAATGATGTAGTCTTACTTCTGATACTCAGAAATCCTTCAGGTGCCAAGTGGGATGTTCTTTTCTGATTACCAGAGCAATAAATGCTAATCACAGAAAAGTGTAATGAAATATATTAGTTTATGCGATTTTAATATATATTCCCCATAATGTCCTGATGAATGTGTATGTGACTATGATTTATCTACATAATTATGGTAAAAGTCAGTACCATTAAATATACATTTAAATTTTTATTATTGAACATTCCTTTGATTATTTAAATGTTACTCCAAATATTATTTAAAATGCTATACATCGATGCACGAGAATTAATTTACCAATGAAATTCAAATGACATTTAAGTTACCCTAAATTCTATCTTCTCTTTTCAAATACTACTGTTGTCATTTCCTCTGTGTGTGTGTGTGTGTGTGTGTGTGTGTGTGTGGTATATATATGCAGTGTTGTAGTAGAAATGGGTATTTATGTGCCATGTGTAGGGTGAGCATGTATGTCATATGGATGTGCATTTATGTATACATGTGTGTCTTACTTAGGGTTAGTATTTCTGTGCTGAAACACCATTACCGAAAGCAACTTGAGGAAGAAAAAGCTTATTTGGCCTGTACTTCCACATCACAGTTCATCATCAAAGGAAGCCCAAAAGGGAGCTCAGGCAGAGCAGGAACCTGGATGTAGGAGCTGATGCAGAGGCCATAGAGGAGTATTGCCTACTGGTTAGCTCAACTTGGATTGCTCAGCCTGCTTTCTTGTAGAACCCAGAACCACCAACCCAGGCGTGGCACCACCCATAATGAGTTGAGCCCTCCTTCATGAATTACTAATTAAGAAAATGTCCTTCAGACTTGTTGACAGCCTTGTCTTATTGGAGGCATCTTCTTATTTGATAGTTCCTCTTCTCAGATGATTTTTGGATTCTGTCAAGTTGCCATAAAACTATTCCGCACAGTTGTGTAATTGGGTATGTGCGTCTATGTTTGCATATGTGCACGTTTATGAGCATAGATAAAAAGTCAGTAAGTGCCTGCCCAAGTCAGGTTCTGATCCTGGAGTGTCCAGGAACCATTGCTCAGCAGGCCAGCCTGGAAGGAACAAAGCTAAACCAGGCCAAGCCGGTTCAGCAGTTCTGTGATTGGCAGCAAGTGTGGAGAGAAACGGCCATCTCCGTGATGGCTCTCAGTGAAACAGGTCTCTCTTATTGGTGATAACTGGGCTATATAAACTCTGTGGAGGCGGGTAAGGGGTTTTGAGGTGCGTGTACATCATTGGCTAGTGCTGCGGTGCTGGAAATACTCCATCTGCATAAAGAGGAACCCCAGGTACTTGCTGGACCTCTCCTTACAGGGAGAGAGGAAGTTTAAACTGTAATTTGACCACCAGGCTGTACCACTACCTCAAGGGTAATGGTGGGGGTCATAAGGCTTGTGTGCACTGGGACATGCAGCCGCAGAGCAAGTAGGAAAACAGTCCTACTCCTGCCAGTGTCAGGACAAGAATTTTGAGGTGTAGACATGTTGCAACCCCACCTTGGCTCCAGAATGGCTCTTCCAGTTGCATGGCTTTTCTGCTCACATGTAAAGGGGATAAGGTAATCATAAACCGTTAGAGCCCTTACTTTTCTGTTACTGTGAAAGAACACCCTGATTGAAAGCAACGTAGGGAAGAAAGTCTCATTTTGGTTAACAGTTCCAGAGGATGCAAATACCATCCTAATAGGGAAGGTGTGGCAACAGGAGATAGCCTGTCATTCAGGAAACTGACCACATTTTAACCACAAACAAGAGGGGTGGGGAACGAGACCAAGCTATAAAACCTTAGAACCTACTTCCACTGGTGTACTTCTTCCAATCAACCTATATAAGTTGTGTTCATTCTCTCCCACTCCCTAGCTTTTCAACTCTCCCTGGCCCTCCCTCTGCTGTGAAAAGAAACCCCCATCTAAGGAGCTAAAAACACAAAATCTTCTTTCTTCATGACATTTTTTTTTTTACATCTATGCATTTTGTTTATATATTGGATTATAGTCTATGTTCCTGGAAAGGAAGTAGCCAATACTCTCCTGGTATACATTGAAACCCAGAACAGAGATACCAACTTAAAAACTAAGCCAGTTCACAGATCCCCATAAAATCACACTAGAAGTAACAATACACACAGGACATCCAGAAAGAACTGACTAACTATCCTTGTTGACAGTTTTACCTCCTGTGTCAAATCCTGATGTCCTTTTAAGGGTATCTTAAAAGTGCCAATATAAGACATGCACAGCAGGCATGCATTCTCCTCTCGTAGTTCCAGTGTTTCCCAAATACAGCCTTTTGCACATATGTGATACTCAGTAAATCTGTGTTTACTGCAGCAAAGCCAACACAGTGGGGCAAGACTCAATGCAAGTGACACAGTGAGGCAAGACATCCTGCCTAACTCAATGCAAGCAGAGAGACGACAGACAGAATCATCAGAGGTGTGTTAACTGCTTTCTCCATTTGGGTGTTGAGCTGCATTGCTGGAAGCAACTCCCAGGAGTTAGAGCTTCCTCTGGTTTACAGGATACGATTATTCCCACATAATGAAACAAGAGAAGCAGGCAGCTGGGACAGCTGGGTGCTGGTCACATTGCATGAACATCTAGGAAGCAGAGGGAAACTAGAAAGTTGATTCACATTGTGTTATAATATCTCGAAGTCCACCCCTAGCAACCTGCTTTCTCCAGCAAGGCTCCACCCTCAAAGGGTTTCACAACTTTACCAAAGATCTGGTCACCAAGTACTGAGACATGAACCTATTGGGGACTACTCACTTTCAAAACACGGCAGAGGGAGAGGACTCATTGAATTTCTGCTTTATTCTAGATGACAAAGGTAGCCCTTTGCTGTTTTTTTGAGGACTTAGCTAGGGTCCCTTCCATCTTGATTCTGACCAGAAATGGGGAGGGTATTACATGGGAATTTTCAAACATGCCTGCTGGTCATGATCCTTACCAAAGAGGCTTTCTTAGAGGAGTTAAGAAGAGTCATTAAAATGTGTCTCAGCCATTAGAATAGGGCAGGCTGGGATAGGCTGGGATTTTATCCCTGCCTATACATTTCCCCATAGGCAAGCAAAACATATTGCTTGTAGTTTTACTGTCACATACTCAATGAAATTCTGAGAGCTAAGAAATTGCATATTCCTTTAGAAATAGAAGAATATGTCAATACATTATCTAAGGAACAACTGCTCAAATTTAAACTTTTGAGGCAAGCAAGCTTGACTCCCTTTGCTACAATGGAATATAAGAGTCACATAAAATATTCATATGATTAGAGGGAAAATTGTCTTGAACTTGGAGTAGTTTAGACTCTGAGGAGAAAGTCTTGAAAAACATTATATTATGAAAATGTTACACTCCTAGGAATACAA
The DNA here is from genome assembly GCF_008632895.1 of Mastomys coucha. NCBI lineage: Eukaryota > Metazoa > Chordata > Mammalia > Rodentia > Muridae > Mastomys > Mastomys coucha. Next base: position 18,822,925 of record NW_022196891.1, on the reverse strand, counting down.
AGCACATCTAAGTTGAAAAGGAGATACACTTTTAAACTTTCAAGAGATCTTTTCAACTACATAGATTCTGTTAATCTACAAAATCAGGGATATAAAGAACTACAATAAAATTCATTTTTCTGTCAATGTCTGTATCACTTGTTTGTGGTATTGTTGCCACAAAATGCGTGACAAAAGCAGTTTGAGAAAGAAATGGTTTTTTCCTGGTTTTCCCTGGGGGAGGGGAACCCCTATGCCCTCCACCCCCCCCCCTGCTCACCAGGAAAGGAGAGAACATTTGAAATGTAAATAAAGAAAATATCTAATTAAAAAGATAAATGGTTTGTTGCAGCTCACATGTGAGGTTATATTCCCTCATGACAGGGAAGCTGTGGCAGGAGGCTCTCAGGAGTTCCTGAGATGTATGGCTACATTGCACCCATGGTCAGGAAGCAGAGAGAGATGCCTGCTGATGTTATCTCCTTTTTATTGCAGCCAGAACATCATCCCATGGCATGGTGTTACCCACACTTGGGATGAGTGTTCTGTCTTTAATGAATTGAAGCTAAAAACTACACAGAAAGAGGTAGACTTTTGTTTCTCAGGCCATTACAGATCCTCTCTAATAGACCATCAAGAGTGTCATGAGGCCCAACAACTAACACACAGCTCCTCTAAAGTGCAGAAGAATACTGAGAGACCAAGAGATTCATTTCTCCTCTGCTACTTCATATAACCAGGGTACAACACTCCTCTTTGAAACGTATTGCTTAATTTTGCATATGCACGCATGCATACAGCCACATTTACATATAGAGTACATGCATTTAATTTCCTGTTGTGTATGTACTGAGCTCATCATTTTTAGCGTATTAGTTAACCTAATATTTATCATCAAATCCATACATGAGAACATACATCTGAATCTGTCACAGTGTCTTTGACAGACAAATAGCTGTAGTTTGTTTGGCAGACAACTGCCATGAGAAGAGAATGAGTAGTCTATTTATAATCCCTCCTGAGTCAAGCAAACAGACTTTCTTCCAGTCTTTTAAACCTAGACCATAGGTTTTCCTCAAAAACACAGCACAGTCCCCATCATCCCCATCCCCTGGCTCACCCTTCCTACTTTCTATGAGTTCATCCGGCCTCTGCTAGCAGGACATGTACTGATTTTCAATGATGCTCTGCTGCATTTTGGTATTGACTAAAATACTGTTTGTTAACTTTTTTGGCACTCCCCTCTTTATTTCTCCTTGGACACCTGCTCCGATACCTGTGAGAAGACAGGTCAACTCTTCTCTCCAGGGCCTTCTTATTGTGGCTTTCCTGGGGAATTTGTACTCCAGGGCCGGGGAGGGGGGGGGCATCTCATCTTGTCCTTGATGTCCCTCAGTTCTATCTGTGTTGTCTTCTGGCATCTCTTTTCCTGTGTAGCACTGACATGCCTCTCTCAGAGGGAGCAGCTTCTGCTCCTGAAAGACCCCCAGAACTGGGAAGACCCTCACTCAAGTCTCGGGACAACACGACTACCCAATAACTCATGAGAGACCGATCTTGCTGCAATCACACGAGGTTTATTCGGGATAAGCCAGATCTGGGGTTGAACTGGTAGCCTGGCAGGCCAGAGGGGTTCGACCCCGAACACAAGAAGTGAGGGGTATTTAAAGGGAAAAAACACAAACTGGTGGGGGCGGGTGAGGGGGTTACCAAGGAAACATAACATAAAAACAGTGGAAAATTCCAAAGGGACCCAACCCCTGGTTGAGTCAGGGTCATAAGTAAAACGTTGTCAAGAGGAATGTGGTTTGGTCAATGCTATTTTCTTAATGGCTGACCGCTATCCTGTTCCTTATTCTGGGCCCTAGCTGGAGCGGGTCTCTGTGACCAATAAGTTCCTGGAACTGACCAGTCCACATTCCTGGCTCATTACAGAGACTTCCTATGCCTTCTTTAAGTAAAGGTTATACAGTATACATTAATGCATCTCCATTAACATGCTTTTTCCAAATTTCTAAATTCAGTCTTTCATTCCCTGCCCCTGCCTTTTCCGACTCTCCTTATCATAGTTGCATCATTCTCTTTATTGTATTTTCTGTGCTGTTGACAAAGAAATCCTACATTTTACTTGGTTTCCATGTCCTTATTCCCTTTCTTTTTTACATATGAGTGGACACAATATGTGTGTGCACATGTGGATAGAGGCCAGAGACTGACAACAGGCTCAACCAATCTCCATCTTATTTCCTGAGGCATGGTCCCTCACTTGAATCCAGAGCTCACAAACTCAGGTAACAAAGCTACCCAGTCTGTCTCCCAGACGGGCTGCTACTCCTGCCTGCCATTTAGGTGGGTGCTGGAGAATCTAACTTTTGTTCCTCCCTACTGCTGTGGAAGCACTTTCTGCTTTACTACCAAGCCATTTCCCAGTCCTCCATCTTCTGTCAGTGTCTTTAAACATCTGGACAATCTATAGCGGAATTCACTAGAGCGAATGTGGCCAGCATAACTGTCCATCTCTTCTCACTCTCTAGGGGTTTACCTGGTTAGTCAGCATCTATCTTATTTTCCAGATGACATATGTTGATGAATTTTTTACAGATATGACTTCTCTTATTAACAGAGTCCCACCCCATTCCACTTCTGCAGAAACCCTGGGCGTCTCTCTTATTTTCACGTGGGACATCTTTGTCAGCTTGGTATGCTCTGATGCTTTTTAAAATTTATTATTTGTGCATAATGCCTAGATGTGGGCATTTGTGCCATGATACATGAAAGAACAGAAAAACCAAATGGCTAAGTCAAATCTCACCTTCCATCATTCAATCTAACATGCAACTTGGTTGCCAGGCTTGGATCATCCTCCATTTTGCTATCTTATTGGCCTTTGAATTCATTCTTGACCCCAGCTATGTAGGTTTTAGCTCTTTTCCTTCCTTGGAAGGCAGTATCCTCAATAAGTTTTCTAAGTTAATGCTCACGTTCAGCGCTGAGAAAGTCACTAGTGGGCTAGACTATTTAATATGTAATCATTAGGACCTGAGTTCAAATCTCCAGAACTCATATGAAAGGTCTGGTATGTCCTGTAACTCTAGCACCGTGGGGTATGTAAGCAGGAGGGTCACTGGGGCCTACTGGGCCATGACCTTGTTAAGTGAAAGAACCCATCTCAGGGGATCAAAGTGGAGAGGAAGAGAACATCACAGCTGACATTGTCCTCTGGCTTTTGAATGCGTACCTAAGTATACATATTTAGTGCCTAAATACTTACACACACACACACACACACACACACACACACACTTAACCCTTGGCATGGATGATCCTCTATTTAAGACTTGTATTCCATTGAAATTCTAAGCATGCAGAACATATGCAAGAATTAATAAACAAACAAGACAACACATAATTCTTGTCTTGGCCAGTTTTTATATCAAGGTGATACACATCATCAGAGAAGCAAGAACCTCAGTTGAAAATGCCTCCTTAAGATCAGGCTGTAGGCAAACGTGTAGGGCAGTTTCTTAATTAGCGATTGATGGGGGAATGCCTAACTCACTGTGGGCTGTGCTATCTGTGGATAGTGGCCCTGAGTGCTATAAGTAAGGCTGAGTAAGCCATGAGGAGCAATCCAGTAAGCAGCACTGCATCACCATTTGCATCTGCATCAGCTCCTTCCTCCAGTAAGCAGCACTCCACCATGGTCTCTCCATCAGCTCCTGCCTCCAGGTTCCTGTGCTGTTTGGGTTCCTGCCTTACATCCTTCAGTGATGAATTGATGACGAACTGAGATGTAGAAGTGTAAACAAAATAAAAAACCTTTACTTCCCAACATGCTTTTCATTATAATGTCTCATCATAGCAATACTAATCCTAATTAAGACGATTCTAAATAACACATGATACGTTTCACAATTTAACTAGAGGGAAAACATCTTGAAACTTTTAGTTACCCTTCTGAAATCAATGAGAGATGATCATACATAGAATTGGTGGTCTTACCAAATGGGGTATCCCTAGTTCTGTGCAAGAAAACTGTCAGCTTTAGGGCTCTCTGCTCATGTTCATGTGCCCCTTTCTCTGTCAAAGACAAAAATACAGTACAAGTGTCACCAAGCTATTGCCCATAGCCAAACATGGCCCACTATCTATTTTCATGAATCAATATTTATGTGCACAGAACATTTTAGTTTATTTATGCCTTGCTTGTAGATTCTTGCATTGTAACTATTGTGAGTGGACTGTAAAGAAAGCAACTATATAGGTAGTGTACAAACACACTAACCTGTCTGACTCTTCTTCACTTTTCTCAGGATACTCTCAGCAAAACCTATCTGTGTTGAGTTCCTTCCTCCTGCCTCAACTCACAAAGTCAGAGCTTTCAACCTGAGACTGTCAGCTCATGCCTGCTGTGCCTAAAACAAAGGCCCACTGCACAGAGGATTCTGGAGGAAGGTACACCTGGTGGCTGAGGACATTTTTGAATGTAAACAAACTGACTGCCTGAGGATATCCGCTGTTGACCTCCACCCCCACCACGTCCAGCCTCTCCCTTCGCCTAGACCTGCAGGATGCCCTGGGCTGCCACCCTCGAGAATGGGCATGCCTGGCAGCAAGGCTTTCCCTTTGACTTCTCCTTGACTTTTTTCTGACTCTTTCCTGACTCCTCCCACATTGTTTGTGTTATGCAAATGTCATTGTAACCTAGAGATCTAGTTTCGCTTTCTTGTGTAATTATAAATGCTGAACCCCAAAAGTAAAGTGGCTAGCCTTGATTGGAACTCCTCAACTTGGCTTAGCGTCCTTTTGTTCTCGAACAAACTCTGTGTTTCAGGTCCCTTTCTCCCTTCGACTGGGAGAAACCGAAGTTCATGAAACTGTGGGACAGTTTCAAATCTGATTTATCTGTAGAGCTGAAGATCCAAACCAATCCCTTATCACCTGAGGTTTCAGTTATAAAAGATCACATCCCACACTGGAGAGATGGCTCAGCAGTTTCCAATACTTGCAGTTCCTGTAGAGGACCTGAGTTCAATTGTCAGCACTCACATCAGGTGGCTCATAACACCTGTCAGTCAATCTCAAGTGTTATTCTTTAGGATGCCATTCACTCTATCATCAGCATCACGAAAAGATTTTTTTTCTTCTCTGGAAATCCAAACATTGCCTAGATACCCTAGATGGAGCTGGTTTGCATCCGCTCTACTTTTTAAGGCCCTGAAAGAGTGGGTAGTCGAATAGTGACATTATACAGCCAAGAATGAGGGTCTTCATGCATTTACAACTGGCTCCTTAAAATCCCCTTGAACCAAGAGGGTTATTGTTCATGCTTCCCTGAAGACCTTCTATGACAATAAGGAGAGAATAGTCTACCCTCAAAGTTCAGTCATGACTCTCTTACTTCCTCCAAGAAACACTGGAATGGGAATAACTGAGCCCAGCTTTCATTTGAGAAGTGAGCTTTGTATATTAAGAAAGAAATTAAGAAACTAAATGCTTAAAAATCTACATCTCAGATAAATCATTTTTGAAAAAAAACATTTAGAATTTCGTACAAGTATACAGTGTATCTTGCTTGTGTCTCCTCAAACCATCTCATCCCTCGCGGACACACCTACATCACAATTTCATGTAATCTTTTTTATCCCACTGAGTCTAACCAACGATGTTTGTGAAAGGCTGGAGGATTTTAGAATTTTAAAATAAGAACATTTAATAGAAATGTATCAGTAGAAATGTATGGTGTCTAACCTTTACCTAAAAGGACATGGAGGGCCACTGTAGCCAGCCAGGAATGTAGACTGGCCAGTTCCAGGAACTTGGCTAACTCAGAGCCTCAGGGCTCTGGTTCCCAAGACCTGCCCCTCCTGACTGATCCACAATGAGGGCGGAACTAGGAAAGAAGGTCTACTGGTTTATGAGGCTTTCCACCCTGCTGAGGCTCTCCACCCTGCTGACCAATAGATGAAGATTACATTCCTAGAAGGAATATGTTCCCCTCCCTAACTGACTGATTACCTTGGGTTGGGTCCCTCTGAAATTTTCCACTGTTTTTTGTTATGTTTCCTTGGTAACCCTCACAACCCCCCCCTCTAGTTTGTGGTTTTTCCCTTTAAATACCCCTCACTTCTTGTGTTCGGGGGTCGAACTCCTCTGGTCTGAAAGGTTACGAGATCGACCCCGGTACTGGCCTATCCCAAATAAACCTCATGTGCTTGCAGCAAGATCGATCTCTTGTGAGTTATTGGGTGGTTGTATCATCCCGAGACTTGAGTGAGGGTCTCCTGATCTCCAGGGTCTTTCATTTGTATGTGCAGAAATACAGGGCCTGTCCAATGAAGTCTGAACAACCTATTAGGAGCCACAACCCTAAAGGAAACTGTCCCATATCTAATGGTCATTATCCACCAGTAAGTCCTCAGCTAGGAGTGGAGTAGCTTTCCTAGCCAGTTGGCCTATTAAAAATGATGTGTCCACCCATAATTTTATCTTCTGTGATTCTATTTTTTTCTCCTCAAAGTCTAGATTTTTTTTTCATGTTCAGCTATCATTAACTCAACAGAGCCGCAGCTGCCACTCCAAGACCTCTGTTTAATGAGAAAATAAACTAAGGACATTTGGGTAAAGTGTTTGAAATGGAATCTCATTAATGCATTGTTTCAGAAAGCAGTCAGCATTAACAACCACTTCATTCCTTCAAACAGCAAGACTCTATGCAATCTAATTTGATTTCCCCCTCTATCTAGGAAGGGCCTGGGCTAAAGTCACAATTTGCTTGTCTTCATGACTTGTTTGCAAAGTTTCCTGAGTCTGTGGGAATGTGTACTCTTTCAGTTTTAATTTACTAAGGAAGGATTTCATATTCTATTATAGCTGGAAACACAATCTCGTAAGCAGAACAGCTCGTCCTCTGGGATCCTTCTACTCATCTGATCCTTTGTGACATTCAGATCATCTAAGACCTAGACACAAATCTACATTTTAAGACCTTGCCCTATATTCTTGATTTGGAACCACCTAACCTATCATATCAAGCCTAAAATACCATATCTTTTTTAAAAATTTTATTTAATCTCCTTTTTTTTTACAATCCAGATTTATTCCTCTTCTAGTCCACCCTCTGACTGTTCTGCATCCCATACCTCCTGCTCTAGTTCCTTACCCCCCAATTCCCCATCACAACTCCACCAGATCTCCCGACTCCCTGGAACCTCTAGTCTCTTGAGGGTTAGGTACTTCTTTTCTGACTTTGTCCAGACCTGGCAGTCCTCTGCTGTATATGTATTAGGGGCCTCATATCACCTGGTATATGCTACCTGGTTGGTGTTCTGAAAGGCTGGAGAATCTTAGAATTTAAATGAGGGCATTTAATAGAAATGTATTTATAATGTGTAGCCTTTACCTAAAAGGGGACATGGAAAGCCTCTGTATCAAGCCAAAAAGGAGAAGTAGGTGGTTCCAGGAACTTGGCTAACTCAGAGCCTCAGGGCTCTGGTTCCCGATACCTGCCCCTCCTGAATGATCCACAATGAGGGCAGAACTAAGAATGAAGGTCTAGCGGTTTATGAGACTCTCCGTCCTGTTGACCAGAAGATGAAGATTACATTCCTAGAATGAATATGTTTCCCTCCCTAACTGAATACCTTGGGTTGAGTCCCTCTGAAATTTTCCACTGTTTTTATGTTGTTTCCTTGGTAACCCTCTCTCCGCCCCCAGCTTATGGTTTTTCCTTAAATATCCCTCACTTCTTGTGTTCGGGGTCGTATGGTCACGAGATCGACCCCGGTACCGGTATCCCCAATAAACCTCATGCGATTGCAGCAAATTTGGTCCCTCCTGAGTCATTGGGTGGTCGCGTCATCCCGAGACTTGAGTAAGGATCTCCCCAGTTCTGGGGGTCTTTCAGTTCCAGTGTCTAAGAGATCTCGGGAATCTAGGTTAGTTGATACTGCTGTTCCTCCTACAGGGTCACCCTTCTCCTCAGCTTGTTCAGCCACAAGGGTCAGCAGCTTCTGTCCTTTGGTTCGGTATAAATATCTCCATTTGACTCTTTCTACTGCTTGTTGGAAAGTTTTGATAGGCACCTTTTTGTGAGCACTCCATAGCCCCAGTAACAGTGTCAGGGCCTTGGAGCCTCCCCTTAAGCTGGATCCCACTTGGGGCCTGTCACTGGACCTCCTTTTCCTCAGACTCTTCTTCATTTTTGTCCCTGCAGTTCTTTCAGACAGGAACAATTCTGGGTCAGAATTTTTGACTGGGGGATGGCAACCCCTTCCCTCCACTTGACTTTCTGCTGGAGGTGGACTCCACAAGTTTCCCTTCCCCACAGTAGGACATTTCATCTGTAGTCCCTCCCTTTGAGTCCTGAGAGTCTCTCACCTCCCAGGCCTCTTGGTACATTCTGGATCACTCCCCCCGCAACCCCCCCCCCAAGGTTGCCTGTTTCCATTCTTTCTGCTGGCCCTCATCTTAATTTCAGTTACTCCAAAGAAAAGGTTTGGTCCAAAACTTCTTTTTTTGCACTGGCTAGTAGCCACTGGTACACATGCACACAAGACTGAGTGTTTAATCCTAAATGATCTCTCTCCCTCCCTCCTTCCCTCTCTCTCTCTCTCTCTCTCTCTCTCTCTCTCTCTCTCTCTTTCTCTCTCTCTCTCTCTCTCACACACACACACACACACACACACAGACAGACACACACACACACACACACAGACACTGACACCTCATTAACCAAGGCTGAGGGGACATTGAGGATAAGGATCCACAGGGAACATAAGAGGCATACTCTGTGGAGGAGAAATGAGAAATGCTGGCTTCTGGACAGGCAGAGCTATGGCAATGATGAACTCATAGTGGAGTTGTGGTTACCTACACAAGATCAAGCCAGTAATCCTCTCAAACATGGAGTAGTAGATGCTTTCACATGTTACTCCTTACTAGCTGTATGAAGTAGGTCATTGCTGGGGGTGTAGGGAAAATCATTCTTTTCATGAGGATATGGATACTCCTAAGATCCCCATGCTCTGGGGCCTGGCATCACAAAAATGAACACAAGAACAGCACTAATTGCATAGAAGGGATTTTCAAGAACAAAAGGGCATGAAGTAGAAGTATATTTTAGGGGATGTATTGGAACTGAAGTGGTGGGGTATATATGACTGCATACCATTGTTTATGGGAATCAGATTCTCAAAAAAATAAAAATAAACAAAAGTTAAAAACAGAGGTGTTCTTTTGGGTTGATAATTAACAGTGTTGATCCGGGCAGTGGTGACACATATCTCTAGTCCCAGCCCTCAGGAGGCAGAGGCAGGCAGAGCTCTCTGAATTTGAGGCAAACCTGGTCTACATAGTGAGTTCTAGGACAGCCAAAGCTGCCAGAAAAACAAACAGTCTTGAAAAGAAACAGAGAGAGAGAGAGAGAGAAGGGGAGGGAGAAAGAGGGGGACAGGGACAGGGACAGGGAGAGAGAGAGAGAACTGAAATATTGGTCACAAGAACTCACATTTGTTCATTTTTAGAGGGATATTTTTCCATCCATAGTTGACCCTACAGTCACTAGCTGATAGCCTCCCAGGATAAAGGTGACACATTCTTGCATCCACATTCTGGCTTTTGTCAGCATACCCCATGAGCTGATATTTCTTTACATATACATAAATATATTTTTACTGAGCAAGTTCAGAAAGTTCTATTACTACTCACAAAACCCCTTCTTTATTTCCTCTGACTAACCACTCCCTTCTTTCAAATCCTTGAGCTTATAGCTTTCCTTGAGCTGCTCTGACTTCCCTGGGTTCAGATCAACCCCTAGCTTCTGGCAGCACCCCTGTCGTTGTAAACTGGAGTAACAGGGTGGCTCCTCCGATTATACCTTCTTCTGGAACTCCAGGTTGCTCTTCTGGAGAAAAGAATAAATAGAATTAACATTCAAGTGCTTACAGTGAGAAAGGACTATGCATCAGGAAGGCTGCACATCAGAACTCAATTAACCTTTGGAAGACCTACTACGGGAGTTTGCTAGCAGTCACACCCAGTTGTCATAGGAGGGGACTGAGGCACAGAATGTGAGTAATTAACTTATCTATATTCATACAGCCCTTGAGTTATTAAACAGGGATTCCAGAGCATGCTTATTAATCTTAGTCACACATTGACAGCTTCAAGATATTTGTGTTCCACTCTATATGATTTTGGGGGAGTCAGGTTTTGGAATATAGTTCTGAGAAATGGATGTATGCTTTCTTCTGCGCAGATGGAGCCTTGTTTTCTTGACTGTTTCTCTCCATCCTTTGTATTAAACAGTGGGAAACAGAATGAAGGAGAGATCATTTTATTTAAACTTTTTTTAGTTTTACGTTCATGTGTCTATGACGTGGGGTGAGCATGTACATATGTTTGCGCATGGAGGCCAGAGGTTGACATTAGATGGCTTTCTTTTTCACTCTCCAGTTTATTTATTGAGTCAGGGTATCTCACCTAACCCAAGTGCTCACCAATTTAAGAAGTCTAGAAAGCCAATTTGTTCCAGGGATCCCTTGTCTCTTCTAGAGTCCTGGAATTACAGGTGTGCTGGTACAGCTGACCAGAATTTATATCCGTGCTAGGTATTTAAACTCCATCTTTGTCCTTTCGTGGCAGGCAATTTATCCAATGAGCCATCTTCCCAAACTCCACCAGAGACACCATGACTTCACAGTTATTGAGTAGAAGTCTTCAAACTCTATTTTAAATGGTACAATGAGCCCAATGGAAGTGATTCTTTGGATCTTTCATAAGGAGTAGCTACTTTGTCAACCCTCTCATTGAGACATACATTCTCTGTATACACATAGTGGCAAATGGCTTAGGCAAAAGGGAAAGCATATGACAGCATCCCCCTCCCCCACTTCTGTTTGTCTTTAACACAGCAGAGTCCACAGCACAGCAGGAATTCAGGAATGTTGATCGATCCATGAACCCTAGCTCACCTCTTTTTCTGGCCACCTATTTTCTCCAGAAATGGCAGACCACTTGCTGCACTAATTGAAAAATGGAATGAGAGACCATGGTTGGAAAAATACAATTTTTTTTTTCATTGACAAAAGGAGCTGTGTCAACACATCAGCATTGTAGAAGCAAAAACAACAACCAAAAGTATCCAGTGCCTGAGAATAGTGCAAAGGTTACAGTTAAAACTTCTGTGTTACTCCTGCATTGGCCGCCACCTTACAGAACACACCCAGGTAACCTGAAAACAGGAAATGTCGTCATTTGTTCTACTGCAGTGCAAAGAAGTCACAACTTACAAGAACGAAACCAGATTTTAAAGCCTTCAAGACCAGGACCAGAATCCTTACAAGTTGTGAAGTTTCACATTATTATTTATTTGTTTACTTACCTTTGGGTGAGGGAGGTAAATATGTACATGTCACAGAATATGTGTGGAGGTCAAAGGTCATTTTATACGAGTCATGTCTCTTCCTCCACCATATGAGTCTCGGAAGTGGCTTTAGGTCTCCAGGATTGGTAGCAGATACCTTTAGGCTTTGAATTATCTCACTAACCTCAAGTTCCCACATTAAAACATTTTTTATTATTTATTTATTTGTGTATGTGTGCATGTGTGTGCACATGTACCTGAGAGTGCATGTCATAAATGTGTGCATGCACATGTATAAGTGTCTCCACAGGCCAGAAGAGGACATCAGCTACCCCCTTGGAGAAGGAATCACAGACGTATAAGCCACCGACTATGGGCACTGGGAATTTGAATTTCATTTCTTGGCAGTAACAGTACAACAATGCTTAAACACTGAACCATCATTCATCTAGCCCAAATCCTCGTACGTTTAACAAATACATTTTAGGGTATAAAGCACTTCAGATGCAGTACCTCACTGGGGCTCTGTAAAACACTGTGATTTAGGAAAAATATAAATTAAAGACTGTCCTGATTTATGTGGCATCCCAAGATATTGATCTGTTGCATACAAAGATGAACTGAATGTTAGTATGCAGCCTCCACTATAGAGTTTCTAATATGTATTGAGAGTCTACAACATGTCCCACCTTCCATATATAGAACGGCATACTCATGCCCATGTCCTATGATCTCACTTTATGCAGGTGACTGAGGTTCCAACAGGTGATGTCAATCAAATAGTGAAAGAACCAGCATAGGAACTTCCATCCTCCTGACTACAAAGTTGACCACATTTCCACAACAGCTTGATTTATAATTCAATATGTTTTTCTTTCAAGAAATGAAATTTCAGCTTAAGATACCTGATCTTAAGCGTGTGTCCCTTTGTCATTGAAATATTTCTAGATAAAAACGAACCAAATGAAATTTTATCACACTTTTAGAGGAAAATATACTCTTGAGAGAACTCAATAAGAGGAGACAGAATATCTCCAAGGCCACGTGTACTTATGGCTTATCTCTCTTGGAAATATCTTCAGTAGGGGGAGTGGGGATGTTGAATGACTGAGCATCAGGCAAATCGAGGTACAGTCAGCCACACAAAGGGTCGGGATAAAGACCAAATTTTCATAATTTTCCAAGATACAAGAAGCAACAGAAATATTTTATTAGAATGGAGAAACTTCTCAAAGAAATGAGGAATCATAAGCCTTAATTTTTTTTTCTACATACAGAAATGCAAAAAAAAGGCAGGCAAACCTATAAAGGAGTAGGCTCAGAATTTGAAGATCCCCCGTGGGATCAGCATGAGAAAGGTACCATGTCCCAGACCGTTTACACTCTGTACGTGAAGAGTCTATTATGTCTTATAATCAGTACAACATATTGCAAAGATTCATTAAATATTTAATACTACTTTTTGTGAGGCTTTGCTAAAGAGGTTCTTGATTACTCCCTAGCTGGAATAGAGCTTTAAAACGAATCAAGCCCCAAGTATTACAGTCTTCCATTCAACTGTTGACCAAATTATAAAGGATATTTCTCTCTTTAAACCCTTTCATTTTACTACATGCGGTACAATACAATACTGCAATTTTGAAAATTGAGGCTATTTTAGAAATCATTAGCATCCCACTAAAACTGTCCTCATTGTTGGGATGTATGGGCATAGATTTAAAACACATAGTTTATGTTAAATAGCTGGCAAAATGTAGCCACATAGCTGTGTATTATTTTATTATCTCCTGCCTATTTCTTCTACTTTAATGATATGAGCTTTATTTTTTTTAATAGCTGAAGAAGCATAGGTGTATCCTGCAGCTCAATTGATCAGAATTGTTTCATTTTATTTATTATTCTAGGTGGAATTTGTGTGTGTGTGTGTGTGTGTGTGTGTGTGTATGAGTGTGCGCATGCAGCACACACATGACATGATGTATATGATAATGCCCAGAGGACAATTTGAAGGAGTCCGTTTCTTCTTCCTATGAGGTTCTAGGAGTTGACTCAGGTCATCAGGTTTGCACAGCTAGTTTTTGACCTATTGGGTCATTTCACTGATCCTAGCCAAAGTGTTTTAAATCCATGTATCATAACCACTTTCCAAAAAGTAATGTTTGTTCAAAATTGTAGCATGGTATAACTCAGACCACTTTCATGTGAATGAGGTAGAACCATTGGTGAGAATTTGTCTTTGATGGGTATACACTAGAAGTCCAATAAATTTATCACTGAATTATAAGAGGTAGCATGAGAAGGCAGAGAAGTTCATCATACAAGGTCTGAACTCCAGTGTCTTACTATTTCAAGCCTATCTCCTGCAATGTTTTATTAGTGAAATTAAGGTAAGGACTTTAATTTAGTCTGTACCAGAAATGCTTAAAGTGTTTTTTGTTGTTGTTTTTGTTTTGTTTTTTTTTAAAAAAAACATGCTTAAAGTTAAAATATTGTATCAGTATTATGGATTATTTGAAAAAAATAAAAATTTAATAAAACCAAAGTTATTATTAAATCTCATCAAATGTATCAAGTCCCTTTTCACTTACAAAGAAGGGCTTCATGCGACTTAGGAACACAACTAACTTACAAGGTCGATATCATTGCCTCTTCATCTCACAGATGGGCTCCATCGCCTTTATCCTGAGTTTAGCTCAGTGAAACAACAGTTAAGAAGAAAAAGGACATGTCCAAAACAGAATCACAGACTCACAATCTGAATACCATTTTCACTGTTGCTTGACCAATAAAATAGTGCAACATTCATCTTACCTTTCTGTAGCCATGCACTGAAAGGGAGCATTTTTCATAATATTATGGAAACAAGAATACTTGTGAGCTCTGATTAATAGAGACTGTGCAATGGGAACACAAATGAAAATACCTCACAGAACTTGCCATAAGGGGAATAAAGGAATAAGTAAAAACTTTGAATGGGGGTCTGGAGAAATGGTTCAGCAGGTAAGAGAATTCATTGTTCTTGCAGAGGATGTTTCAGTTCTCTGCATCCACATCCTTCAGCTTGGAACCTTCTAGAAATCTAACTCTTTCTGGTCACTTTGGGTACTGCCCTCTCATGTTCAAACAAACACTCAGCAAAATAGTTTTTAAAAAATAACAATCAATTTAAGAACAATCTAAGACCAGACTAACTGGAAACTCAGATCAGAGCTATTGGGCAATAGATGTTTTCAGTAGAGTTATAGAACCCTGGAAACTCAGAAATGGCAACATAGATTCATTCTTCCTGGAAAGGAAGAAGAGAGAGTGGAAGACATGGACATGGTAATCAAGAGAGATGAAAAGTGAGTGTTGTGAATTCTGGCTGTTGGCTGAATTTGTGTGCAGACATGAGCACTTAGGCCAGGCATTGATAGCTCAGTGAGGCAGATGACCTCAAGTGCTTCCAGCTTTTACTGACAACCAGGAAGTAAAGACAACAGAAGCGTGCTGGAATCCTCCCGGGCACATACATCTGGCAGAACAGTGTAGGAAGCCCTTAGCCTCTTGGATTGGTTCTCAGAATAAAGTGCATATGTTTTGAATCTTCTTATTTCTTGATCCTCAAAAATCAGCATTATTAAACTTGCATCATTGCCTTACGTACAGAGAAGGGAAGGTTTTTAAATAAGTGCATAGACGTATTCTAGGAAATGTCAAGTTTCTGAGCTGGAGAATTGGGACAGCTGTTAAGAGCAATTCCTGTTCAGTGTGGATCCTAGCACTGTTGTCAGACCTGGAACTCCAGCTGCAAAGGGTATGAGTTCCTCTTCTGGCCTCTATGGGCATATTCACACAGATGTACACACACACACACACACACACACACACACACACACACACACACACACACTACAAAATAAAAAAATATTTAAAATAAAGAAATGTCAGCTTTCTATTTATGATTGAACTGTAATGAAACTATGAAAAAACAGCCATCCATATAACACAAACACACACGCACACAACACACACACACACAGAAACACACAACACACCATGACCCTGATATTTATGAGGAGTGCTGTGGTTTATCTATCCTTTTTCCGGGCATCTACAGAAATGCTATTTGGCTGATGTGTCTGGCAGCAGTAGGGTTATGTTCTCTGCATCTCAAACAGCACCGAGCTGAATCTCGGGGCAGCACAGGACGACGCTGTCCTTTTCCCTGTCACTTTTGATTGTACTTTTATAATTATAACTATTGCTGTTGTGTCTGTAACTACTGCATATTGATGAACTCCTATGGACTGGAGCCTTGACATACATTATTTCCATTCTGTGTCTGAATACAATGCTCGAGATGTGAGCTATTATCCTCATTCTGAAAAGCCATTCAAGTTTCTTTCTGCAGCAAGTAGAGCTCAATGCAGAGATTCATAGTTGTATAAAGTGCCAAGCACAAGTGACTGAGTACTCAGCAGTACATGGCCTTCCATATCAACTGTGCCACACTTCTCAGAGCTCACAGAACATTGAGGAAGGGGAGGTGGAGAGAATGTAAGAGCGGTCAGATGATGAGCTGTGAAATGCTTTCTTCTAGACATGGCTGTTACACTTATGAACTCCCAGAACCCACAGCTACCTTCGTAAAACCTATGCTGTAACAGAAATAGCAGGGTCACATCTCTGTAAATGCCAGGGGTTGCACAACTGCTAAAGCATCTCCTGTAGGTGAGCCTAATCAAGGACTGTTTGAGAGACCAAGGATTGCTGGAGCAGACAATGCCAGCCAATCAGGAGCTGCTGTTTCAAAGAGATGCTTTCTTGGGATCAGTGGCTCGAGGGTGTAGGGTATTAAAGGAGCTGACAACAATGTTCAGATGAGCTTACTGCAGTTTCTCACCTGCTCTCTGAGTCTCTGTCGCTGACTCTGTGCCACCTCACCTCCAACCCCCAAGGGCAGGTAGGTTCAAGCATCAAGTAGTCCAAGAAACAGACAACACTGCATAGCTACAAGACAGTTTAGAATGTCAACACGGAGGGTAGCGATGCTTCCAAGGCCTCATTCCTGTCTTATCAGCTCTTTGAAGCTGATGATGGCTTCTGGGAGAGCAGTCACTTTGCTTTCTGAGGATGTCCATTGGTAGAGCTTATGTGCACATGGAAATGCAGTCATTCTCTGGCACATGGGCAACACTAAGGAGACCCAGTAGGTCCTTAATGAAAGAAACAGACATGAAGTTGGGAAAGAGATGTGTTGGGAAGTGGGAAGGTGGAGTGAGGGGTGAGGATTGGATATGATCAAGATGCATTGTATACATGCATGAAATTCTAAGAATAAAAATACAATCACAAAATATTTCTCCAGATGAGAAATGTCAGGTCAGGGCTTAGATTCTCACCTAAAATGAAGAATGACACACCTGTTCCATTTATACTGTCTTATGCCCTGTCATTGGGGCCACAAAATTTCACAGAATTCTCTGAATGTGCCACCTAATACAATGGAATAAAAATAATTAATGCCATAATGTAAGATTAATACAACAAAATTCCATGGCAAAACATTCAGACACTAATCTACAGGATTAAAAATAAAAATCTTCAGGGGAAAAAAATGGAATTATCTGTCTGCTTGCATAGCCAAACAGCAGATAGATCACTACTTCTGCAGCATCATTTGTACTATGTGAGTTATTTAGATTGTCACATATGCTCAGTGAGTACAAAAGTCAGTCAAGTGTAAAGTAAAGACAGACTGGTGTAGCTCATTCATTAATTTTCACAGCGGTTGGTTCTCCGC
>NW_022196891.1:18795548-18805786 GCF_008632895.1 Mastomys coucha | reverse complement strand
ACTAATTGAACTGCATTAGTGCAAGATATTCACCCAGAAAGAGTATTAAGCACTACAATTTTCAGCTTCTCTTAAAGGTCTAGACTTAAATAGTATTTAAATATGCTTATGGTGTTAAAGATGGTATTCTATTTAATTTCAAGAGGCATTAAAAATAATATCAGAACAGAACTGAGAGATGGCTCAGTTCAGAGTGCTTGGTGCTCTTGCGGAGGACCTGGGATTGTAGCTCCTCCACTGGGCTGCTTAGAAGCACTGGACCCAGTGTTCTCCTCTAGACTTTGTGCACTTCCCACATGTGGCACACAGAGGACACAAATACACACACACAAATACACACACACACAAATAGAAACAGACACCGACACATACACACATGCATACCTAGTAAAAATATAAACCTTTACACTTTCAGAAGTCTCATGGTAAGTAAGTGAGATAATTCTTGGGTTGGTAAAAACCTTCAAGCTTTTAAAATGTTGTTTTGAGACAACCATCATAAGAAAAATATGGAAATATGAGAAATGTGTTAGCTTCAAGATCAGCTCAGGAGATGTGCAGAGGAGCCACTGCTAAAAACTGTTTAAGAGGAAATGCCTCTTTTCCAGGCAAGCCCCCTGAAGCTCCTTATGTGCTGCCATTTTCTCCTGGTAGAGGAATTTACAGCCTCTCACATTTAGGACAAGTCAGACTAAAATACTAGACTTTTCTAGCCAGTTTAAATCCATGGACACTGGACTTGATGTATTTATTTTGCATATGGAAATATATTCCTGTGTATGCAGGAACATGTGCACGTGTTTGTAAGCATGCACATGCATGTAGGCCAGAAGGCAGCCTCAGCTCCTAGGTCTCTCACTGACTTCAATATTGCCAATTAGGTGACGCCAGCTTATTAGCAAGTCCCAGGAATCTATCTCCACCCCATCCCCACCATTGTTGTAGGTGGTTTTTTTTTTTATATGGATTCTAGGGGTAGAGCTTAGGTCTTTGTGTTTGCAAGGCAATCACTTTACGGCCTAAGCTGCACTTTGGCTTAGATTTTGATATATCTGAAAGATGGTTTTCCTTGTACTTACTCTTTGTTCCAAATGATGCTATAATTTTTAATTTCACAGATATGCTCGATCTGAGCCAGTTTTAACTCAATGAGATGCAGTTTTTACATGCACGCTGTGAATTCATGAGTGCAATGGCCATATCATGTCCAGAGGCCAGCATTTCATAGCACTGCCCTTGACGAGGCGCCCCACCCTGGTCCTCCATCTGGCCTTCACAATGTTCCTGCCTCTAAGTCATTATGCCTTCTCTGTGCCATCCACTACAGCGGTAACAGCCAGCATTCGATTTCAACCACATATTTTGTGTTTTAAGTGTTTATTTCCATTCTTCCTTTAGACTTTGACCATTCAAGTCTCCCAAAACAGGTAGGTATTTTATACAAATGGGGGAGGGGTGAATCCAAAACTCTACCTAAATACCCCAAGTCACTAGGTCCTTATGTTGCCAGCCATATGATTGCTTTCAGAAGGTCTTCCCTTTGGGTTCTGACAGTCACATGTTAATAGTCAAAGCTATAGTTTGACTATACAAGCTGTATTTCCAAAGGTCAACAGAAGTAAATACCAGTAACAGGGAAACAACTAATTAGAACTAGATTGCTGCTAGAACCAGCATATAAAGGCTCAGAGCTAAGATCATTTCCTTCATCAAGCTGATCAGGGTTAGAATTGCATCTGTCCATTTCTTGAGTAAGCCTGGTGCTCTTTATATTATGTGTAGTGGGGGTATGTACATACGTATTTTGGGGGGAGAGCGGAGATACATCTTCTCCATGTGGATGTATAGGGCAGTCAGAAGTTATTGTTAGGATACTTCTGATTCTGTTTCTTCCTTGTTTTATGAGGCAGAGTCTCTCAGTGAACCCAGAGTTCACCATTTTGACCAGGCTGGCTGGACAGTGAGTCCCTGGGATCCAGCTGACTCTGTCTCCTAGCATCATGTTCAGCTTTCACAGGAGCAGTCGGGCCCTCATACTTGCAGAGAATGTGCTTTGTCAAACTAAGCTGCCTGCAGACCCTGTGTTGTTTTCTGCTCTGAAGAACATCAGCTGAGGCAAAATAATTTGAGCTTAAGCTAAACCAAGGTTTAGAGGTGCTTCCTGTTCTACTTGGGGTACCCTTCCAAGGAGGACATTACATCGCTGTTTCCTGATTTTATTTAGCCACTGTGCCCTCCAAAGCTTTTAACTTATTCCACCCCAGACTTGAAAAAAACAAACAAAGAAAACAGAAACAACAAACAGTATGCATCTTCTGCTTATATTATACTCTCTCTTGGCCAAATCGCATGTTTTGCCTCAGTGTTCATAAAGTAATATCAGTGTTCATAAAGTAATAAAGTAGTATTCTACTCTATATGTCTACCTGCCGGCAGCCAGGTTGCTAGCCCATTGATACCTCCATTTTTCAAGCCCAAAACATTCCACAGTCTTCAGAATTATTTGCAGCTGCTCATGGAGAGATGACTTGGAATGTTTTCTGTATAAGCATGAGGTTCTGACTTTAGGTTCTAACATCCATAGATAAAAACAAACAAACAAACAAACAAACAAAACAGGTTTGGTACACCAGTGCTACGGGTTGAGGGTAGGTTACAGAGAATCGTTACTGTAATAGTGTGTTTCTATGCTGTGATAAGCACCATGATCAAAAGCAACTAGGGTCGCAAAGGGTTTATTTCACCTTACCACCGGAGTCCATTATCAGCAAAGTCAGGCCAGGAACTCAAGGCAAAAGTCGGGAAGTCATGGAAAAATTCTTCTCACACACTCCCCATAGCTTGTTCAGCCATCTTTCTTAACCAATCCAGGACCACCTACCAAGGGATGTCAAGGCCCACAGTCTGCTGTACCCTCCACATTAATCCTTAATCAAAAGAGCATCTTAACCGCATTGCTGACAACCCAATTTGATGAAGGCATTTTCTCAGTTGAGGTTTTCTTTTCATGGATACCTCCAGCTGTGTCAAGTTGACAGAAAACTAAGACTTACTGGCCACCAGTCTAGGTTCAGGTTTAGTGAGAGGACAGGTGTCAAGAAAATAGGATAGATAGAATAGCCTTCTCCAGTCTCTGCATGCACATACAAAGTGCACATATCTGCACATACACATGCATGAATACTGTGCCCATACATATACACAGGCACTAATAAAACATTCAGGCAAGGAGACATAGATGTAGTTAGGATAACACCAAAATTATGTACATTAAGCTCAGAGTGACCTTGGCAAATAATTTCATACTAGTATTCCTTTGAAAGAGTCCTAATGGAACATATACATGCTAATTGGATATATTTTTTTGAGGACTTGGCAGTCCAAACAGTATTAAGCACATAAACTTTGATCCTGAGGAAAGCTGTTAACACCTAATTTGAAAATTAGTTTTGTAAATTTTACAAATTAAAACTTTTTCATCTTTGCTTTATACTGTGTTTGAAGGTTAAAAACTTTAGAGCAAGAATCTATGATAGAAGAAAGGTGTGATCTTTAAAGAACTAAAATCATATCAAAATGATTTAATATCAGTATTTCTTCCCAAGCAAATATTTTCATCTTGAAGATGCTATAATCTAAAAAAATTGCAATAATGTTCATATGCGTTTTCACTCTACCAAATGCAAGGTAAGATTATGAAAGCTTTTTCTGCCTCTTAGATGTTTGCTTAAGTTTGGAGAGGTATTGGAATGGGAAATTAGAGAGAGACAAAAAAGCTGATAAAAGCATGAGAATATTAGCAATCATATACCAGAGGCCAGGCTTTTTTTTAAAAAAAAAAAAGTCTGTCATCCAAGTTTCAAGCAAAATCCATTAGCAATTCCTACAGGAGGGGTGGAGAAAGACGTTTGATTGCTTTGTAAAGTTTGCGCTTTGTGTCTTCCCAACTCTTAGAAGCATAAATTGTGTCAGTAGGAAGTTCTCTTCTGAGGATGAGAGATGGAGTAGCTCTAAGCCGGCACCAGGTGAGAAGAAAACTAGAAACCATAAGGCTATGAAGTAAATGGAAGGGCTGGGAGGCAGCTCAGAGGGTTAGGCATCTGCCTCACTAGTGTTACAACTAGAATTAGGATCCTTAGCATCTATACAAATGCCAGATGGGTGGCAACTCCTGATCCTGTATGTAAGACATAGAGAAAGCAGAAGCTGAAACACAGACAAATAAGTAGCTCTGGGTTCAAATGAGAGACCTTGCTTCTGCTTATAAGAATGAGGGTGATTATATAAGACACCTTATATAATAATCTGATCCTGCATATACATACTCACATGTCCACACAAACACAAACACACACACACACACACACACAGAGTCACACGCCCACAAGACATATATACATCAATACCAACAACAAAAGGGCTGCTTGTGCACAGAGAGAGCACCCTGGACAATATCTTTTATTCAGGTGTGCATTTTAAAGAGCAAGCCCAGAACTCAGGTCCAGGCTCAGTATGTGTATATGGATCCCATGCACAAATAATGTAAGTAGCAAGGGAAAAATGATACTCAGACCAGTTACTTAGTGAGAAAAGGTTCATGAGGTACCTGGAGAGATCTATGTCCCCAAACAGGTACTTTCCAGTAATGGCCCACCTGGAATAGAGACCCTTCTAATAGGGCAGGGAATAAACTCAGAATGCACATGGCTGCCTGTCCATTTCTGAGTGGGAGGCAAGGACATTGTTGGGATTTTGGCTTGGGGATGAAAATGAGTGAGTGTTTAGTGATTGCTCAACAGGAGAATCTTCTGTCAATATGCACACACTGAAGCCATGCTTACAGTGGTTAACAGTGAGATGCACAAATAAAGAAACTTCTGAATTTAGACCTCAGGAGATGTAGGAAGAAGAGTCACGGGTGGATGCATTTTCAGGATACCAGCCTTCTCCATCCAACAGGCTCAGGAAGGGTGCATCTCCTTTACTCCAAGTAGCTTACTACCTAAGCTTTCTGGTATAAGAAGATAGGTCTTTTGGACACACTTTGATTGGTGGGTCGATTTGAGATTTTGCTGGATCTCTGGTATAGAGCATGCACTTTTCTTATTGCTGTGACAAAATGCCTTACAAAGGCAACTTAAGTAAAGAAGGGTTTATTTATTCTTCTTTTTGCTTTGTTTGTCTGCTGTCTGTCTTTCTGTCTATCTGTTTGTCTCCCACCTGTGGATCTGTCGATCTACATCATCCATCTCCTCTATCTACTATCTGCCTATCATCTGTCTGTCTGTTGGTCTGTCTGTCGCTCAACTGTCAATCTGTCTATCTCATCTATCTATTTACTATCTATCACGTGTCTATCATTTATCTCTGTGTGTGTCTATGTGTGCATGTTATGTGTAAATGGGTGCCTATGGAGGCCAGAAGAGATTATTGGATTCCTTAGAATTGGAGTTACAGGTTAGGTGATTGAGAGCCTTCTGGTGGGAGTGCTGGAAACCAAACTGAGTTGCTCTGGGAAAGCTGCAGGTGCTTTTAATAAACGATTCATGTCTTCATCTCCAACCAAGCTTTATTTTGACTCTCTGTTCAAGATCACATTGCATCATGTCACAGAAGTTATGGAAGTAGAAGCACGAGGCAGCTGGTCTCATTGCACCAAATCAGAAAACAGAGATGAATCGTAGTGCTCAGCTAACTTTTTCCTTTTTAATCAGTCTAGAACCCCCAGCCCATGGGATCTTGTTACCCATATTTAGGGTGAGTCCTCCCACCTTAATTATTTAAGTTTACTATCTCCAGCAGGAACAAAGCCAGGGGTTTGTCTCTGAGATGATTTTAGATGCTCTCGAATTGACTTTCAGTACTATCAATAAAGGCATGCCTCTCTGAACTACTAAGGACTCGTGTGTCCATAGGAAAAACACAGTTCATCACCTAGAGAATTTGTGATGAAGTATAATGCTTAATGGCCTTTCTAAGCTGGCACTCTCTCCAGGAGCATCCTCCATACCAGTATCTGAGAAGAAATATTTCTGTCCATCTTAATTTAGTTGGAGCAGATCTTTTTTAAAAAACAAAACAAACAAACAAATAAAACATCTAAATGACATGCTCTGAGAGATCTCTCAAAAGAGAGACTGGCCATGAATCAAGCAGTGTTCCCATATAAAACAGAATTTAAATTATCTTTAAATTGTGTTTAAATGAGTTGTATGTATTTGTCAGAGTAGAAAACAGAGACATTTTGCTGCTCTGTGAACATCCCTTCAAAACTGGTATTAATTCCCACTGTGAGGTATATAGAAGGCTGAAAAGTAATCCAGTTATGGATTACATCTAAGAGGAACTATGGAAAACGATGAAAAAAAACCAAACAAACAGGAATCTGAGAACTCAGTTGGCAGAGTTTTGCCTAACACGCATGATGTCTGGGGTTCTATATTTAACATCATATAAAGCATAGATAGTGAGTCATACTTGTAATCTAAGCCACTGGGGATTAGAAACAGAAGGATTACATGTTAACCATCATCCCTGGCTATCTTGTGAGTTTGAGGCCAGCCTGGGATACATGAGTTCCTGTCTCTATCCACTTTTCAAAACAATAAGTGAGGCCATAAGGTCTGGGACCGTCAAGCAATGGGAACTGTGGTTTTACAGAGCAGAGTGGCCAGGCCTAGGAGGCTTTATGTTATCATGTGACACCCTGTACAAGGCTGTGACTCTGCAGAGATGCAACCAGAAAAGAAAAAGAAAATCTTTCCACTGAGGCTGCTTGACTTCAGACTTTCCAGATGTTGGAACTGTGAGACAACTTACACTCCATTATTTATTTCAACATAAAATGGACTCAACAACTTTTAAAAGAATTTCCTCTCTTGCTGTTGGTATTTGGCCAAGTTGGGGACTGGTGCTATGAATAAAAAGAATTCATGTTTATAGACGCTAAAGAGGTTAATTAAATGTCAGTACTCTTGAATGAAGTCTCAGTACGGAGAGAAGAGTGTCTATGTATTTTAAAAGTCATGATATTATCAGTTCTAAAATAAAAATTATATGAAATTAGTATCCATCTGTTGTCTTATGAAAAAGAAGCCCAACTGAACCCAGGAATTCAAGGCCTACAGTATTTATAAGAGATCTCTCTCTCTTAAATATAATAAATAGGTGGACAGAGATTAACCTCAACACCTGGATATGAGAGCCAAGTCATGTAATTCTCTTGCAGTTTCCAGGTATAATTGTATTTGGATTCATTTTTACAAAATTGAGCTGAACAGCATAGGCATAGATAGGTCCATTAGAATATTTAAAAATTCTAATTAATTGGCATTGGTCTTCTCAATTAAACTTGTTCGTTGGTCTCCCTCCTGCCTGTTTTTTTCTCCCTTCTCCCTACAGATCCCTTTTCTACATTTACCCCTGGTTAAAATCAGTCGGTCACAAAAGTAATGTCAGTTTAATTATATGTTTTTCAATGTCTAATACTGATAATGCTAATACTAGCCCAGAGAGTGTGCCAACACATCTAGCAAATGGTCTTATTTTAAAGGAAATTATCATGTAGCTTGAGACTGTATGGAAATTAGACACTAAAACCCCAAATCACAAAAGACTGCGTTAAAGAAAACTGGAAACCCCTGTAAACACTGTGTTTGTAGCAGAGTGAAAACTTTGATCTGCAAGAGAGGAAAAAGAGAGAAGGTACATAGAAGGCATTTTCAGGCATCAAATTAACAACTGAAAAAGAAATGATGATGGAGAAGTAAAAGTTAATGAGGTGAGGGAAATTGGACTTTATTGATTAACAAACTAACTAAGCAGGTAACTAACCATGAATCTTTTTGGAATCAAGAACCTAAATAGGTTTCCAAGGAGTATTTGTCAATAATGTGAATTTATTAAAATGAAATGGAATGTAGCTCACAGAGATGCAGCCTTACCCTATAAAAGTATGCTATGCACACCTTTGTCTCTAATGGTGCTTAGCCAAAAGTGCATTTGATTCTTTTCCTATCTTGGGGGTAAACTGAGTTCCATAATATCGTCACTGTTCATAGCAATTGCCCCTGGGATATAAGTGTTTCTCAGAGATTCACATGAACACAGTTCTTCAGCTCAGATGAGTATATGAGGCTATAGGTTAAACAGGATTCCATTGCTAGATGATGAAGAGTAACAAGAAAACATATTAAAAATGCCATGGCTTTGTTTTTAATTTTGTTTTGTTTTTTAGTTTTTTGAGACAGGGTTTCTCTGTGTAGCCCTGGCTGTCCTGGAATTCACTCTATAGGCCAAGCTGTCCTCGAACTCATAAATCCACCTGTCTCTGCTCCCAAGTGCTGGGATTAAAGGTGGGCACCACCACCGCCTAGCAGGCTTTGTTTTTAAAATATCACATTATTAAATGAGATATTTTTGTGATCGATTAAACATTAACTTTTACTTCTCTGTCATTATTTCTTTTTCAGGTGTTAGTTTGATGCCTATAAATGCCTTCTATCTACCTCTTGGTTTTGTTCCTTTCTTGCAAGTCAAAAATTTTCACTCTACAACAAACACAATGTTTAGGCAGGTTTCAAGTTTTCTCTGATGCAGTCTCCTGTGACTTGGAGTTTTAGTGTCTGATTTCCATACATTGAGCTTTTCCACATTAAATTAAATTTTATAATGGCTTTAGAAAACTGGACCTGTTGCTGCCATTGTTCTTGGTTACTCTCCAGGACTAGCTGGAAAGACCTGTATGCTGTGGGCACCACACCCTTTGGTTGCAAGACGTATAGAGGCCAAGCTGGAACAGTGCTGAAAGCTTCCTCACTATTGACTGTCTTTTGAGAGGTCAGTGAGAAGGAAAAACAGGTACAAGAAAAAGAGACTTAAAATAGTACAGACTTTTGTCAGAGTCCACTATCCATCTGGGGTGGCTGCATGTCAGAGATGGAGAACTGTTTTCTTTTTGGTCCTCAGCTAACATTGCTAAGGATAACCAGTGAGTATAAAGGATAGTGTTAAGTGGTCCATAAACTTCTCTTATGGCCAAACATTACTAGTGGTCTTAGGGAGGCAGTAGTGGGAATCTAGGAAAACAAGGTAATTTTAGTCCTTGAAAGCTAATTATGTGGTTTTGGTAAACTGCCAGAACTTTTCAAAATGACACTTGGTAAAGTAATGTGGCCTGTAGCTAAGACCATTCACAGTGATAGAGGTGCTGTGTGGGGTTCTGTTGGAGAAAAGTCATTGACACTCTTACTCAGCTGAGAGCCCTGAAAGCTACAATATGTCAAACTGGCATGATAGTGGCACAACTGTCAAGGGAGCAACAAACCACTTTATTATTCAATGTTAGGCCTACTCCACAGGAGGAATTTATGTCTACCACCATAACCCTGCTCAAAAGGTATGGCCGGGGAGGTCATATGACCTAGATAAGAACTTACTACTAATCTCTTGGTCACCTGGTTGATGACATATTACCAGGCGTATACTGTAAAGTTTCATATGCCTCATTCTATAGCATCCCAGGAAATGTGATTTCTATTTAAGAAATAGATACCCAAGCCTATGTCCTGTCGGCCGCCTTACCCGTTCAGCGGAAATAAGGAGGCAAACATGAGCCCTTCTCCAAGCAGATTTTATTCAGGAACCCTTATTTTACTTCTTAATAATATCTCTAATCTCTATAATCTCTATTATCTCTCTCTAAGCCTCCCTAGTAGCTGGGACTACTGGTGTGCGCCACCACCACCTGGTTCATAATAATCCTCTCTCTAGTAGAATCTAGTAGAATCTAGTAGTCTCCTGCCTTTGCAGGTTAAATACTTTTCCTGGTCCCAATCAGCATCAGCTACGTGGCAACACATAATAGGCTGCAGGAAATTCATATCAGCTTATGTCACAAACTGGAGGCACTCAGCTTCTCCAACTAATGGCTTGATTATCAATGCTCTCTGCTTTGGCCAGAGACCAGGTATTTAATATATATGTATATAGGGTGGCAGCTGCGGCTCCCCACAATGTCCTTCCAAGTCAATTAAGCACACAAAGGGGTAATCTAGTCTATTCTCCATGAGAGTTGCTCTCTCTTCACTGTTCATTTCTTTCAATATAACAATGTGAACTTATATGCTCATGCTTTTTGTTATGGTTTTTGTTATTGATGGTGGTGGTGATGGTGGAGGTGGTGGTGGTGATGGTGGAGGTGGTGGTGGTGATGGTGGAGGTGGTGGTGGTGGTGGTGG
>NW_022196891.1:18791314-18795382 GCF_008632895.1 Mastomys coucha | reverse complement strand
GTGGTGGTGGTGGTGTTAGCGGTGATGGTGGTGGTGTAGGTGCTATAGGTGGTATAGGTAGTGGTGGTATAGGTGGTGGTGGTGGTGGTGGTAGAAGTGGAGGTGGTGGTGGTGGAGGAGGTGGTAGTAGTGGAGGTGGTAGTAGTGGTAGGTGTGCAGGTACATGTAGAGGCCAGAAATTCAAATCATATTTCTTCTTTCATCTTTTTTTTTGAGCTACAATCTCAAAGTGAATGAGAAACGCACCAATATTTCTTGTCTGTCTATGTAGTTGAAAGACCCCAGAACAGGGGAGATCCTTACTCAAGTCTTGGGATGACGCGACCACCCAATAACTCAGGAGAGACCAAACTTGCTGCAATCACATGAGGTTTATTTGGGATAGGCTGGTACTGGGGTCGATCTCACGACCATGTTGGCCAGAGGAGTTCAACCCTGAACACAAGAAGTGAGGAGCATTTAAAGGGAAAAACCACATGGGGGCGGGGAGAGGGTTACCAAGGAAATATAACATAAAAACAGTGGAAAATTTCAGAGAGACCCAACCCAAGGTATTCAGTCAGGGAGGGGAACATATTCATTCTAGGAATGTAATCTTCATCTACCGGTCGACGGGGTGGAGAGGCTTGTAAGCCAGTAGACCTTCATTCCTAATTCTGCCCTCATTGTAGATCACTCAGGAGGGGCAGGTTTCAGGAACCAGAGCCCTGAGGCTGAGTTAGCCAAGTTCCTGGAACTGGCTACTCCACGTTTTTGGCTTGTTACAGAGGTTTTCCATGCCCCCTTTTAGGTAAAGGTTATACATTATACATACATTTCTATTAAATGCCCTCATTTTAAATTCTAAGATTCTCCAGCCTTTCATAGTAAACTCTAGGGGTCCTCTAGTTTCCACTTCCCTAGCAGGGCTAAGCCCTGGGATACAGGTGTGCACCTGCCATCAGTTTTTTTAATGTGGGCTTTGGGGATCAAACTCAGGTCCTCATGCTTACACAAGTACTTCACCAACAGAGCCATCTCCCTAGCACTACCATTGGTCTACATTTGAGTATATAGCACATGGGTATTTTGTTTACTTTCAGGCCAATTATGCTCCAGCTTAAATAAAGTATTTTAGAACATTGAAAAGAAAGACAAAAAGATTAGTAATCAATAAAACATGAAGTTTTGTCAGCAAATAAAATAGATGCTATATCTGGAAATACTTCATTCACTTCATGTACTGAATGGTCACTGCACTGATTAAGCATCAAGAACATTTGTTTTATAAGAAGGATAAATGTTATTTATTTCTTGCTCCATTATCAGGTAAAAATACTTATTATAAACTTTAAAAATGCTAAAAATAACAAATCAAACATGCATAGTTGCTCTACCAGATACTATTATGATTTTGATATAATTTCTATAGTTAGATGCTTTATTCTTGCTGACAAACCCTGAACATTTTAATTATTTTTAAATTGTAATTAAATGTGCTTTACAGGTTTATGAAAAATGTCAAAGTTAAAGTATTTTATTTTTTAAACTCATTCATCTATTTGTGGGAAGAGAGTAAGAATGTACAGCATAGTGCTTGGGTGGAGGACAGAAGAGGACAGCTTTCAAGAGTCCGTTCTCTCTTTTCATCTTGGAGCTCTGGGAGATCAAACCCAAATCATTAGGCTTAACTGCAAGCACATTACCTCGTTACCATCTTGTATATGATATTTTATATTGTGATTAATTCATGATACAGTGAAAAACAAAAGGTTTTATGGAAACAAATAGAAGCTATATTACCATGATTAAGTATCCCCCTGCTTTGGTTACTGCTTTTTTAAAAAATTCATTTTAGCTCTATATCATAGCAGGGAATGCTCAGATAGAACTCTTCTCAAAAACATTATTTTTATGTGATATCAATATCCTCATGCTTGCACAGCAAATGTTCATACCTACTTGGCCATCTTCCTAGCCTGGAAATGTGAATCTTTACCCATACTCTGACAAAGCATGATAGCTCTCACCTTCATCGGCTGAAAAATTATTAGAAGGATACAACAAAAACAGATGGTTGAATGTGATCTGGCATCCCAAAATTACATGAAAAAATATCCAGGTTTCATTCAGAACAAGAATACCACAAGTAAGATCAAAAGGTACAGTTGAAAGCTGCTCACACGAGGCTGGGAGAGCTGTAAGTCCTATCTAACACAAACTTCACAAAGCTCATCATATAGCAACTCCAGTAATTCACTGTGAACATTCCTGAAACAAAAATATAGCCACTGGTAGTTTCCTGATGAAAGATTACAATACTCAGCTTCCCTTGTGTACCATAGAAGTGGTTTCTTACCCCTATAGGGGGAGCTTCATCCCATCTTCCTCTCTAGGCATCTTGAGTATCCCCACATTCTCTCAACTGTGAATAAACATGATCCCAATGAAGATCAGACCTACCCTCTCCTTCTTTCCTCCTTCTGTCACTCTACAGCTTCTTCTTAATAATCTAATAGTCACACACAGTAAGATGACTGTTTCAGCAATGACTCATTAGAGATAAGCAAGACCCAAATAAAGACCAGTGAGATGACTTAGCAACTGAAAGTGATTGTTCTAAAAGCTCGAGTTCAATCCCTGAATTGCACAAAAGGGAATGGAGAGCATTGACTCCCTCAAGCTGTCCTCTGACATCTGAACATACATTGTGACATGTGTGCATGCACACACACACACACACACACAAATACAAACACCACCACCACCACCACCACCACCACCACCCTGGTACCACCACTATAAGATGAATAATTTTAGAGAACCAAGTGGAAGTTCTTGAAAAAAATTATAATAAAATGAAATAAAATTTCAGTGGAAAGACAGAAATTTATTGAATTTAAAAAAAAAAGAAGCATTAAAAGTTATATAGGCCAGCAGTTCTGAACTTGTGGGTTGAGTCCCCTTTGGGAAACAACCCTTTCATAGGGGCTACATATTAGATATCCTGCATATCAAATATTTATTCTATGATTGATACAGCAGCACAATCTTATGAAGTAGCAATGAAAATAATTTTATGGTTGTGGGGTCACTGCAACATGAGGAACTGTATTAAAGAGTCACAGAATTAAAAAGGTTGAGAATCACTGATCTAGACAAAAGGTGGAGGAAAACCTGTAATCTCAACACTTAGGGTGTGGCTGCAGGAGAATTAGAAAATCAAGGTCATCTTCAGCTATACAGAGTTCTGATCAGCCTGGGCTATAAGATACTGCTTCAAAAAATAACCCCTAGACAATGAAAGAAAGAAAAAAGGGAAGAAAGTAGGAAAGGTGAGAGGATGGAAGGAGGAAGGAGGGAGAAAAGAAAAAGGAAGGAAGGAAGGAAGGAAGGAAGGAAGGAAGGAAAGAAGGAAGAAAGGAAGGAAGGACTCAATCTAAATAGCTTAGCTAAAACAGAAAACAAACACAATAACCAAAGGAGCTTAGAGATGTACAGAAATGTAATAAAATTCCCAGCATTCATTTCTCAGGGCATGTTGTAGCCACAAGCAGCTATGCAAACCAGGTCTCTGGAAGAGAGGCAGGGGCCTGAGAAAATAAGGGAATCAGACGAGAGGGAAAAAATAAGACTGAGTCATGGTTTCTGATCAAGATCTGATGTGTATTATGAATCTGGGGACTAAATAGGCAGGTAAACCCATCCCCCAGTAAGCCAGGATCTTGTGGCCAAATTAGCATCTTGATGTTAGGTGTGGAGGCAGGTGAAGCAGCTCAGCATGGCTTAGTTCCTAGCAGGAACTTCAAGAGAGGCAGAGAAGTGGCAGAACAAAAGGGCTTTGTTTATCTCAGGAAGCCTCACCCTAGGTGAGGTAGCTGCTTTGTGGCAAGGGCAAGGTCTGAATCAGCCAGCTTTTGGCTGAGGGAGGTTACAGGGGCACTATAAGTGATGGTGAAAATGGCAGTCTGAGCATGCTGCAATGGTGATGCATAGGAATTGAAAGACTGGAGAATCTTAGAATGAGGGCATTTAATAGAAATGTATGTATAATGTGTAACTTTTACTTAAAGAAGGCATAGGAAGTCT
>NW_022196891.1:18789584-18790816 GCF_008632895.1 Mastomys coucha | reverse complement strand
TTTCCTTTAAATACTGCTTACTCCTCTTGCTCGTGGTCGAACCCCTCTGGCCTGCCAGGCTATGAGTTTGACGCCAGATCTGGAATAAACCTCATGTGATTACAGCAAGTTCGGTCTCTCGTGAGTCATTGGGTGGTCGCGTCATCTCGAGACATGAATAAGGATCTCCCCAGTTCTGGGGTCTTTCAGAATCTAGCTGGCAAACAACAGATTCCAGAACCAACAAGTTTCATCGACTAGGAGGACACCTAATTAAACCTAACTAAACTTTAGCAAGCTGGAGAGATGGAACAAAGGGCAAGAGCATTTACTGCCCATACAGAAGCCCCAACTCTTTTCCAACACCCACATGCGCGCACTCAGTGACAAACGATACGCATACACAAATATAAAAATAAAGATTTTTTTAAATTCCCAAAACTAAAAATGAATAAAATAAGTTTCAATCAACCATAAAATAAAACCATCTTCTCTATATAGCCAAACATTTTGAAAGAAGTCCCATCTCTCATTAGAAGTAAAAATAGTAATAATAATAAACCTCATTGCGGGGACCATAAAGAACTACAGAAGTGTGTCAAGTGTTGGACAAAAGAGACCTTCTTCCCAGAAGTGAGTATCTTGCAGTCCTGCAGTAATAGGAAGAACATGAAGATATACTTTGATATAAAAAAAAAAAGAAAAAGAAAAGCTTGGTCACCAGGAGATAAGATAAGCTAAAGACCTTTCTCTATCGACCCAGGTCATAGAAGACTATCAGGGGAGTAAAGAGGTAGCTCCAGCTGTTGGGGACCCAGCACTCTAGCATTCTCTCTGAATGCATTACTTCAGGAGAAACCTGCACATACACAGACACACAGATCAAACACAAACAATGACAGACAGACAGACATAGACACACACAGAGAAAAATAAATAATAAATATTTTAAGGACAGAATATTAGAGCACTAAGAGAGAGAGAAAGAGAGAGACAGAGACACAGAGAGACAGAAACAGAGACAGAGAGACACAGAGAGAGAGAAGAGAGAGAGAGGAGTGCATGGTAAGCAAAAAGGGCTTTCCATTGTCTCTTATTTTCCAAATTATGTCTGTTGGTTGAGGACAAACTTATCTCGAATCGGGTTTATATATTCATATAAATAATCCACTAGGAAATGCTTGCTTGTAAAAGTGGAGTTGAGGCTGATGAATATCAAATGGCTGAGAAGCACCTAAAGAAATGTTCAACAT
>NW_022196891.1:18787745-18788451 GCF_008632895.1 Mastomys coucha | reverse complement strand
TCACAGGATCACAGAGACAACTTGACTCTGAGGAGTTCTGACACAACCAGGATCACAGGAAGAACAGGCTCCAGTCAGATATAGCAAGGGCAGGTAGCACTAGAGTTAACCAGATGGCAAGGGGCAAGCAAAAGAAAATAAACAACACAAACCAAGGTTACTTGCCATCATCAGAACCCAATTCTCCCACCATAGCAAGTCCTGGATACACCATCACACCAGAAACACAAGATTCAGACCTATAATCACTTATCATGATGATGATACAGGACCTTAAGAAAGACATAAATAGCACCCTCAAAGAAATACATGAGAACACAAGAGCTAGAAGCTCTTAAAGAGGAAACACAAAAATCCCTTAAAGAACTACAGGAAAACACAATAAAACAGGTGAAGGAAATGAGCGAAACCATCCAGAATCTAAAAATGGAAATAGAAACAATAAAGAAAACAGAAAGAGAGACAACCCTGGATGACCAACAGAATACAAGAGATAGAAGAGAGAATCTCAGGGGCAGAAGACACCTTAGAAAACATTGACACAACAGTCAAAGAAAATGCAAAAAGCAAAAAGCTCCTAACCCAAAACATCCAGGATATCCAAGATGCAATGAGAAGACCAAACCTAAGGATAATAAGTATAGAAGAGAGTGAAGACTCCTAAGGTAATGGGCCAGTAAATATCTTCAACAAAATTATAGAAGAA
>NW_022196891.1:18760248-18785992 GCF_008632895.1 Mastomys coucha | reverse complement strand
CCCAATCACAAAAGAACACACATGGTATGCACTCTCTGATAAGTGGTTATTAGCCCAGAAGTTCGAAACACACAAAGAACAACTCACAAACCACAAGGAATTCAAGAAGAAGGAAGACCAAAATGTGGACATTTCATTTCTTCTTAAAAGATGGAACAAAATACCCATGGAAGGATTTGCAGAGACTAACTATGGAGCAGAGAATGAAGAAAGAACAAGCTATCCTGATATAACTGTCTCCTGAGAGGCTCTGACAGTACCTGACTAATACAGATGTAGAGGTTAACAGCCATCCATTGAACTGAGTATAGGGTCCCCAATGAAGGAGTTAGAGAAAGGACCAAAGGAGCTGAAGGGTTTGCAGCCCCTTAGGATGAACAACAATATGAACTAACTAGTACCCTCAGAGCTTCCAGGGACTCAACCACCAACCAAGGACTATACATGGTGGGCCTGATTGTTCTGGCAGCATGTGTACAGTAGAGGATTGCAAAGTTGATCATCATGGGAGGAGAGGCCTTTAGCCCTGTGAAGGTTCTGTGCCCCAATGTAGGGGAATGCCAGGGCCAATAAGTGGGAGAGGATGGGGTGGCAAGCAGGGAGACGGGGGAGGCAACAGAGGTTTGTTCTTGTTGGTTTGGGGGGTTTTTTTGATCTATTTTTTTTTGAGGGGAAACTGGGAAAGAAGAAATCATATTACATGTAAATAAAGAAAATATCTAATAAAAAAAGTGGAGTTGAGGGAAGGTACAGAGAGAGATAAGGACCTTATACTTCACCCAAACTTTTTTTAAAATTTTTTATCAGATATTTTCTTTATTTACATTTCAAATGATATCCCCTTTCCTAGTTTCCCCTCTGGAATAAAAATAAAACTATTTCCCACCCCCTTCATGCTCATCAACCCACCCTCTCCCACTTCCTGGCCCTGGCATTCTTCTACACTGGGACATAGAGCCTTCACAGGACCAAGGGCCTCTGCTCCCCTTGATGACCAACTAGGCCATCCTCTGCTACATATGAAGCTGGAGCCATGAGTCCTACCATGTGTACTCTTTGGTTGGTGGTTTAGTCCCTGGGAGCTCTGAAGGTACTAGTTAGTTCATATTGTTTTTCATCCTATGGGGCTGCAAACCCTTCAGCTCCTTGGGTCCTTTCTCTAGCTCCTTCATTGGGGACCCTCTACTCAGTTCAATGGATGGCTGTGAGCCTCTACTTCTGTATTAGCTGGGCACTGTCAGAGCCTCTCAGGAGACAGCTATATCAGGCTCCTGTCACCCAGCACTTGTTGGCATCCAGAATAGTGTCTGGGTTTGTCTTCACCCAAACTTTAAACAGGTAAAAACCATAGCACTCATGAAACATAATTCAACTCCCAGAGCAAGTGCTGAAAGAGCTATAAAGAGAAATCCACTCAAAAGAAATATAGGAGAAGAGGGATTATAAAGGTGTTTGAGAAGGAAGAAATAAAAAGCAGAAATATGAAAGCATACAAATTGAATGTTTTAAAAAATGGAAGCAGTGGTGTATTCATAATTAAACTAAGTAGAAATTACTTGAATCAAAAGACATATGGGAAGGGTGAATTAACAACAGAAACCACATTTTGAAAATAAGAACTCCCATCAAGGCTGGAGAGGTAACTCTGTAGTGAGGAGGTTGCTGCTCCTGCAGAGGAGCAGAGTTCAATTCCAGCATTCCAATACTGAGCAACTCCCATCTGCCTGTAACTCCAGCTGCAGGGTACTAAACACCCTATTCTGTACACACATCCAACAGAGATATACATAACTTAAATTAAATAACTGTTCAGAAAAAAAGAACCCACTTCAAATCAAACAATGTGCATGCACTGACAAATCCACAGGGACATACCTTGTAAACCTTAATGAAAATGAGCATAAAATTTAGAATAAAGAAGGTCCTCTCACACAGTGAAACCAAAATTACATCCTGCAAATAGCCAAGCTATGGATGTACCTTCCAAACCCTGTAGATCTCCAGTCAGTTCTCCTCATTCTCAGAGTCCTTCTATCCTCTAGACTCTGGATTCCAATGTTTGGCAAATCAAACCCTAACGCATGTTTGCTTTTACTTCATGAAATAATCTATGCAACCATTGCTAAGTCCACAGACAGGAGTATCACATTTCAAATGTCCAGCAGGTAAGACACTGTGCCAGTGGCCGACCCCTGGATGAAAACGGTTTTCATCATGAAACAGAGTGAAATTTTAAGAACTTTTTTTAACTTATATTTTAATAGACTCTTGGTTTTTATTCATTAATCAATTTATTAATTCACTTGACATCTCAATAACAGCCCCTGCTCCTCCCAGTCTCCTCCTCACACGGGACCTCCTCCCTCCCCTTCTTCTCTGAGAAGTGAGTGGTCCCCCTGGACACCAACCTGGCCTGGCACCTCAAGTCACTGCAGGGCTAGGCACATCCTCTCCCCTTGCAGCAAGACAAGCAGCCTAGTTAGGGGAACAGAATCCACAGTCAGACAACAGAGTCAAGTTTTATTTTTATTGTTATTATATGTATACAGGTATGCAGCTATATATGAATATGTGCATGTATGTGCAGGCACTCTCAGAGGCCGGAAGAAAGGCTTTTTGTCTCCCGAAGCTGAAGTTACAGGCAATTGTGAGCCTCCCAAGATGCGTGCTGGAAACCAAACTCAAGTCCTCTGCCAGGGTAGTATGTGAGCCATCTCTTCAGCCCCTACAATATACTTACTGTTCATTTGTTTCTTTGTTCAAATGGACTATGAATCTTGACAAGTCTTTTAAGTTTATTTCTCCAGGCACTTTTTTTGTTTGTAGTTACTATAGATTTTAATGTTTAATAAATAGCTTCAAGGTAAATTGAATATATTTAAGTATTTGGAACACGACTTAAAGAGAGATTTAAGGCCCGAATATCCTGTGTATTACATTGTTGAAACTTCACCCAGTACTGGGCTGCCCCAGCATTATTGTTGAAAATATGACTGAATAACCAAAATACTGAAGGACAAACAAAACCTCCTAGAATTTGGATAAGGTCATTAGATATGAATATGAATCAATCAATTCACATGCTCTACTCTTGATGAAAATCACACATTTCAGAATCAATCTTTTAATGAACTGAGAACTTAGTAAAGTTCTATATCTTTCAACAAGCAGGGCATAAAAAGTCAAAAAACACATCGTGAATATAAATTAGCAGAAATTTATCCTCAAGAAAAGATTGAAACAGAGGGGTCATATTTCAGACATTTAATTTCTATCAGATGTGATTTAGTAAGTGTGATAGTATTTAGCTCTTTCTGACAGTCAAACTTAACCCTTCTTGGAAACTGAAGCCCCAAGGAAGGCACACATCAAATCTAAGTTATTTCAAATATTTCAAATATTTGCCATGAACTGTGATTCAGAATTCTATGTCCAAGATTCCAGAAACAAATTAGTTACACACTTTAAAGTTCATATCATGTGGAGTGGCATGATGAAACCCCATATTGTTCTGTTGTTTCCCATCCCTGGTGTAATTGGCCTATCTCTCTGTTTTGGCTATCCATGGCAAGACACTATTCACCTCGTTGAGCTTTAAGGAATGTCCTGGTTTGCTCTTCTGTTCCTGTAATAAAACACTGGCCAAAGGCAATCCTAGGGAGGTGCTATCTGGCATATAAGTTATAGTCCATCATCAAAGGAAGCCAAGGCAAGAATCTGGGGGAGCTAAAGCAGAAGCAATGGAGGAAAGCTGCTCACTGGCTTGCTTTCCAGCTCATGTTCAAGTACGTTTCCTGTACAGCCCAGACCCACCTGTCCAGGGATGGCACTGTCTACAGTGGGAAACAGTTAACAATTAATAGAATGCCACAGAGCCAATCTGATTGAGCACTCCTTCAGCTGAAGTTTTTTTCTTTCCAGGTGATTCTAGGTCTGTGTGTAGTGGACAACTAACGCTCATTAGGACAGTGGTCCTTCAAAGATTCCAATCATTGTGTAAATGAACCACATTTTCTGTATCCAGGCTTCTGTCCTGGGACATCTAGGTTGTTTCCAGCTTCTGGCTATCACAAATAAGGCCACCATTAACATAGAACACGTGCCCATGTGCATGGTGGGGCATCTTTTGGGTATAATCTTGAGAGGTATAGCTGAGTCTTCAGGTAGATCTATATCCAATTTTCTAAGGAACCTCCAGATTGATTGTCACAGTGGTTGCACCAGTGTGCAACCCCACCAGCAATGGAGGAGCGTTCCTCTTACTCCACACATCCTCTCCATTATGTGTTGTCACTTGAAGTTTTGATCTTAGCCATTCTGATTGGTGTAAGGTGACCTCAACCTCCTACCTCAGGAGGTGACCTGTTTCCATTCTTTATGCTGGCCCTCAGAGCTTCAGTCCTTTTACCTCACCTAATACCAGATCAAGTTTCTCTCTCCCTCCTCCCCCAAAATTCAGCTATTAAGAAAGAGTACATCCTGAGTTTTGAAGACAAATGGATGAAACTAGAAAATACCTTCCTGAATGAGGAAACTCAGACCCAAAAGGACATGCATGGTATGTACTCACTAGTAAGTGGATATTAGCCGCCAAAAAAATTTACAGAATACCCAAGATACAGTCCACAGAACTCAAAAAGGTCAACAAGCTGAAGTGCCCAAATGAGGATGTCTCAGTCTCACTTGGGAGAGAGAAGAAAGCAATCACAAGTGGAGAGGGAGAGAGGGACTTGGAGGGAAAGTGGAGAGGGATGGGGTGAGTGGGGGAAAGAGGGGAGCCTGATCTGGTATTGGGTAAGGGAAAAGGACTGAAGCCCTGTGAGCCAACAGAAAGAATGGAAACAGGCAATCTTGGGAGGTAGAATGTTGGGGAGGGACCCTCCAGAATACACCAGAGAACTCTGAGGTGAGATACTCTGAGGACTCAACCTTAGATGAAATGCCCAACAGTAGGGAGAGGAAACTTATAGAGCCAACCTCCAGCAGGAAGACCGAGCATCAAATGAGAGAGAGGGGGGTCCATCCCACAGTAACAATTATGACCCATAATTGTTCCTGTCTGAAAGAATTACAGGGATGGAAATGAAGAGGAGCCTGAGGAAAAGAAGGTCCAGTGACAGGCCTAAAGTGGGATCCAGCTCAAGGGGAGGTCCCAAGGCCTGACACTATTACTGAGGCAATGGAGTGCTCACAAAAAGGGACCTAGCATTGACTGCACTCCAGAAGACCCAACAAGCAACTGAAAGTGTCAGAGGTAGATAGTTAGACCCAACCAATGGACAGAAGCAACTGACTCCTGTTGTTGAATTAGGGAAGGATCGAAAGAAGCTGAAGAGGAGGACGACCCTGTAGGAAGATCAGCAGTCTCAATTAATCTGGACCCCAGAGATCTCTCAAACACTAGACCACCAAACAGGCAGCATATACCAGTGGTTATGAGGCCCCCAACACACATACAGCAGAGGACTGCTGGGTCTGTGTTCATTCAGAGATGATGCACCTAACCCTCAAGAAACCGGAGACCCCAGGGAGTTTAGAGGTCAGGTGGCATGAGAGGTGGGGACATACAAGTTGAGACAGAGGGTTGGGTAAGAGGTTATGGGATGTGGAGCAATAGGAGGGTAGATGGTGGGAGAAATAAAATATGGAGTGTAAAATAAATAAATAAATTTTAAAAGAAAGAAAAAGAACAAAGAGAAAAACTCAGATCAACACTCGTCAATGATGATTTTGAGTAGAGGTTTCGTGTGTTCCTGACAGCCTCAAATCTCACCATGAATGAGGATGCTTTTGAACTTTTCAACTTCCTGAATTTCACCCCCCTACCCCCCAAATGCTGTCATTACAAACATGCACCAACGCACGCAATTTGTGGGGTGCTGGGAATGGGACTCAGAGCTCTGTGCTTGCTAGGCAAGCTCTGTACCAATTTAGCAGCAGCCGAGCTTCACACCAAACTTCTTAATTCATCTGTTGACTTAAAAAAATTAGTGAAACTCTCTAGGTACATACCTATGATCCCAGTACTCTGGAGGTTGGAGATAGAACAGCCTGATGTTTTAAAAATGTCTTTAGCTAAGTGGTGAGT
This sequence comes from Mastomys coucha, assembly GCF_008632895.1. Classification (NCBI taxonomy): domain Eukaryota; kingdom Metazoa; phylum Chordata; class Mammalia; order Rodentia; family Muridae; genus Mastomys; species Mastomys coucha. Next base: position 18,779,904 of record NW_022196891.1, on the reverse strand, counting down.
TCAAAGCCTGGGCTAACCAAGACCTTGAATTAAAAAAGGAAAAGTCGATAAACCTGGGCATTAGAGACCTAAAAGACTGAAAGGGACATCAGAGTTTCTAGATGATTTGACAAAGTAAAATGCCCTCACTTTTTTTTTGTCCTTGGTAATATTTCTGAGACAAAATAAACTAACATGGGACAAAGCCAGTGAAAAGTGTCAGTGTAGAACAAAGTAGACAGCATTTTTGCATGCCGATAACTTCACATTGAGAATCCATACCATCAAAGGCCACATAAGCACAGCTCCAGCCTAGGAGTTGGTGTGAGATAGACCCATAACTTCCATCCAGTGGACTGGTGCTACAGGTTGGACTTCAAGCCGAAAGGCCTGTGGGAAGTTACTCACCCCAATGGGATTAAAAATTGAAGATTCTTGATCACAAACGCTCTTGTTGTCTCTGTGTTTTATTTTTCATTTCATGTGCTTCTGAGGTTCCCCAGGAGATCTAATTAAAATACAAGAAGCATAATAAACTTGAAATATTTCTGCAGAAATGTGTTTGGTTCTTAAGCAACAGGGCAACTAAAGCAAAAATAAAATTTTTTTTTCATGTAAGGTGTCAATCATTACAGAAGAGCATTAGGCTGGGGAGGAGGGGTGTCTCCAAGTTTGGGCAGTTGTGAGAGTGGTCACAAATCAGGGCAAAGGTACTTTAATAATTTGTAATTTAGCAATTATTTAGGAAGGGAAATGATAGGAAAACCACTGGTTGGGCTCGAAAAGGATCTGAGCTGAGCTTTGACCACGCAGTATGAATTTGTTATTGATTTTCAAAAATTACTTTTGAAATTAAAATATGATTACATGGTTTACCCGCCTCCTGCTCCCCACTTCAGTCCTTGACATGCATTCCCCAGCCCCTCCTGCCTTGTTTTCCTCAAGGTCACACCCTCTATTCTCTTAATTGTTGCTAATGTCTGTGGGCATGTGAGGATGTATAGTCCTAAATAAGTAAATACAGCTTGTATAATGTTATATTTATGTATATGTTTTCAGGCGTGATCATCTGGTGTTGGATAGCCAGTTGGGAGCTCTTCCCTGAATAAAAATACTTTTCCCTGTCTCAGTAGTCCTTAGTTGCTTGAAGTGCTTGATCTAAGGATAAGGTCCCAAGATATTTCCCCTACCCTGGTGAGCATGCATATTGGTATGAACCTTGCTCATATCTTCTTTATGTAGCCACCCTGATTAGCATGCATGTTGGTATGGACCTTGTTCAGGTCTTCTTCTTTAACCACATTGTTGAGATTTCATGGAAGTAGCATCTCTGAAACTTCTAAAAGACAAAAATCTCTCAGCCAATGTCAGTTCTCCTAGCTTTTACAGTCTTTCTACCCCTTCTTCCATTATGATCCCTGAGCATTGGGTGTAGTAGTTGTGTTGCAGATGTATCCATTGGGGCTGAGTGCCACAAGGTCATTTGTTCTCTGCAGTTTTATTGGCTGTGTTGCTCTGTACTGGATTCCTTTTTTACAATGAGAAGACATTTCTTTCATTAGGGGTGAGACCTATAATTATCTCTTAGTAAGTACAGGATGGAGTTAGGAGTTGTACTGATTTAGTAAAATGGTGGTTGTGACTTCTCCTTGAAGATCCATGACTTCAAAATCTTAACAAGGCTTTCCGGTTTTATTCATGATTTCCCTTCTGTGTGGGCTTTAAGCTCAATTAGAGAGTTGTTGGTTAGCACTAAGGTATGAATGCCACTATTTCATCTTTAAGAATATTGTGCCATCCTGGTCATTGTTTCAGTTCATTGGCATCATGAACTGTGTGGATGTTGTTCCGTGATTTTGTGCGTGCGTGCATGCGTGTGTGAAGCAGTTGTGAGTTTCCCCCTGTGGGTTCTGAGAACTGAACTCAGATCCTCCACAATAGTAGCATAAGTTTTTAACCACTAAGCCATCTGGTCAGCCCCTAGAAATATGAATTTTTCTAGAAATCTTCCACCATTTGTCACTAGTGACAGTTCACGTATGAAGATAATAGCTGTCATTTCGATGTGGTGGCACTCCACTGCTTGGGAGTGCTGATAGAGCAGACATTGGTTCCAAAATGTACCTGAGAGATCCCAGCTGAAGGACAGTCTGTTCTTACCACTTTGAGAGACTTAGAAGGCTACAGATCTAAGGTTACAGATTCAGGTTACAGATCTAAGACCCTGGAGAACAATGTGTATGTCAGTGGCCAGTGTGAGGCACCTCTGAGATATCTCCACATTTTTTCAGGGAATAAGGTAGAACATTTTCACACATTTGCATTCAGAAAGGAAATAAACAATTTCCAAATAAATGTACATGTTTTGATTGAAAAAAAGAAAGCAAACCTGGTTCTGTTGCTCTCTTCCCAGCTCTTTAGAAATCTTTGGTTTTAACGCTGAGGTGGTAGCTCATTGGGTTATTTACTTGGTTGGCAAGCATGAAACCCAAGTTCTACCCCCAGATAGCAATACTGGCAGAGGATTGTGTACTTCTAATCACACCTAATACTGTGTAACTCTATATCTCAAAGTATATTCCATTTGATTCATTTTTACACATAGCATATCTTAAGTGAGGATTTAATTCTTGTGTGCATATGTGTTTCTGATAACCTCCAGGTAAAAATAAATAATAATGTGTTGTGTCTAAATTCTACTTAATATTGACAATGCTTTCATAGAAGTGAAAAATGAAATATTTGATTTCTTTAAAATATTTTATTACCAATAAAATATCTTCTATTTTATTAGTTAAAATAAAGATATATCAATTCAATTTTAAAAATAGATGGCAATAGGCTTCAGAGGGTGGGGCACTTGGTGCTAACTCTTATGATCTGAGTTGAATCCCTCAGGATCCACATGGTGGAAAAGAAGAACTGATTTTTTCTTTTCTTTTCTTTTCTTTTCTTTTCTTTTTTTTTTCTTTTCGAGACAGGGTTTTTCTGTATAGGCCTGGCTGTCCTGGAACTCACTCTGTAGACCAGGCTGGCCTCGAACTCAGAAATCTGCCTGCCTCTGCCTCCCAAGTGCTGGGATTAAAGGCATGCGCCCACCGCCCAGCTAAGAACTGACTTTTTCAAGTAGTCCTCTAACCTTCACATGCAAACTGTGGCATATGCCTGCCTGGACACACACACAAGCATACACACACATACACACACACACACACCACTAAATAGATGAATGGATAAATAAAATATAATAAAATATTAAATTCTTCAGAAGAAAGAGAGATGGCCCCGTGATTAAGAGCAGTGGCTGCCATAGCACAGGACCCAGGATTGGGTACCAGCCCCCTTTTGGCAACTCACAACTGCCTGTAGCTCCAGGTTCATGGCATGTGATATCATCTTCTGGCCTCTTCATGCATCAGATATACATGTTATTTACAGACATACCTGCAGGCAAAACATTCTTGCACACAAAATCAAAATCAATAACAATTTAAACACTTAAGCATATTTGTGTGTGAATAATTATAAAGAAAATAAACATACATGGCAAACATTTGCTAAACACGAGTGTTCTCTGAAGCTTCATATTCACCCTGCATGTTTCTGTCCCCCTACTTTTTTCAACATATATATGTACACACATGTACACATGTACAGATATTTCTATGAATAAGACTTTCTGTCTCATGATAGCTGTTGCAAAGTTTTGACCACCTAAATGTCGGGCACTTCACTTTAAGATTCACTCTCTGTCACTGCCTTTCTTGCTCTTGTCAGCTCTTTGATTTCTTTAATCAGGAGTATTTGAACAATGAGTGAGGAAAGAGAAAGAAAAAGATGAGATTAACATATATTGACTTTTTCTATTCCTGGTAATGGTTTTAGAGAGGAAAATTGTTGGAAATTGAGATTGTTTTAGTTTTATTTAAGTTGCTGAGACAAAATGTCCTGAATAAAAGAAGCGTGGGGACAAAGAGACTTACTTCAGTGCAGAGTTCTGGTTTATAATCTATTACTGTGGAAAGCCAAGCAGGAACCAGAAGCAGCCAGTTACATCATATTCAGTCAGGAGCATAGAGAAATGGATGCGCATACACTCATTTGCTTGGTTAGTTTTATTGTGTTCAGCTAGACTTTTATGTTTCAAAACGTCTTGCTTAGCCGGGCGGTGGTGGCGCACACCTTTAATCCTAGCACTTGGGAGGCAGAGGCAGGCGGATTTCTGAGTTCGAGGCCAGCCTGGTCTACAGAGTGAGTTCCAGGACAGCCAGAACTGTACAGAGAAACCCTGTCTCGAAAAAAACAACAACAACAAAAAAAAAAAAAACAAACAAAACGTCTTGCTTAGTGGGCTGGGTCTTCCCTTAACTAATTAACTAATCAATCAATCAAACAACCCCCCCCCCCACTGACGTGTCCACAGGCCAACCCAATGTACATAATCCCCCATTGAGACTCTCTTCTCAGGTGAACCTAAGCTGTATAAAATTGACAAAGCTGACCCCTACAGAAGTAAAACAATCTGCTTGTTCTTCGTTTCTGTGCATTACAAGCTGAAAGCTTCTATCTTAAGTGCTATGAATCCACCAACCTTACCTCTTTATACAATGGTATTAAAATTGTAGCTTTTAGGATTATACATTAATAGCTTGAAGCACAGGATTTCAAACTTACTATTCAAAAGATTGCAGAAATTATAGCAAACAAGAATGAGACATGCATGGCAGTTATATAAGTGATAGAGTGTGATAATATAAATTTCTTAGGATCATGCTCCAGGATGTATGCAAAAATCTTTGTCTAAGGAACAATAGGTTTAAAATATTTAGAAAGGCCACTGTTAAATTGCTGATAGAATTATAAAATTATAAAATTGCTTCTATTTGTAACTATGAAAGAAGAATATATGCATGTATGTACATGTGCATACATATGCAAGCAATTGCACATGAAGTCCAGAGGTCAACATAAGTGTCTTCAACTATCATTTTTCCTATTTTTGAAATAGGTAGAATTTTTTTATACCTAGAGCTTACCCTTTGACTAATAGAACTGATCAATGAGCTTCCAGAATCATCCTGTTTCTACCTTTCCAGTGCTGGAATGACAACTGTGAACCACCATGCCTCTTACATGGGCGTTTGGGATCTAAACTCAGGTCTTTATGTGCATAAGGTATGCATTTTACCCACTAAGCCATTCCTCTCCATTCCCACTTGTAACATTAAAGAAGTAATTTTCAATGAACCTTAGGATATTTTCTCTTTAGCTATGTGTCTTCTATTATTTCGTTACTTTGTAATCTGTGTATGCATATACAATGTATCATTTGTTATATATACCAGTAAGGGTATGCCCATCCATGAAGATGGTCACAAAGATGGTCACAAATAACACCGTGGTGGGCATGTGGAAGTCGGAGGACTACTCGGGTGTCAGTCTTCACCTCCAGCGTTGTTTGAGGAGGGATTACATTATTGTTTCTCCACTATATTTGGTGTGTGATATTTCATGATTTACTTGTCCCAGCCTTCTATCTCACTTCAGGAATACTGGTACTACAAATATGAGCAATACTACATGAGATTTTTTTGTGGGATCTGGGGAGTAGAAGTCAAATCCTCACATTCAAGTGCTTGGAGCCGTCTCCTCAGCCCATCATTATGGGTTTTGTTGCAGGGTTTCTCACCAGTAAGAACTTTAGTAGGTTGTCTGAAGCATATGCTAAATTTAATGAGATAAGAAGTTCAGAACTAACTCATCTAACACCAGGAACGATGCACATCTGACTGCTGCAGTGATATAGACCTCAGGCCCTGAAAGGGGGATGTCTTGATTAAATCCTTCATTTCAACCAGCCAGCAGCAGAGGCCTTGCCTGGCTCCCATGAAGCCCCTTCGATATGCTAGCCTTTCTTCATTTCAAATGGAAGAATCCTTCAGCTCCATTTAAGGTCCCTAGAAAGAGAGCAGAAACTTCTTGCCTATAGACTCATAATTTTACTCTAATCATTCCAAGAAGCTTAAAGAAAATTAAGAGCTCTGGTGGTTTTTTTTGTTGTTGTCGTTGCTGTTTGTTTGTTTTTGTTTGTTTGTTTGTTTGTTTTTAAATCTAGAAGAGAGGACCGAAAGACTAAAGAGGGAAGGAAGAGTTCATATCAGATTTCCAAGTCAGGAAAGAAAAACAAACAAACAAAAAGCTCTATCTTTGTATTTTGGTAAGTTGGACCAAGGGTCATACAATATCTGCCATCTCTAGTAAATGTTGAATATCTCATTTTTTTCCTTTTTGTAATGTATGAGGTGGTATGTGTTTGTGTGTGTATATGTGTTCACGTGACTTCAGCATGCACATGTTACATTGGGTGTAGAGGTCAGAATACATCCTTCGATGTCAATCCTTGCTTTCCATCTCATTTGAGTCCATGTCTCTGCTACTGCTACTTACAGAATGCTATTTTGCCTTTTTTTTGGGATTCTCTTGTGACCCTCCTACAGCTGAGGGCTGATTCTTCAGACTCCGCCTTGCCACAGATAGCCACGCCTCTCTGCCCACCTCCTACTAATTGCCACACCTCTCTCCAAGTTCCAGTTACTCCGGAAGTCCTGCCTCCAGAGACTGAAGATGAAGCTGCTGATTGAGCCAAGTCCCTGATGAACTTGGGGGAGAGGTTTTGCTTTACGTACCTACCTGTTTGCTTGTAACAAGGTGACTTCAGTGAATGATGGCGGACTGAAAGCACACCATGTGTTGGTCTAATTTTTTCAAACCCTTCCCGCATTTCCAGTACCCTTAATTATTCAGGCCCTTTGACCCCCATTCCAGATGACCCATTCATATGAGTGGCTGCAGGCAGCCACATTCTCTCCTCTCCCTCTCCCTCCCCCTCTCCCTCTCCCTCTCCCCCTTCCCCTCCCCCTCCCTCTTTCCCTCTCCCTCCCCCCTCTCTCTTCTCTCTCCTTTCCCATTGGGGATTCAGAAGTACACTGCTATTACTTTCATGCTTGGGTTTTTTCTGGATTCTGGTGATTTGAATTCAAGCCTCCATGCTTGCACAAGTATTAACATTCCACCTTTTTATAGCTCTTCTTAATGTTATGTCTGCATATTTCCTTTCAAAGAATTCTGCTTCCTGATGAGGCAATCTAAACTGTATATTCACTGATTCACATTGACCATGATTCGTCCTGTCTTCACTTCCAAAATGCTGATATTTCAGACTCGGGCCTCATGCCAAGTTAATGTTGAGTTCAAGATCAAACCTTTATGTATGCTGGCAAACACTCTACCAACTGAACTATGTCCTCAGTCCTGTTATATTTAAACTTATGTTTTTGATAAATTGTAACTGTGATTCTATGATATCAATACCAATGCCCTCTCTGTGTTCTTTAAAGTTTACACTGTAGGGCTAGTGTTGAATTATTTCAGGCATGGGGGTGAAATTTTCTTGGCAACCATCTACAACCGTATTAAAACACTTACTGAAATATTAATGAAGACCATCAGAGAAGCTGAATTCTGTCTACAAAATTTTTTGAGAAATTCTCATTAATCACCAATGGAAATTGATGGAGTTGTCAGCAAAACTACTTCTCCATATATACAACTGAATCACTCAAGGTATCCAGCAGTCAAGACAATCAGGGCACTTCTGGGCTGGTCCTTCCTATCCTTATACACATGCAATTATTTGAATCAGTCAAATTATTCAACATACATCTCCATCAGAGCATGCCTGGGCTAGTAATGCCAATTCTCATGTTTTAACTAATGGCCAATAATTTTTGCAGATGAAAAAAGAAAGCCAACATAAGAACCAGAAAAGTAAGGGCATCTGCTTGAATTTCTCATATTCCATGAAGCCTTCACCAAGTGCTTTGTCTTCATTAGTTTTTCCTCTTCTGTAAACTCCCCTAATACTCATAACTCCCATAATTCTGAAATATCGAATGGCTCACTGTTCAATATTTAATTGTACACAGGCTTGTATTTCTGGCTCATTGCTTCAGACTTAATAGCTAAATCATTCTCTATATTTGCATACATGCTCCATATGTTTCAGGCACAATGAACACTCCAAGCATCTCTAAGCCTGTGTGGTATGTGCTCTCCTCTGTACATTTCAATGAAATACTGGAGCGAGGCAAGCACCATTTTCCCATGATGATTAATTGTTCCCAGTGTCCCAAGGTCTTGTTCAACATTTTCAGCAGACACAAACTGGACATGTCAACTACAAACCAGATCTGGCTATGCCTAGGAGTACTTGACTAACAAAAGAAACTCACCCACCTTTTTGTGGACTATATTGTTTCGTCTTTCTTTGTTTGGCTATTTTTGGTTCTTTTGATTGTTTGTTTGTTTTTGTTTTGGTCTTATTGGTCTGTTTGTTTTGTTTTTAATTTTTGTGTTTGGGGGGAAGTTTATGGTTTCCTTCTTGTTTTTTTTTTTGTTTGTTTGTTTTTTCTTTTGTTTCTTTTTTGTTTAAAAGTGGTGTGTGTTGTGCATGTATGTGTGTGTGTGTGCATGTGTTTGTGTATATATATGTAAGAGAGAAGGACATAAAGAACAAAGTTGAGTGGGTAAAGATGTAGTAAAGACCTAGGAGATGTTGGGGATGAAACTAGACCAAATATATATATATATATAATTCAAAAATTAACTAAAAATAAATAAATGGAAGTTATTCCTTTTGAATGAAAGAGTCTCATGTAGATGCCAAGGATGTGAGAAAGTACACCACCAGATGTCTGAATGTTTGTTTCCAGAAAAGATTAGATCCTGAGGACTGGAAGTTAATAATTTGATCCAATGGTAGATGTTGTATTCATTTCTCTTCTGTTGCTAAGATGATACCATGGCAAAGACAAATCAGGAGAAAAGAGCTTATTTTGGCTCACAGTCCAGAAAAGTACAGTCTACGGCAATAGGGCCCCAAACCTTAGCTCAGCTGACTCCACGACAAAAGCACTATTCATCCCAGAAAACTCAGCATATAGACAGCACCACCGAAATGAAAACAAACTCTTCCATCAAAATCTATAGTTCTGGGAAAGACCCTAAACGTACTAACCTTGCTTTTCGGCTTCCATAGTTCTGCTTTTAGCTAACTGTTCTTGTTATGTCAACCCAGAATGTGTTTGTGTGTGCGTGTGTGCGTGTATGTGTGTGTGTGTGTGTGTGTGTGTGTGTGTGTGTGTGTGTGTGTATAAAAGCTCACCCTGATAAAGGCTAGAGGCTACATTGGGACCCCAATGTGCATTGTAATTGCCAGCCAGAAGAGGATATTATATCACAATTCTCTGGACCTGTATATATAAACAGTTGGGAGATACTTTACATGGGTCTAGAAAACAAGCTCTTTAACCACTGAGCCATCATCCTGCCCTCCTGGATATTTCACTGAACCCTGAATATATACTCACCAGACTCTTCCTACTTCAGAAAATTAAGGCATGTGTTTCCTTACCTCACACCAGTCTTTACAGGCATTAGTTAGAGACAATGGGGATCTATTTAGTTCAATATTTGGCCTCTATTCTCAGAAATGCTAGGTTGTTCTTCCTCTTGTTGATTTCATTCTAACTGCTTCTGGACACCCTCTACCTCGCTTTCCATCATGTGTGTCTAAAACAGTCACTAATTCAAACAACTGTCTGGCTTTTAAAGTTCTTCCTTTGCTATTTCTTCCCATCTCTAAAATCCCTGGGGACAGAAGGGGCTGCCTGTACCTCTCCACTTAGCTCCCCTCATGGAGAACCTACTGAGGCAGCCCTGCAAGTTAATAGTCACCGAGAAGAAAACTGAAACTAGCACTTAGACTAGACTTTCTCAAGAGTGTAACTTATGATAAGCATTACTGTCTTACTATAAAATTCCATTTTTAATATAATAGGCTGAATATAAAAATTTCTCATTTTCTCTCTCTTTCGCATGGGCCTAGGGGAATACGGTTAGGATGGATCAAGTAAGGTGACAAGCATGTGCTTAGGAGAGCTAAGTGTGAAAATATCATATGAACTATGGTTAAATCATTGAATCATTCTTTATGTGCAAGTAAATCATTTGTCTATGAAGAAATAACTGCCATGCATTTATTCATTATTCTCAAGACTCTGGGGTCTAGATGTAGCCACAGCAGGCTACTATTTTCTTCCTCTCTGTGGAGTAAGAATGCCTTTCTCTTTTGTAAGAAAGAGACAAGAGATATTCTTAATGGAAACAAAAAGAATTAGAAGGTGCTATCCCACATTTGTGCCACCATTATGTGTTGGAAGTATGTAGCTGATTCGGTTTGAAAAACTCAAAGAGTTTACAGTCCCAGGATAGAGCGGCCTTCTGGTTTCCCCTGTGTATAATTTACATGATGTTTATATCAGATTGTGTACCTACACAATTGTGTATTCACACCATAGTTGGTGATGAAACAAGACCATTTTGAACACTGGGATAGAAGGACTGCAGTTTCACTTTGTGAAGTACGTGATATGGGAACACTCGGGACAGAATATTATAGTCTAAGTATTCTGGTCCTCATATAGAAGTAATGAGAATGGGTTGTGGACTGATGTCCTAACCACCAAGTTCATGGTATCAGTAGGTGGAACATGGCACAAGTACCTAGGCTATAATTACAGCATAGGTAATTAAAGAAGCCACAGAGAACAGAGCTGTTCACTCTGCCAAATGAGGATACAGAACTTATCACCAGTCGAATAGAATGTTAAATTTGTCTCTGAATTGATCTGGGAATTTTTAGCTCCCCAGATCTTCGAAATAATTCTATTATTGAAAGGTGCCGGGTTCAAGGAGGACCTTTAGGTGGAAGGTCCTTTCAAGTCAGAGACTTACTGGAAGAGTTGTTAATGCCAGCCAGACAAATGCATAGCAGGAGCTCTGAGGAGAGTTCAGGCCAATGAAAGAAAGTGGGGTCCATTCTCATAGAACTCAAGGGAGGCAGCCTTTGTGTGACTATGCACCCAGACTGAGGATTCCTAGGTTGTAGGGGGAGGGAAGGGAATTCTAGGAAAGAATTCCTGTGGTATTCCTAAGTCTGCTAACCAGAGGTCTATAATGTTCCTTGATGGTGTGAGAATGCACCCGCCATTCTCCTGGAACCTGGATACCTGGGGAGTTTGTTAAGTGTTTAGAGATTCACACCTCACCCTTTTTTTTATAGAGAGGTGGGCATGGCCTGATTAGCCTGTAGCTGGAAACCTAACCGTATTTACAAACTTATTCAGTTGATGGTACTTTATTAGAGTACCCTGAATGGAGCAAACATTCATTCAATACATTTTTAAGTGCCTAATATGTGTTTGAATTATATTGGGGCTTACTTTAAGTAAAATTTAAGCTGCATGAGTTATTCTAAATGCAGGGCCACTCATTTTACATTTTATTATTTAGGTGTTGTGCCTGTCCAAAAGCCCCAAGAGACTATCAAGGAGCCAATTCTGATGCAATCATACTGGGGTCTTTTTATTCAAGCTCAATCTTGGTGAAGCAGGATGGAAAGGCAAAGCCCTTGGTGCAGCAGGATGAAAAGGTGAAGCCCTTAGACCTCAGCAGGACAGGGTTTTATTGGAAATGGCAAGCAGGTAGGGAAGGGAGAGGGGGAATGGGAGAGGGATGGGTGTAGCCTGGTGCACATCTAATTTGGGGGCTATCATGGAGTTTTGCAGCCCTTTAAAATAATTAGCTAGTGCTGGGAGCCAAACCATAAACTCAACTTCTGTTTTCCTCCTGATTGATGGTTGTTAGGAAGTGAAGTGCCACATGACTTGTAACTTGGAAACTGGTGCTAGATGCAGGATTGTTGGAGGGGGGGTACCCTGGAAACTGGTGCTGGAGAGTTCAACCTTAGGTCAGGTTCTCTAAGATGGAGTCTGGACCCAAGAGCCAGTCTCTCATAGGTAGGATTCCAAAGGGAATGTCTAACATAGCTCTAATATAATGTGAATTCTATCAGCACATTTTAACCATAATATATATTATATACTAGTAAAATATAAATAAATTGAAATGAAAAAGGTGGCAGCCATATTTTCAAGAGAATATTGACTTCTCTGCCAATTTATACATTTACTCTTCACTTCTTTACTCTTCATTGTACAAAAGTCTAGGCTCCATTTCTCAATGTCATTTGTGTTCTGGAATCATAGGCTTTAGTATTAAAGCAAGGTCGTTCTTCTCATATCGTAGTTCCCTTAAGTATTTTTTCATTTAATCAGAAAATGTAACTTAACAGGGTCTCGTGAAAATGTTCCAAGAAACTTCAAGTCTGTCGTTACATTTACAAAGAAGGATTTATGGACAACCCCCACCCCTCCATGCATAAGCAACACTTATTTCTGTGTGATTTGCTGAGGTTTTTTTTTGCATTTGGAGACCTGAATTTATCTTTGCTGTATAATCCAATCCTAACACTGATAAAGGCAACCATTAGCTCACCTCATCCCTGCTTAAAAAGAGAATTTATATGCAACAAAAACACCATTCAGAAGTGTGTTTAGGGATGATTGTATCTAAAAACCACATGAGGTAGTTCTGAAAATTAAATCACATCCATGCAGAACTTTTTTCATTTGCATTTGATTTGTATTGCTTCCAAATTTCCATATTTTTAAAATCCTCTCTCATCTAGCAATTAGGATGAATGTATGCTTGCAGGTTGTGAGGGAAGGTTACTACCTAAATGTACATAGGAGACACATTGTGACTACTGCCACACAGGGTTAAAGGCGACTGACGTTCCCTCATAAAACAGCATCTCTCTATCACCTTGCTGAGCCTCAGACAGATGAGATGAGGGGAAGGATAACGAAGCCCATAAAGCAAACCTCTTTGGAGAAAAATATGCATTCTAACTCAAAGTTATAGGCTATGATTAGTTTTCCGGATTCCTGGCTGTCCTCACCTTCACCCTCCTATCCTGCAGCATCTCTAATTCTTATTTCCTCCCTGAGCAAGGTAATCTTTGGGGTCCCTTAACTGTGATCGAGGCTCTCTTTACATTTTGAGGTTTTTGAGAAAGGCAACTTCTTAAAGTAAAATTTGACTGAATTTTGCCATTATAGTGTTCAAGTCAGGGGCAAGGTGAGAACCTTCTCTTAGTGTGCATGTGTGTGTGTGTATGTGTGAGTGTGTGTGTGTGTGTATGTGTTCAAGCATGTACACACACACACACACACACACACACACACACACACACGAGTATGCATTTGTGTAGAGGAAAGAGATCAAGCGTGGATGTCATTCTTCAAGTGTCATCCTGAATCTAACTAATCAGGACAAACTTCCCCCACTGGCTCTGGGATTACAACCAAACATGTCGCATCCTTGGCCTTTTAGATTTTGTTTGAGTGATTATTTTTTAACATAGGTTCTGGGAAGTGAATATAAGTCTTTCAGCTTGCTATGAACAATCACGCCAATATTTCTCTCTGTTTCTATATTACAGCTTGTTTGGTCAGATACTCTTGCCACATATGGTTTATCGGTAGAGTTCACATAATTCTTCAGATGCTTGAAATATTTTGTATTCAAAGTTAGAGACGGTCTTTTAGACCACGGCAATTTAAAATGTGTACTTTGCTTTTACATTGCCCTCAGAGTTGTTAGTTTTCAGACTCTGATAAGCATAAAATTTGAGGATTTAGAAACTACCATGTTCCATGACATTTATTGATGTGTATAGTGAAAACATATTGGTTTTAAATTTTCATTTAAAATTTAAAAATTTTGTTTTCAAATAATTTATTTACTTCATAAAAGCACTGATTCATGAGAGAATCAAAATAAAAACTGGGCATTGCAGAACATGCCTGTAGTTTCAAAACTTGGAAAGTAGAGGCAGGTGGATCAGTAGCTTCAAGTGCCCTGAGTTCTTTAGTGAGGCGGAGGCCAGTGTGGGGTATGGAAGACTATTTCAGAAAACTGAAATCTAAAGTAAAATTGAAATTATAACATTCAAAGAATTAGAAACTCCTTTTCAGACTCTTGTATTATATTCACTAGAAGACTGGTAATTTTTTTTGAAAAAATACTGCTTAGCTGATTATGATATTGAAAGTAATATCTAGTACATTTCTTTTGACTTTAAGAAACAATATGGGTTACAGATATGGCTTAGTCAGGGAAGTGATTGCCATAGAAACATACAGACTTGCATTGAATCCTCAGGCCAAATCCAGGATCAACAGCATGGTGCCCTATAACCCCAGATCTGGAGAGGCAGAAATGGGCACAGTGAGCTCGTGGCCACTCGGTGTAGTGTAATCAATGAATTCTAGATTCAAGTGTAGACACTGATGGCCAGTTTTGGTTGTTGACTTGATTGCATCTAGAATTGACAAAAAAAACCCAAGATGCTGGGCACACCTATGGAGGATTTTCCTGATCAGTCTGTTTAAAGCATGAAGACCAACTCCAAATCTGGGTATAGCCTTTTGGAAGGAGCCTAATAAAGAGACTAAAAAAGAGAAGCTTTGCTTTTTGCTTGCTTGCCCTCATATTGGTAACATTATTTATCTGATTGCCGCACATTCCTTAAACAGTATTAGAACTGGCTTCTTTTGTAATTCAAATATAGACTGAAGACCAGCAGCTCTCCTAAAATCCTCCATGTCTGTAGGGCAAAATTAGGACTGAGACATTCAGTCTTGTGAACCAAGAAATTTCTAGATTCTCATCCTCTGTGTTGTCAGCCATTGTTGGATTTTATTCTACAAGGCAATCTAATAAATTTCTTTCTTCTCTCTCTCTCTCTCTCTCTCTCTCTCTCTCTCACACACACACACACACACACACACACACACACACACACATACACATACACACATATACACACCCACCCACAGAGAAGATAGAAAATAGATGATAAATAGGCATATATATAATAGATGAGGATGAGAGATAGGTAGAGAATAGAATAGAATATGATAGAATAAAATAGAATATAGAATGGAATAATTATGTGAAAAGAAGGACCAGTCTCTATAGTCAGTTTCAGAAAGGCACAAGATCAGTCACAAGTGAGAAGCTACTATTTGTCTCTTTTTTTAAATTTATTTTTTATTAGATATTTTCTTTATTTACATTTCAAATGATATCCACTTTCCCGGTTTCTCCTCAACAAAACAAAACAAAACAAAACAAAACAAAAAAACCCAAAAAAAACAAAAAACAAAAACCTATTCCTTCCCCCTTCCCCCTGCTCACCAACCTACCCTCTCCTGCTTCCTGGCCCTGGTATTCCCCTACACTGATATATAGAACCTTTACAGGACCAAGGGCCTCTCTTCCCATTGATGAACTACTAGGCCATTCTATGCTACATATGCAGCTGGGGCCAACAGTCCCACCATGTGTACTCTTTGGTTGGTAGTTTAGTACCTGTGAGCTCTTAGAGTCCTAGTTATTTCATATTGTTGTTCCTCCTAAGGGGCTGCAAACCCCTTCAGCTCTTTGGGTCCTTTCTCTAGCTCCTTCATTGGGGACCCTGTGCTCAGTCCAATGGATTGCTGTGAACGTCTACTTCTGTATTAGTCAGGCACTGTCAGAAGCTCTCAGGAGACAGCTATATCAGGCTCCTGTCAGCCAGCACTTGTTGGCATCCACAATAGTGTCTGGATTTAGTGATTGAATATGTGAAGGATTCCCAGGTAGCAGTATCTGGATTGTCCTTCCTTCTGTCTCTGCTCCATACTTTGTATCTCAGCCTTATTTATAATAGACAGAAGCTGGAAAGAACCTAAATGTCCTTCAACAGAGGAATGGATACAGAAAAATTTGGTACATTTCAATGGAGTACTACTAAGCTATTAAAAACAATGAATTTATGAAATTTTTAGGGAAATGGATGGATCTGGAGAATATCATCCTAGTGAGGTAACCCAATCACAAAAGAACACACATGGTATGCACTCTCTGATAAGTGGTTATTAGCCTGGAAGCTCGGAATACACGAGATACAATCTACAAACTCAAGAAACTCAAGAAAAAGGAAGACCAAAGTGTAGAAACTTTGATCCTTCTTAGAAATTGGAACCATTTGACTCTTAAGTGTCATTCCAGATCTTTCATGCTAAAGTCCAGGTTCCAAGAAGTACTTTATTAACACGGAGTCCCTTAAGCGATGAGACATTATGGGGTGTCTTTTGGTCATTGTATGTGTATGCCTTCACATGGGATTATTGGAACTTGATCTCTTTCACTTCCTACTAATTTGGTGTGTAGTTTAGTTCTGCCATGACTTCTCACCAGGCAAAAGGGCCAGTGGACCTTTAATCTTTGAGACCTTTAATCTTTGAGCAATAGTAACCATTTCCCCTCTAAGCTTGATTGACTTATTTTGTCTTTTAGAAAAATAAAGCAGGGTAACATATCAAGCCCATGCTTCTAGATTTGTCCATCTTTGGTCATTTAAAAAATAGAAGGTATAAGAATTACAAGAGGAATAAAGGTCATTTACTGGTTTTTATTTGATTTTGAGATACAAGTCTTTCATTTTTCTTTTGTGGGGTATATCTATGACCTTTTACGGTATAATTTAATCATGTTTGTTTCAGTTTTGCTATAATAAACACATAAACTGTGAAAGAAAATTGAGATTAATGTACATGTACAAAGAAAGGAAGCTAATGAGAAGGTCTATGTGCACATGACAACATAATTTGTAAGAATGAATATGAAAATTTTAATAAAAATACATACTACTGAAAACAATAGATGAGCTACTTATTCAATGTAGCCTTTACATCTATAACCCAGTACCACTGAGTCAACCAATGCAACCTGCAGTGCTGTCATACTTTATCACTTAATTTAGTCAATGTAGCCAATAGTACTGTGATCCAGCATCACCCAGTCAACCAGTGCAGCCTGTTTTGTTGTGATCCAGTACTATTCAGTCAACCAATGCAGCCTGTAGTACTTTTTGGGCCTACTGAGAACCATAAGACTGTGTGTGAGAATTGAACATTATGTTTAATCAGAACAAGTCTCTCAAAGTATGTAGTCTTTCCCTGGAAAACTATCCTTTAGTATGTATGTCAGAAGCATTAAACATTAGCTGGACAGGCCAGGCGGAAGGAACTGAGGGAAGGTGAGAGTCCCTAAGCTTTCTCCAGACAAACAAACTCTAGGGGCCTACTGCAACAGAAACTTTGAAGAGCAAGTCTCGTTTCTGTGCTCTCACTTGCTACAGAACAAATCACCCCAAAGCTTAACAGCTTAAATCAAAGCACACGTTCATTATCTCCAAGTTTGAGTCAGAATTCAAGCTATGTTTGGCTAGAGTCTCTGGTTTATCATTTCTTAGAGACTGCAAGCAAGTCCTTGGCAGGGAGTCTGTCCTCTTCTCTCAAGGCCTGCCTAGGGAAGTGTTCCCTTCCAAGCTCACCATGTAGTTGGCAAGGTTTTAATTCCATGTCAGTGACAGGATTTAGAGCTTTAATTCTTCACTGGCAGTTGGCCAAGAACCATCCCCAGTTCCCTGACATCTGGGATCCTCTACCATAGCAGCTGGTTTCAGCTAAGTTTGCAGTCTGTTGGCAGAAGGGAAGCCATGGTCTTTTCTAAGCTAATCTTTGAAATGATACTACTTCAGAGTTGTTGTATCCTCTTGGTTATAAGCCAGCTACTCAAGGGGAAGGGACTCTACAAGGACATTCATGCCAGGAACCAGGGATCATTAAGGTCTATCCTTGAAATCTGTCTCCTGTGTTATGAGGGGCTATATATAATACGATGATTAGAAGAGGAAGCATTTCATCTTCCTCTGCTTAAAAGATAAATGAGTTTGCAGGCTTTATCTTGTTCACATTTTAGAGTAGTGGGACTTATATTTATATGATAGAAGCCAAAGACTTTTAGATAACTTTTGGTCCTGGAGTGGAGGATGGTAATGAAAATCAGCATGGGAATCTGTAAAAATAGTACTAAAACTGAATCTACAACATGATTCCACAGGTGTATACATGCCCAAAGCACTTTATAGTGTTCCCTTTATGCCTGTTTACTGATGCACTGTTTACAACACCAAAAACATGAAACAGCCTAGTTGTCCATCATCAACACACAGGAGGATAAAGAAAATGTGGTAGAAACATACAACATAATTTTATTCACTTGTAAAGAAAAATAAAAATGATAGCATTTGCAAGAAACAGAACTGGAGGTTACCATGTCAAACAAAATGAAATGACTTAGCCTCAGAAAAATAATGTTTGCTCACATATAGAATCTAGAGTTAGAGTTATATACACTGAGAGAGTGGCTTACTTAGGGTTACTATTGTAATGAAACACCATGACCAAAGATAACTCAGGGAGGGAAAGATTTCATTCATAGTTCTATATAATAGTTCATCATCTAAAAGCAGCAGGACAGGAACTCAAGCAGGTCAAGAACCTACTTTGAGTCAGGAACTGATGAAGCAGGCATGAAGGAGTTATGCTTACTGGCTTGCTTCCCATGGTTTATTCAGCTGTAGAGGAGCTTTAATCCAGAAATATAACTGCTCTGATCAAATCCAAAGACCTCCTAAGTCTCTGTTATCTTGCTGGAAAACGGACACACACCTTTACCATACACCTTTAATCACAAACAATTATGTCTAATTGGATGGCAGACAAAATGATGAATCAGAGAAAGATTTGACAGAATGAGTCAAAGATAAGATATGTTCAGCTCAGTAGAGGAAAGGGAAAGAGAAGTTATTTAAGAGCAGTACATGGAGAGAGATCAATCATTTGGGAGTCAGTGCAGTGAGTGTAGTAGAGCAGAACTGAGTTAATTTATAAACTCATGCAGTTCAGTGCAAGACAATAGAGCTAGGTGAGGTCAGAGGATAAGGACAAAGACAGAACAAATTGCCAGGATTATGTTGATGTCAAGGAAAGCAATTCAGTACAAAGCTGAGAGAAACCAGATTGAAGCAGTCATCATGGAGAGGAATGTAAGCCAAAAGAGCTTAGTTGAACCAGCCAGCCTGAGTTTAGAAAGAACTAGAAAGGGTGAGCTTATTCAGCAGTAAGCTTCAGAGACAACAATTACACCAGGTAAATAAAAGTTACATTACACTCAGCCTTCTTTCTCATAAAACTCAGGAATACCAGCCCAGAGGTGGTACCACGAACAATGGGATAGGCTTTCCCTCAGCAATCATTAAGAAAATGCCGGATCCTCTCAACTTCCGAGTGACAGAGGAGGTTCAGCGTCCTCCTCTGCCCCTTCCCTGCAAGTGGAGGGCCTACCTCCAGAGAGCACATTAAGCCAGAGACCCAGGCGGCATCCACCATTTTCTCTCAGGTGAGGTTCTGAGACTGGAGCAGACAGCCAGGAGCCACAAGCCCCGCGACGCCCAGGGGAGCCGCAGGGCGGCAGGGACACGATCCTCTCAGCTTCCGAGTGACAGAGGAGGTTCAGCGTCCTCCTCTGCCCCTTCCCTGCAAGTGGAGGGCCTACCTCCAGAGAGCCCATTAAGCCAGAGACCCGGGCAGGATCTGCCATTCTCTCTTGGGTGAGTTTCTGAGATCAGAACAGCCACCTTGGAGGAACAGGCCCCACAAGTTGCAGGGGACTTGCAGGGCAGCAGGGACAGAGCTCTAGCCAGAGACTCTAAGAACATCTAACACCAAAAAGCAAAAGATGGCAAAAGGCAAACGCAAG
>NW_022196891.1:18758551-18758932 GCF_008632895.1 Mastomys coucha | reverse complement strand
TGACTTTCACCCTAAAGTGATCAAAAAAGATAAGGAGGGACACTTCATACTCATCAAAGGTAAGATCTGCCAAAATGAACTCTCAATTCTGAACCTCTATGCTCCAAATGCAAGGGCACCTACATTCATAAAAAAACTTTACTAAAGCTCAAAGCACACATTACACAGCACAAAATAGTAGTGGGAGATTTCAATACCCCACTCTCTGCAATGGACAGATCATGGAAACAGAAACTAAACAAGGACACAGAGAGACTAATGGAAGTTATGAAACAGATGGATTTAACACATATCTACAGAGCATTTTACCCTTAAACAAAAGGATATACCTTCTCAGCACCTCATGGTACCTTTTCCAAAATTGACCATATAATTGGTCAC
>NW_022196891.1:18714138-18753710 GCF_008632895.1 Mastomys coucha | reverse complement strand
AAAAAAAAAAAAAAAGCCCAGGACCAGATTGTTTTAATGCAGAATTCTATCAGATCTTCAAAGAAGACCTAATACCAGTATTCTTAAAACTATTCCACAAAGGCTCACAACCATCCATTGGACTGATCTCAGGGTCCCCAATGAAAGAGCTAGAGAAAGGACCTAAGGAGCTGAAGGGATTTGCAGCCCCATAAGAAGAACAACAATATGAACTAACCAGTACCCCCAGAGCTCCCAAGGACTAAACCACCAACCAAAGAGTACACATGGTAGGACTCATGACTCCAATTGTATATGTAGCAGGAGATGGCCTTGTCAGTCATCAATGGTAGGAGAGGCCCTGTGAAGGCTCTATGCCCCAGTGTAAGGGAATACCAGGGCCAGGAAGCAGGAGAGGGTGGGTTGGTGAGCAGGGGGAGGGAGGAGGGAATGAGGAATTTTTTTGAGAGGAGAAACCAGGAAATGGGAGAATATTTGAAATGTAAATAAAGAAAATATCTAATAAAAAATGAAAAAAAAACATATTCTACAAAATACAAACAGAAGGAACACTACCTAATTCATTCTATGAACCCACAGTTGCACTGATACCTAATCCACACAAAGAACCAACAAGAAAGAGAACTTCAGACCAATTTCTTTTATGAATATTGATGGAAAAAAATTCTTGCAAACCGAGTCTAAGAACACATCAAAACGATCATTCACCATGATCAAGTAACTTCACCTCAGGGATGCAGGGATGGTTCAATATATCAAACAGAATCCATCAACATAATCCATTACATAAACAAACTCAAAGGAAAAAAAAAAACATGATCATCTCATCAGGAGCTGAAGAGCCTTTTACAAAATCCAACACCCCTTTATGTTAAACGTCTTGGAAAGATTATGAATTCAAGGCCCATACCTACACATAATAAAAGCAATATACAGCAAACCAATAGCCAACATCAAATTAAATGGAGAAAAACTTGAAGCAATCTCAGTAAATCAGGGAGCAGACAAGCTGCCCACTCTCTCCCTATCTATTCAATATAGTATAGTATTCAATAAATTCTAGCCAGAGCAATTAGACAAAAAAAAGAGGTCAAAGGGATACAAATTGGAAAGGAAGAAGTCAAGATATCACTACTTGCAGATGATAGGATAATATACTTAAGTGACCCCAAAATTTCCACCAGAGAACTTCTACAGCTGATAAGCAACTTCATCAAAGTGGCTAGACATAAAATTAACTCAGTGGCCTTCAAATCAGTGGCCTTCCTCTACGCAAAGGATAAGCAGGCTGAGAAAGAAATTAAAGAAACAACACCCTTCACAATAGCCACAGATAATATAAAATACCTTGGTGTGACTCTAACTAAGCATGTGAAAGATCTGTATGGCAAGAACGTCAAGTCTTTGAAGAAAGAAATCAAAGAAGATCTCAGAAAGATCTTCCCCTGTTCATGGATCGACAGGATTAACATAGTAAAAATCACCATCTTACCAAAAGCATTCTACAGATTCAATTCAATACCCATAAAAATTCCACCTCAATTCTTCAAAGAGATAGGAAAAGTGATTCTCAAATTCATCCGGAAGAGGAAAAATGAAAAACCTGGATAATGAAAACTATTCTCAACAATAACAGAACTCTGGGTTAATCACCATCCCTGAACTCAAGCTGTCCTACAGAGCAATAGTGAGAAAAATCGAATGGTAATGGTACAGAGACAGACAGGTAGAACAATGGAATAGAATTGAAGAACCAAAATTAAATCCACACACCTATGTTCACTTAATCCTTGATAAAGGAGCTAATACCACCCAGTGGAAAAAAGACAGCATATTAAACAAATGGTGCGGGTTCAAGTGGTGATTGGCATGTAGAGGAATGCCAATTGATTCATTCTTATCTCCTTGTACAAATCTCAAGTCCAAGTGGATCAAGGACCCCCACATAAAATTAGACATACAGAATCTAATAGAAGAGAAGGTAGGAAAGAGCCTCGTACATATCAGCACAGGGGAAATTTTCCTGAACAGAACACCAATGGCCCAGGCTCTAAGATCAACTACAGACCAATGGGATCTCATAAAATTGAAAAGCTTCTGCAAGGCAAGGGACACTGTCAAGAGGACAAAAAGGCAACCTACAGAATGGAAAAAAAGATCTTTACCAACCCTATATCTGACAGAGGACTAATATCCAATATATACAAAGAATTCAAGAAGTTAGACTCCAGAGAACCAAATAACCCTAGTAAAATGAGGTACAAAGCTAAACAAAGAATTCTCAACTGAGGAATCTTCAGTGGCTGAGAGGAACCTAAAGAAATGTTCAACATCCTTAGTCATCAGGGAAATGCAAATCAAAATAACCCTGAGATTCCACCATAGATCATCAAAATAGATAAGATAAAAAAACTCAGGTGAAGGCAGATGCTGGTAATGATGTGGAGAAAGAGGAACACTCTTCCATTGCTGGTGAGATTGCAAGCTGGTATAACCGCTTTGGAAATCAGTCTGATGTTTCCTTAGAAAATTGGATAGTTCTACCTGAGGACCCAGCTATACCACTCCTGGACATATAGCCAAAAGATGCTTCAACATATAACAAGGACACATGCTCCACTATGTTCATAGCAGCCTTATTTATAAGAGCCAGAAGCGCAGATGTCCCTCAGCAGAAGAATAGATACAGTAAATGTGATACTTTTGCATAATGGAGTACTACTCAACTATTAAAAACAATGACTTCATGAAATTATTAGGCAAATGGATGGAACTAAAATATATCATTCTGAGTGAGATAACCCAGTCACAAAAGAACACATATAGTATGTACTTACTGATACATGAAAATTAGCCAAAAAAGGCTCAGAATACCCACACATAAGCTAACAGGAAGGAAGACCAAAGTGTGGATGTGTCAGTCCTTCTTAGAAGGGGAAACAAAATAATCATAGGAAGTAGAAGGTGAGAAGGACCTGGACGGGAGAGGGAGGAGGAGACAAAAGGAGGCAGGATTAGATTTGGGAGGAAATGGAGGAGATGTACAGAGGGTCAGAAAATTAAACAGCAGTATGTAGCTATGGGGGATGGAGAATTGGGGGTAGCCAACAGAAAGTCCCAAATGCCAGGAAAGCAAGAGACTCCCAGGCCCCAACGGAGATGACATTAGCTGAACTACCCCGAAAATGGGAGAAAGAACCTGTAGAGACCATATCCAGGGTTTAGACATGGCCCCTGGGTTGAAGGATGGGGCCACCCACACATCTCAAAAATGTTAACCCAGAGTTGCTCTTGTCTAAAGGAAATTCATGGACAAAGAGTGGAGCAGAGACTAAAGGAAAAATCATCCAGAGACTACCCCACCTTAGGGATCTATCCCATCAGCAGACACCAAACCCAGACACTGTTGCTGATGCCAAGAAGTATTTGCTGACAGGAGCCTGGTATGGCTGTCCCCTAGGAGGCTCTTCCACAGCCTGACCAATACAGATGCCAACCATTGGAGTGAGCATGGGGTCTCCAATGGAGGAGCTAGAGAAAGGACTGAAAGAGCTGAAGGGGTTTGCAATCCTATAGGAAGAACAACAATATCAACCAAGCAGAACCCCCAGAGCTCCCAGGGACTAAACTACCAACCAAAGAGTACACAGGCAGTGTCCCATGGCTCAAACTGCTTATATAACAGAGGATGACCTTATCTGGCATCAACTGGAAGGGAGGCCCTTGGTCCTGTGGACCCCAATGTTAGGGAATGCCAGGGCAATTAGGCTGAAGTGGGTGGGTGGGTATGGGGAGAGGGGATAGGATGATTGTGTAGGGGAAACTAGGGGAAACAGGAAAGGAGGATAACATTTGAAATGTAAATAAATAAAATAACCAATAAAAAACAAAACAAAACAAACAACAAAAATAAATAAAAACATCCATTCTCTTTTAAAAAGTGAAGGTTTTAGTTGAGTGTTTCTCATTTCTTGTTAGCCCCAGCTAGACAGAACCACCTTCTCAACTAAAATTAGCAAATGGCCCCTAGAGAATATTTAAGTGGCTTCCAGACTTCCCTCTGGATCCAGACAAGCCAGGCCATGATTGTCTGCATCACTATATTTTCATCTTCCAAGCTCCCATAGAAAAGCTTTGAGTACTCAATGGCTTTTCTAGTTCAGAGCTCCAAAGTCCTTCCACAATCCTCCCCAAAACAAGGCCAGGTCTGTCATGGTTAATACCCAATGATCCTGTCATAGTTAATGTTGCTATTGCTGTGATGAAACACCATAAACAAAAGCAATTTAGGAAGGGAAGAATTTATTTAACTCACGGTTCTGTATAGCAGTTCATCATTAAAAGCAGTGATGAGGGAGACTCAATCAGAGCAGGGATCTGGAGGCAAGAGCTGATGCAGAGGCCATAAAGGGATGCTGCTTACTGGAGGCAAGAGCAGATGCAGAGGCCATAAAGGGATGCTGCTTACTGGTTTGCTATCCATGGCTTGTTCAGCCTGCTCTCTTATTATAATTCAGGACCACCAACTCAGAGGTGACACCACCCACAAAGGGCTAATTAAGAAAATTTCCTACAGGTTTGTGTACAGCCCCATCTCATAGAGGCATTTTCTCAACTGAGGCCCTCCCTCTTGGATGACTCTAGTTTGTGTCAAATTAATGTAGAACTAGCCAGCATAGAGAGTTGAGTATATAAAAATAAACATAATATGCTTACCTACATGTATATATTGTAGATTTATATATTTATTTACAGGCATATATATTCATATGCATACTACATTTAAAATATGTATTTATAAGCATAAATATATCCATGTGTTTATTTACATATATTCATATGTATTTACAGATTTAATATATAAGAAGTATATATTTTGTAAGTATGAATATATATATATACATACATATAGTTAAATATATACAGCTACATAGAAAAAGAATAAAACATCTAGAATTCAAGTTGTATCGATATATATATTTACACATACTGAAAGCTAAATATATAGAACTGAGAATAATATATGTTTATACATTTGTCCGTATATAGAAATGTAGTGAAACATACATGTAATTATATATAAAGAGAATTAAATATTTATTCATAAATCCATAAACATATTATTTATTTATCTATGCGTGAAGTGAAAATAGAATGGGAACATGAGAGGAGAGGAAGCAGTCTAACAAGAGGGGGACAGGAGAGGACATGGGGTATAAGTATCAGAGAAGCAGAGAAGAGGCTGTATTTGGGAGAAAGGAGACCAGTAACATGGGAAAAGGAGGGTGGACAGAGACAAAGTACAATGCTGTCTGTGAATGACAAAACCACAATGAAACCTATAGCAGTTAACTAATTACTCAG
The DNA here is from genome assembly GCF_008632895.1 of Mastomys coucha. NCBI lineage: Eukaryota > Metazoa > Chordata > Mammalia > Rodentia > Muridae > Mastomys > Mastomys coucha. The sequence goes on along the minus strand of NW_022196891.1, from coordinate 18,748,346 downwards.
CTTTGGCTCCCAACGGGTTGAGTGTACACTGCCCCTACCCAAGAGCTCTGGATTCATGAATGAAAGACACACACACGCCAGCTAGTTATGTATGCCTTGACTATCTCAGTGGCTGGGTACTTCTAAATCTCCCCAATGCTAGCAAACACTCCCCTGGGTTTTCCTGAGTTAACGTCTTTTAAAATCTATACTTCATTTCTGCTATCCCAGACCCAACCGTGGAAGTGGCCCAACCATTGGCTGTATGGCAGTCCTTTACTATCAGTCGAAGCCAGCTTGGATCAGGGACTCTCAGCATCTGGAAGTGCAGCTTTTGGGAGCTGAGTTAAGACAAAGCATTAGAACCAATTCCCAATTGAAAAAATTGCCCATGTACAAACAGAAAATAAAAATGAATACCTTCTATCCATCAGGTCACCAACTCATAGATGCTTTTCTGTGCATCCCTCCCTGAAATGGCCATGTTCATTCGCAGTGGGAACAAGGTACTTGGCCTTCAAGCTAAACTGAGTTCACTTGCTCTGGCAAACTAAATTCTAGTTTTTAGAAGAAAAATTTCTCTGAACAAGGTGGATGAGGATAAGCTCAGGCAGAAGGGTACAGGTTCCTGGAAATTTCCTCATTCTCAACAAGTTCCTAGTGGGGTTTCTAAGAACAATGTCTTCCTATTTTGTTACCTACCCTGTGTTATACTTCAGAATCCCCAAATGGTGGTCTATTTCTTTTTATTAATTTTTTATATGTAAGAGAGAATATTTTGATCTCTTCATATTGATCTTCCCAGAATCTCTGCATGCAGATACTCAATTTAGATTTCAAATATTTGTATACTGGTTGGTTAGCTTGATAATGGAAGGAGGACAGTTTCCATAGCACTTACCATTTCTATGAGATGATTACAAATTTTCAAGGGAACATGTTTTCATTTGTCATGGGTAACACTGTGATGACCAAATGTGTGCCACTGATAGCAGAGATACAGTCCGGAGAGTTAGAGACAACCTGGTGGTGAACATACACATACCAGGGAAAGAAACGGAAAATGATCGGAAGAATGAGGTCTAAAGGCACTTTAATAACACAAAATGGCTTTCGTTACATTTCACTTTTCACTATTATGTATGTAGGTGTATGCATGCATGTACCTGTTTGTGTGTATGTGTGTCTATGTGTGCGAGTGTGTAGAAAATAAATCAACCTTGAATGTCATCTTTAGCAACAACATCCACATCCTTGGAGACAGGGTCTCTCCCAGGCCTGGAGCTTACTAATTAGGATGGGCTGACTGGCCAGAGAGTGCCAAGAATCTGTTTTTCCCCATCTTCCCTGTTTTGGAAGCATGCATCACAACATCTACCATTTCTAGAGATTACAAACTTAGGACCTTGAACTTTCAAGGGAATGCTTTACTAACTGAGTTGTCTCCAGAGCCCCACTATTTAGTTACGTTATTTGATGAACTTTACAAGATGATTGTATGCCAAAGGACAAAGAGAAAGCCATTGTAACCAATGGTTGTTCATTTTAGGCATAGCTTGTGTGGGAAACTCTCTTTACATTTGATGCTCTTCTAACACAACTACAGGCTCCAGGTGCTCAAGCACAAAAGAAAAAATACAAAAGAGTCTGATAAGAAAGAGTTCGGTAGCTAAGAGTGAGTGAAAAACTCCATTATGTGTTAGAAGCCTAAAGTAAAGAAGTTCAGTCATGACGATGGATATTCTAACATGCATCATTTTTCATTGGTTTGTTGTGAGACAAGATCTCACAAAGGTCATGCTAGCTGGAAGTTCTCTTTGTAGCTGACCTTGAAATTTTGATTCTTATATCATAAGCTCCAAGCACCGGGATTACTGTGTACTTCACATGAGTTTATTCAGTGCTGGTATTGAAAACCACTGGTATATGCTGCCTTTTTGGTGGTCCAGTGTTTGGTAGATCTCTGGAGCTCAGATTAATTGAGACTGCTGGTCCTCCTACAGGTTTGTCCTTCTCCTCAGCTTCTTTCAGGCTTCCCTAATTCAACAACAGGGGTCAGCTGCGTCTGTTCATTGGTTGAGTGGAAACATCTGTATCTGACTCTTTCAACTATTTGTTGGGTCTTTTGGAGGGCAGTCATGTTAGGTCCCTTTTTGTGAGCACTCCATAGCCTCAGTAATAGTGTCAGGCCTTGGGACCTCTCTTTGAGCTAGATCCCACTTTGGGCCTGTCGTTGGACCTTCTTTACCTCAGGCTCCTCTCCATTTCCATCACAGTAATTCTTTCAGACAGTAACAATTATGGGTCAGAGTTGTGACTGTGGGATGATAACCCCATCCCTCACTTGATATCCTGTCTTTCTGCTGGGGGTGGGCTCTGTAAGTTTCCTCTTCCTACTGTCTGGCATTTCATCTAAGTTCTTTCCCTTGCATCCTGAAGATCTCTCACCTCCCAGATCTCTGGTGCATTTTGGAGCATCCCCTCAACCCATTTCCCAAGGTTGCCTGTTTCTATTCTTTCTGCTGGCCCTCAGGGGTTCAGTCCTTTTTCCTAACCCAGTACCAGATCAGGTTCCCATCTTTCCTTCCCTTCCCCACCTCCACTTTCTCTCCTAGGTCTCTCCCTTCCTCTCCACTTGTGATTGCTTTCTTCTCTCTCCCAAGTGAGACTGAGGCATCCTCACTTAGGCACTTCAGCTTGTAGAACTTTTTGAGTTCTGTGGACTATATCTTGGGTATTCTGTACTTTTTTTTTTTTTTTTGCTAATATCCACTTATGAGTGAGTACATACCATGCATGTCCTTTGGGGTCTGAGTTACCTCACTCAGGATGATATTTTCTAGTTCCATCCATTTAGAATTTCATATGTGAGTACTCTCACCCTTACAACTTATGTGTAACCTTATATTCTCTCTAAAATCCATGGCCTCTTTTCCTTTAAATGCTTACCCACAGACATAGACAGAAATAGACACACAAATACACACAGAGAAACACATACAGAGACACACATAGGTATATAGACAGGCACATACTCATGGACACACACACAGGCACACACATGTTCACACATGCACACATATACACACTGTTTAGCCAGTACATTTAGTGATTCTCATAATGTTAGTTGGACCACTTGAGAATAGACAACCTATAAAGAGTTTATCTCTGGAGAAGATTAACTCACTCTCAGCAGCCATTAATATTAATCTAGCTGAAGTACTACTTAATGTAGGGAGGGGATCTTCCAAAGTTTCCCCCACCCATGTTGACATGTCAATTGGTGGTGTTATTCAACTTTTGTTTAAGTGACCAAACTTTTTAGATTTGTTGAGTGCAGCTTTCTAGTCATGTATAACAATGGCATGGTCCCTGAGCAGTCATCCGGTTCCTCTGACTCTGACAATCTTTTAGGCCACTCTCCTGCGATGTTCTTTGAACCTTAGATGTAGGGATTGTGTTATAGATTTATCAATAGAGACTGGGAACCTAACAGTCATTTATTCTCCCATTGACCAATGGTGGCTTTCTGAGATGGTCTTCATGTACTATAAAGAGAAGCTTCTTCGGTGAAGGCTTGGAGCTACACGCATCTATGAATGTAGGGTAGGTATTTAGAATTCATTTAGAAGTTATACTAGTTTAGCAAAGCGGCAGACTAGGCTATCCTTTATGATACATGACTCTACTAGTTGCATGAATGAACCTTAAGTCTAATTAGACATCTGTTGGTTATCCTCAAGATATTAGTGCCATGGCACATCCTTGGAGGATATCTTGACATACATATCATCATATTTATCGGTAGGTTTCATACCTAAGTAGAATAGTTGTTTTCTCTTCTTAGTGTCTTTTTTTTTCTTCTTCTTAGTGTCTTATGCCTTGCTTTCTGATACTATGAAACCTAGTCTTAGGCTTCCTGGCAGGTGGCTCCCTGGTCAGTTCCAGATCAAATTCTGTAAGTCCTGTGGCCAAAGAATCCAGCACCTTCAACAGGGTGTTGCCTTTATATCCTAGAAGGCAACCAAGAGCAACAGCGGTAGCCATATTAAGGTACACCCTCGACTCCCATGACCAAGAGCAACAGCGGTAGCCATATTAAGGTACACCCTTGACTCCCATGACCAAGAGCAACAGCGGTAGCCATAATTAAGGTATACCCTCGACTCCCATGACCAAGAGCAACAGCGGTAGGCATATTGAGCTCACCCTAAACTCCCGTGAGCAACAACTCTAGTGAGGCTTGACACTTGGGCTTAGATTTAGGAAAATAATTTGTATTTTAGTTTTGCAAGACTCATTTGTCTCCATCTTCTCTGTGAGTCTTTGATATGGAACTCAGGTTTCATAGAAAGTGGATTTCACTACTCTTTACAGGCATTCTGTGATAACAAATAAGTAACTATTTAAAACATTTGCTATTGTATTATGATCTCAGTATGATTCTCTTTACTGCTTTCCCTACTCCCCTGACATTTGAGATACAGCCTTTTATTCCATTTATTCCAGGCTGGTCTGGACCTGATCTTCCTGGCTCAGAATGATAAGCATGCACACTCTCTGGCTTTGTTAGCATCTGTTGTGAGTTGTCCATGCCTCTTTGTTTGCTTGTTAAATTCTTGGTGAGGAGGTATAATAGCATTGATGAACGTGTGAGCACAGAAAAGGAGCAGGCAGTCGACAGAATACCTGGAATTCCCACTGAGGCGTTTTTGTCTAGAATTCCACACACATAATAAATTTTGCAAGTTATTGCTGTCCTTTAAGAACAGTGCTCTTATTCGTGCCCTCTAAGAGCACTGAACTCTTGAGTTCTTTTTAGTCAATACAACTTATTGAAATAGAGAAAAATTAATAAACTAACATCTTGTTATCTGTGGTAATGGGGAATACAAGAGATACACTCCCAAAGCAATACATAAAGGTCACTTTTCATGTCTATATTTGCTTGTTTATATATATATTTATATACAAATATATATATATGTGTATGTGTGTTATGTCATATATACTGTGTGTATGGCATATATCTGTGTTTTGTGTGTATATCTGTGTTGTATGTTGTGTGTGAACATGTATTATACCTGTCTTGTGTGTCATATATGTATCTGTTTATGTATAGTATATGTATATGTTATGTATGGGGAGCTGCTGAAAACCTGTAGATGTTTTTATTATTCATTCTTTTTCCCCCTTATTATTCATTCTTAAACATGAATAACCAGCTTTAATAGTGGTTTTTCCCAATCTAGTATTTTTGAGCTGTTGTATAATAGCTCAGCTGTCAGATACAAATGTTTTAACTAAGGAAAGAATATTTGCTTGCTGTTCTTAATCCTCTCACTTTTGATAAGGCCCCACCATCCTAAAGTTCACTGATGTTCACTTATCTCACTTCTTGCTTTAAGATAATTGTTTAGAGTTAATCTCTTCTCTTGTACTACCATTGAACACTTTTAAGAAAAATATTTCCGTATTAGTTTACTTAAGCTTATTTTTTCTAAGTTTCTGCTTCTATTAGTGATTAGAGGTTCTGGTGGACATTTTTCTTTTTATCAAGTATTCAACCTTTTTTCTTACTTTACAGAACCCCCATGGCTTATAATTTTATGGCAAATATAGAGCCTTTCTTCTGCCACTTGAAACTGAAGCATAGCTGTTTGCAGTTGCAAAATTCATTAATCTATAAAAGATTTAGTTTCCTATTTTAACAACTGTGGTTATAAATTTCACTCTGCCTTGTGTATGTATAGGCATACAGGAGGTATTTTTCAAAATTAACTCTTTCGTTCACGACTGTGAGCACCCACCTGTTCCTAGTGGGAGTGAGTTAAGACAAGCTTCCCATGGGGATATACAACACTGAGGTGGAAACTTCTGATTTCGCTGGAAAGTCAGTTAAGTCAGTCAAATGGTGTTTTGCTGGAACACACAGGTAAAAAGATGTTTTGCTAAAGCAGACATGTGGAGGAATGTTTTCCTGAAGCAGACACAGGTGAAAGGATGTCTTGCTATGATAAACAGGTGAAAGGATTCATGATGTTTAGGAGAAGTGTAAGTATGACACAGATCATGGGAGCTCTAGCTTGGTTTCCCTTGCTCTGCTTTGCTAGTCTTTGCTGACCACACCCATGTATTTAGTTTTCCTTCCATTACAGTGATGAACTCTGCTTGTGACGTCTTCATAGAAAGAAACTAAGTTCTGGCCAGGCTCCTCCTGCCTCTTGCCACTTCCACAGACTCAGTTGCTGAGTCTTGTGGTTTCTTCCGGATTGAACTGCCCTTGCAGATTGGTGTTTTATGTTTCCTCATGAACAGGGCTGAGAACAATGAAGATTGGATTTGCCCCAAAGAAATATCCACTTAGCCCATATCCTAATAAATTTTCTTCTCCACTATCTCAGGAGTGTGGTGGGCTAGAGGGTGAATGAATGAATGTTTATTCAAGCAGGTTGAGAAAAATACATGCCAACACAACACACACACACACACACACACACACACACACACACACACACATGTCATCATCCCAGAAAGGGAATTGAAGTTAGACCAAAGGATAACACACATGATTATTTTAATAATAACAGCCCCAAGATTCATATATTTGAAGGTTTAGTCACCACAGAGTGACACTATTTAAAAGGATTAGAAGGTGTGGCCTTGTTTGAGAAATTATCTTACAGGGGGTGGACTTTGAGGTCTCAAAAGCCCTCCTTAGCCCAGAATCTATCTTTCCCTTACTCTCCATCCTGATTGGGATGTAGTTCTCACTTACTTCTCTAGTACTATGCTGTCCTGCTGCCATGCTTCCCACCATGATGATAATGTATTAAACCTCTACAATCCCCCAATTTAATGTTGTTTGTTTTTTTTTTAAGTATTAGCCTTGGCTGTCGTATCTTTTCACATCAATAGAACACTGACCAAGAGAGTACCAGAGTCCAACTTGATGAACTAACGTATTTGTATTAACAGGAACATGAGTGTGGAATAATGTGCACAGAACAGGGATAATACAGAGGCATCTGCACTACCAAAAAGCCTACCACAAATGGTGGCGATTCAGGAAAGCTACATCCAGAAGTCTCTGTATCAATTTTAGGCAGCCCTGAAGGTCTGGTGATCTCTCAGCTGGTGTCTACTTATCAGGCATGTGATGTCGGTTTAATCTTGGGATTTCCATAAGCCTCTTCAACCCTCTTAGAAGGAAGATTTCAGTTTGGATAAAACTGCTGTACAACAGAGTGCCTTGGCATGTATTTGAAAATCAGAGGACAACCTTATACGTGGATACAAGCCTTCCATTTTATTTGAGAAGTGGTCTGTTGCTGTCTGGGATGGATGTCAGATCCTGGATGCAAGCTTTGGTACACCGTCATGTCTCAGCCTCTCATCTGGCTATAGGAACACTGGGATTTTAGATGTGTTATGACACCTATCTTTATTTCTGTTCTGTGGACCAACACTCAGATCATCATGCTTGTGAGGCAAATGCTTTACCCACTGAGCAATCTTCCTATAGGAGAGAATCTCTTATAAGCATCACCTGTCAATAAAAAAGCTGATGGCACATGAGCTGAGGCAGGAAATAGGTGGGACACTAGCAGGAAGAGAAAGGATTCTGGGAAAATAGTGCAATAATAAAAGAAGATGTGGAGAGAAAAGAGAGATGGACTTAGGAGATGGACATAAGGCAGCAGGTAGACAAGCTCAGGGAGACACTGAGAGAGAGAGAGAGAGCAGGACTAAAGAGAGGTAACTAAACACCTGATAGGCATAATAGACATAGAAAAGTTGGAATGGGTTTAAGAAGTTACAAGCTAGTCAGGGAGTGAAACAAAGCTTATAACTCAGACATTTAATAATAAATGATTAGTCTCAAAGTCATCATCCCAGGAACAGGACTGGGAAAGAAACATGGAATTTAATATTGTTTTTAACATCTTCCCATGTCTCATTTTGTTTCCTTAAGTATGACTGGTTATGGCATCTTACCAAAGGGGTTATTTTTGGTAAGCAGGATAAGGCACTTGCGTGGTCCTGGTCCTTGAGTGTTCTGGGAATAGCAAATACACATCTCAGAGCACTGCATAAGTCCTCTTTCTCTAACTCTGTACCCTTCCTTCCATGTCACCCTGACTTGACCTGCCTTCAACTGATTTGTATGTTGGTTTCCAGTTATGTCCTCCTGTCACCTCTTCCCTCTCCTAACAAGGCCTGCATACTCCTGGGGCAACAGCTGAAAATTTCCAGAACTCCGTTTGGATAATTAGTCTCATTACTCAGTGACACTCCACTAAAGCATAGTCCTGCCCTAAACCACAGCTTGAACACCTTGAATTGTGTGATGACTACAGTAGGCACATGGCAGCTATATGCTGAGTTAACATGTGGCCTGGGTTTGGATTCCATCATCTTGCTCTTTCCATTCAACTGTTCTAACAAAATAAAAGGACTGGAATTTCAGAAAATACCTGCACCAGGACGTCTTAAATGCATTTACCACAATTTTGGATGATGGTCTACTCTTATCCTAATGTCTCAAAACCCACATGCACTAGACTTTGGCCAGAAGCTCTAGATGCAGCTGCTTTTGCTATTCTCTCAGTGGCAAGTTCATCCATCTTTAGGTGATTTTGATAGACTATAAGAGCTTTGTGGTACTGGGTAACTGATGACTACATAACATTTAAAGACACCCTAGGGTTATGAGTCAAAGCACGGGAACAACTCCAGTATGTCATTGTAATTAAAGAAAGCACTCTCTAAGGGTAGAATTCATAATGCCCAGGCACGGGTTGGTGTCATTGGAACCTACAAAAAGGCTCAGAGACAATGGCAAACTAAAAGGCGATATAAATCATCTTCCTGTGAGAGAATGAATAGTAGCTTCAAATAAATGAAAGCAGCCTTTTGCATGTGATGGCAAATGCCTAATAATTTGTAAGCTTCCAAAACCTTTGTGACAACTGGAACAAGTGCTAGATCATCCCTGAATTGTGAATTGACCAAAATAAATATATCTGCTGTATACTCTGTGTTGAGAATACTCAATGTTTACATATTACTAGTGTATCTCAAAGTATCGGAAGGAAAAGATAGCAGTGAAAAGCAAGAGACCTTATCTCAAAAAATGAGAAAGTAAAGGCCTATACCTGAGACTGCTTGCTGACCTTGCACATATTCACTCACACGAATATGCTTGTAGACACACATTACAGACAATTTCATGTAGACACACACACACAGATCTTCAAGTTTACTAACAGACCTTATATGTGTGCAGTCTCTGAGGATGGAATGAAGTACATCCAGGTGTCTATGCTCAGATACCGCCTTCAGTATCTTTCTATTGCTGTGATAAACACCATCACCAAGGGAAACTTTGGGAGGCAAGAGGCTTATTTCATATTACAACTCTCAAATCTCACTCCGGCACTCAGGGTAGTCAGGACATGAACTCAAAGCAGGAACCTGGAGGAAGGAATTGACACAGAAGCCATGGAGTGTGTTGCTTTCTAGTTTGTTCATCCTGGTTTATTCACCATTCTTTCTACACCCCAGACCATTCACTCCAGGGATGGCACCGCCCATGGGGGGGCGGGGGAGCCCTCCCACATCAATCGTTAGTCAAGAAAATATTCTATAGCAATCAGATGAAGGTGTTTTCTCAATTAAGATTGTATCTCCTCAGGTATGTCTAAGACTGTATCAGGTTGGCAAAACAAAACAAAAACAATAAACAAAACAAAGGAAAACAAAACAAGATAAACAACAGACACGGACTCGTCTCTTATGTGAAATAACTTGAAATTCCATTGTTATGGGTAATGACTCTCTCTCTCTCTCTCTCTCTCTCTATCTATCTATCTATCTATCTATCTCTCATGAAAATAGTAGTAGCTAAACAAGTCAGTTAGTAAGAACATTGCAGCCAAATCAAATATCACATGAGTTATAATATGCAAAGTTATAGTGAGGACACGTTTAGCTCCAGGTCCAGAAATCAAGAGAACTCAGTATTAGCTGATAACAGATAAGAGGACGAAGGACACCTTCTATGTCTACAGCTGGCGCAGATCAGGAACACTGCGAATCATCCAGTCACTGGAGTCACAGCTGCTATCATTTTCCAGGTTTTTTTTTTTTTTTTGGTTTTTCGAGACAGAGTTTTTCTATATAGCCCTGGCTGTCCTGGAACTCACTCTGTAGACCAGGCTGGCCTCGAACTCAGAAATCCACCTGCCTCTGCCTCCCAAGTGCTGGGATTAAAGGTGTGAGCCCATTTTCCAGTTTTAATTTATTTGCCACACCACTCTTCCTCTCTAATATCTTTCTACCCACCTATTTTGTGATTTCCTCCTCTCTTTTCTATTCTTCTCTCCTCCCCCTTCTCTCTTCCCTCTAGTCTCCTTTCCTCCCCTCTTCTCTCCTCTCATCCCCTCCCTTCTCCTCTCCTTTCTTCTCTTCTCCTCCCCTCCTCTCTTCCCTCTATTCTCCTTTCTCTTTCCCCACTTCCTCATTGCCTCTCCTCTCCTCTTCTGTCTTCATTCTCTGTCATTTCTTCCTGCATTTCTCCTCCTTCCATCATTTTCTCTTCTCCTCTTCTTACTTTTTGTCTCCTCATCCCTCTACCCAGTTCATCCTGTTCCACCTATCTTTCTCCCCCTTTCATTGCTTACTCTCTTTTTTCTCTTTCTCTTTCATATACAACCCTGTGTCTCCCAACACTCATCTTTCTCTTCTCTTCCTTCTCTGCCTCTCCATCCCTTTCCTTTTTTCTATTTCAAAGTTTTTCATGATTTCTAAAAGACAAATGCACATACTTTTATATGATCTGATAAAATTATAATTAGTAGAAATAATTATCACAAATTGACATCAACATTTATAAACTTGAATCATTTGGTTTTGGTCAAAATAGACTAATTGCTTACATTTTATCTATAATTTAGTTGAGCACATGTAATTTTGGATTGTTTTTGTTAATTTAGCATTATATTAATAGCAAAATGTGAGAAGTAGATTCCAGTTAACTGATAACTTGTATATCTAAAACTTATATTAATAGTATTATATATACTATTATATTATATATACTATATGTATTATTATATTAAAGTATATACATCTAATATATACATCTAATACTATTATATTAATGCAGGTATATACCTGTTGAAAAGAATGAGAAAACATGCTTTGTGCTTTAAGTCCAAACCAAATATATCTCCAACAGACACTCAAAAAACCCCAATAAACCAAAAAACAACAACAACAAAGATACAAAGCAGAAATGGGGAGCATATGAGGAATCTGTTACTAGAACCATAGCTCTACATATTCTTGGTGGATGGAGGCTAAGTTAAAGGCAACAGATTACTTTGAGTTCTGGTGAACATTTGTCCAACCCCCCCAAAATCTAAAACTTACAATGTAAAAAAAGCAGACTACATTAATTTGTTCAAGTAATAAATTTTGATTAAGAATTAATGTAATTGTGGTATGTACACTTGCCGGACCATTTGGGGTTTTTTGCTTGGTTGGTTGGTGTTTTTACATTCGTTAACAGTATAATCTAGAAATATATATTATTTAATACTGGGTGGAATAAACAGATGACACTGCAAAACTCTTAAATCAAAGCAAGAATCATCTGCCAACTACTTTAACCATGCCCTGAGTTATAGTGCAAATCAATTGGCTTTTATATCCTAGGTCCCAGTTTTAGCAATTCAGCCAAATCTAATAGGTGTGTATAAAATGAATGTGTTTTGTAGAATAAAAATACTAACAGTTTATTTTAAAAGCTTTATATGAAAATGCACTAGTAAATTCTTTCATGTGCACTGAGCATTTGGTTTCATTACATGAAAGCTTCAACCATTTACTAATTAGCTGTCATTTCTGCAAAGGACTTTTCTGGGTTCTTCAAAATTGACCATGTAGTCACTCACAAAGAAAGCCTTAACATATACAAGAAAATTGAAATATCTCACTGTATCTTATCAGACCACCATAGATTAAAGCTGGACTTAAAAAAAAACAACAGAAACACGAGAAAGCCTACACACTCATGGAAATTGAACAACTCTCTACTCAATGGTCTTTGGCTCAGGAAAGAAGTAAAGAAATTCAAAACTTTCTAGAATTTAATGAAAATAAATGCACAGCATAAGCAAAATTATTGGATACAATGAAAGCAATGTCAATAGTATTAAGTGCCTTCATAAAGAAATTGGAGAGATCTTATAGTAGCAACTTAATAGAACACATGAAAGCTCCAAGGGGAAAGAAGAAGAAAAACACACCCAAGACTAGTAGGCTTCTGGGAATACTCAAACTCAGGACTGAATTCAATAAAATAGCAACAAAGGGAAAAAGCAAAAACAAAGAAACAACAAAAAATAGAACAAAGAGTCAATGAAACAAAGAATTAGTTCTTTGAGGAATTAAAAGAGCTACATCAACCATTTTCAAAACCAACTAAAAGAGAGAGAATAAATCAACAAAATTAGAAGTGAGAAGGGGGACATAACAACAGACAGTGTGGAAATCCAAAGAATCATTACTGTCATACTTCAAAAACCTGTACTCCATAAAATTGGAACATCTAAAAGAAGTGGACAATTTTCTTAATAGATTCCATTTATTACAGCTAAATTAAAATCAGATAAATGATTGAAATAGGTCTAAAACCTCTTAGGAAACGGCATCAGTCATTAAAATTTTCCCAATCAAGAAAAGCCCAAAGCAAAGCAGTTCTAGCTCAGAATTCTACCAGACTCTCCAAGCAGAGCTAAAACTAATACTGCTCAAATAATTCTACAAAATAGAAACAGAACGAAGACTGTCAAACTTATTGTATGAGGCCACTGTCAACCTGATATCTAAACCAAAGAATCAACAAAGAAAAAAGAATTCAGACTAGTTTTCATTGTGAACATTGATGCAAATATACTCAATAAAATCCTTAAAAACAGAATCTAAGAACACATCAAAACATCATCTTCCATGATCAAATAGGTTTCATCCAGGGATGCAGGGATGGTTCAATATACGGAAAATCCATTAAAGTAAATCACCAAATAAGCAATCTTAAGAAGAAAAGATAACACATGATAATCTCACATTAGATGCTGAAAAAAACTCTTGACAAAGTCCAACATCCCTTCTTGAAAAAAAAAGTCTTGGAGAGGTTAGAGATACAAGGCACATACCTAAATATAATAAAGGCCATATACATCTAGCCAATAGCCATTGTAAAATTAAATGGAGATAAACTTAAAGCAAGTCCACCAAAGTCAGGAATAAGATAAGGCTGTCCACTCTTTTTGTATTTATTCAATATAGTACTTGCTGTTATAGGTATAGCAATAAGACAACTAAAGGAAATGAAGGAAATAGAAATTGGAAAGGAAGAAGTATTGCTATTTGCAGATGATATGATAATATACATAAGTGACCCCCAAATCTGTACCAGTGAAATCCTACAACAGATAAACACCTTCAGTGAAATGGATAGATAAAAGATTAACTAAAAAAAAAAAAAAAAAAAAAAAAAAAAAAAAAAAAAAAAGCAGCTTCTGTGCAAATGACAAACTCTCTGATACAGAAATCAGGGAAACAATGCCATTCACAATAGCCAAATATTTTGTATAACCAAGCAAATGAGGATCCAGTTCTTTTAGGTTTTCCACTTTAGTCAAGTGCAGTTTTTAAAATATGTCCTTATTATGATGTGGATTCCTTACTATCTGTTGTGACCTCAACTTTTTCATCTCCAATTTTATTAATTTGGATCTTTTGCCTGTGTCTTTTAGTTCATTTGACTAAGGGTTTACTAGTCTTATTTATTTTGTCATGGAACAAACTCTTGGGTTCATAGATTATATGTATTTTTTGTTTGTCTGTTTCTCTTTCATTGATTTCAGCCCTTAATTTGATTATTTCTTGATATCAATGCCTTTTGGTTGAGATTTCTTCTTTTTCTTCTAAAGTGTTGAGTTGTGTCATTAAGTTACTAATATGAGATCTCTCATTTTTATTAAATTTTTTCAATTATTTACATTCCAAATGCTACCCCCTCTTCCTGGCCCACCCTCCTCAAGTTCTTCACCCCATCTCCCCCTTTGCTCCTGAGAGGGTGCTCACCCACCCACCCATGCATCCCCAGCTTATCTCTGCCAGCATCCCATTCCCTGAGGCACCAAGTTTCTACAGGATTAAGTGCATCTTCTCCCACTGAGGCCTAACAAGGCAGTCCTCTGCTACATATATGCTAGGGGTTATGGACCAACCCTTGCATGCTCTTCAGTTGGTGGCTTAGTCTCTGAAAACTCTGAGAGTTCTTCCCATGGGTTTGCAATCCCCTTAAGCTCTTTCAGTCCTTCCCCTAACTCTTTCATAGGGGTCCTCCACCTCAGTCCAATGGTTGACTATAAGTATTTGTATCTATATCAGTCAGCTTCTGGTAGAGCCTCTGAGAGGACAAGCCATGCTAGGCTCCTGTCTGCAAGTACAACATGGCATCAGTAATAGTCAGGTTTGGTGCCTGGGCATGGGGTGGATGCCAAGTTGGCTGGTCACTAGTTAGGGCTATAAATTCGCCTCTTAGAACTGCCTTCATTGTATCTTATAGAGTTTGATATGTTGCGTATTCATTTTCGTTCAATTCTAAACGTTTCATTTTTTTTCATAGTTTCTCTCTTATCCTATTTCTCATCTAGTATAAAGTTGTTCAGTATTCAAGAGTTTGTAAGCTTTCCATTATTTCTGATGTTGTTTCTATCTAGCTTCAATTCATGGTGGTCAGATGGGATGCAGGGTATTAATTCAATTTTGCTTGTATATGTTGATCCTTGCTCTGTGTCCATGCATGTGGTCAGTTTGTGGGATAGTTCTGTGAGGTGATGAGAAGCTTTCTTTGGTAGATTCATTTAATTTATGCATCAGTTAGATCCTGCATTTTTGTTTAGTTTTGTATGGATGACCTGTCTACTAGCAAAAGTAAAGTACTGAAGTCTTGCACTATCACTGTGTGAGGGTCAACATGTGACTCAATCTGTAGTAACATTACTTAAAGGAACTTCAGAGTCCATGTATGTGGTAATGAAACAAAATTAAGCAATATGAAAATGTTTATACTATGGTATATAAAAAAACTATTCAAATGAAGTCACATGAACTAAAATAATATTTTCTGATGGACAAAAATGTTTGAAATTATTGAAATGAGGTTCTTAAAAAGAATTAAATAAATAAAATGAATAAGCTACATAAGGGTAAAAAATATTTTTGAACAAAATTGTACACAGAAAAAGATATTAAGCTTAGACTACACTAAAATAAGTATTAAAAAGAATAACCCATAGGAAGGAATTCAGAGAATGCTAAATACAGATAAAAAACATTAAGTTTAGAAATTGCTCACATGTAAACAAATACACATAAAAAAATAAGGTTTCTAAAGGAAGGAAAATGGAAACAAAGGTCTCCAGAGAAATAAAAGCAAAAGAAAATAAGATTGAATCTCCAGGAGAGAGAAAGAATAATTCTCCAAAGAAAAGGGAAGGAGATAAATGATCTAATTGAAACTGACACATTACTAATTACAATTACTAACACACTGGTAGTCCTTATTTTAATACTGATGCCTTCCTTTAAAAAAAAATAAAAAGATCAAAGGAAAAAAGGAATTTGGATATACAAGAAATAGAAAAATGAAAAATGGAGACAAACAGAAGAAAGATCTTAACAGTTTATAAATAAAAATGAAAATGGCTCTAAGGTGATAGAGATACAAAAAAGAGGAAAAGAGACAATCCTTACCAGGAAAAAAATAGAAAAAATTAAAAATAAAATTAAGGAAGACACTAAGAAAGAAGGAGAAAATAAGGGTAGAACCTACTGCACAAACATATAATGATAATCAAGAAAATCAGCCATTAAGTTGATAGAAAACATCTTTAGCTTCTCTGGTTAGTTTACAAAAGATGCTAGTAGATGCTGCTAGGCATTCCTGGGGATTTGAAGAATATGGGTAGCATACCATAAACATATTGGGTTTAAAACAATTTAAAGAAAATGCCACCAATTAGGGAATGCATTCAACATTCATGAGAGATAGTAAATTTTGGGGCAATTCAAAATAGAATAATCCCCCATGATTGGAAAGATATGGCAAACACAGTATTAGAATCTTGTCTGCAGTTATCGAGGCATTCATGGTGAAGAGAAGAGGCTAGGGAAATAGAAAAGAGAAATAAGACCAGAG
The DNA here is from genome assembly GCF_008632895.1 of Mastomys coucha. NCBI lineage: Eukaryota > Metazoa > Chordata > Mammalia > Rodentia > Muridae > Mastomys > Mastomys coucha. The sequence goes on along the minus strand of NW_022196891.1, from coordinate 18,732,088 downwards.
GTATTAATATTTCTCAAGACCAGTTAATAGGGGAAGGTCTATATACAAAGGTTCAGATGTAAGTCACATACGATGAAGCAATTTTGGCATTTTGTTATGTGGTGGCTTCAAGTACTTGGAATAAAATTGAAGGAACAGAAAAGACTTTTTACTCACAATAAGCAAGTTTCAAAAGGAACATTCACTGATGTTTTTAAAAAACTGACTTCAACTCTATATAAGAAGATATCATATTCAAAAGCTAGGAAAGCACTAATTGAATCTTTAGCTTTTGAAAACGATAATGCTGAATGCAAAAAGATGATCAGGCCCTTAAAGTCAAGATTGGCACCAATAGATGAAGGTATTACAAATACAGTTGGCACTGGATCACCTTCAGATGGTTTGACTTTATTAGAAGAAGTGAGCAAAAAAGATTTTGAAAATATCCAAAATGCAAAATATTTTAATTGTGGTGAGGCAGGTCATTTCAAAAAAGAATTGTAAACAGAAGCAGAGGACTTCTGAAGGAAGGCCACAGCCTCCTGGAATATGTAGAAGGTGCAGCAAAGGCTGATGGAACTAATGAATATAGATCTACAAGGGACAAACAGGGTAACCTTTTGTCTAGAAATGAACAAGGGTCCCACTTTCAGGACCCAATATTAAATTCAGATTAGCCATTTTAGGTCAGCAGCATAGATACATCTGCAGAACAATTAAACAACACTACTCTGGCAATAAACATTAATAACCCAAATATCATGGTCAGAGCCAGCTTCAATATATAAAACAGAAAACTCAGGAAAGACCAAGGAACAAGTGTTTTGGCAAAAATCTTTTTTTTTTTACATGCCAGATTTTATTCCCCTCCTGGTTCACCCATCCCATACCTCCTCCTCACCCCCTGTCTCCAAGAGGATGACCCAAATCCCTCACCCTCCCATCCCACTAGACTTCCAAACTCCCTGGGGCCTCCAGTCTCTTGAGGGTTAGATGCATCTTCTCTGACTGAACCCAGACCTGGCAGTACACTGCTGCATATGTGTTGGAGGCCTCATATTAGCTGGTGTATGCTGCCTGGTTGGTAGTCCAGTGCCTGAAGGATCTTGGGGGTCAGGTTAATTGAGACTGCTGGTTCTCCTACAGGGTTGCCCTCCTCCTTAGCTTCTTCCAGCTTTTACCCAATTCAACCACAGGGGCCAGCAGTTTCTGTCCATTGTTTGGGTGCAAATATCTGCATCTGACTCTTTCAGGTGCTTGATGAATCTTTCGGAGGGCAACTTCTATAAATAATCTGAGGCTAAAACCAAATGTACTTATTTTTTACATTAATTTATTTATTCATTCACTTTACATTCTAATCACAACCTGCCTCTTTTCTGATTCCCCTCTTCACACAGCCACTTCCCTACCTTTGCCCTTCCCCTCTGAGAATTGGGAGGCTCCACTTCCCCTCTGCACATTAAGTCACTGCAGGGCTAAATACATCTTCCACTGAGGCAAGATAACACAGCCCAGTTAGGGGAACAGGGTTCTCAGGCAGGCAACAAAGTCAAGGACAAGTCCCACTTCCGTTGTTGGAGCACCTGCATGAAGACCAAGTTGCAACTGGAGGACTAGTTCCAGTCCATGTATGCTCTTTGGTTGGTGGTTCAATCTCTGGGAGCACCCAAGGGTCCAGGTCAGTTGACTATGTCGGTCTTCCTATGGAGTTCCTATCCTTTCTGTGTCTTCCAACCATTCCCCTAAGTCATCCACAGACTTCCAAAGCCCCGTCTAATGTTGGGCTGTGGATCTCTGCATCTGTTTCATTCAGGTGCTATGTGGAGCCTCTCAGAGGATAGTTAAACTAGGCTTCTGTATGGTAAACATTAGGGATTATTAATAATAGTATCAGGGATTGATTCTTGCTCATGGAATGGATCTCAAGTTGGGTTGGTCATTAGTTGGCCATAATATTGGAATTGAAGATTTGGTTGACAGTGTACAGATATAACAATAATCTCCCCCAAATCTTGACCTCCAAATTGCCCTCTTAAGAAGGTAGAAATACAATTTCTAAGATTTGGAAATTCATCCCCCCCCCAAAAAAAAAAACAAGTGTAAAATGACTAAAGGTCAAATCAGAAATTTAAAAACATATGCGACTGATAGGCATGAATTTATGGGATGTGGTTTGCTGCAACAATGGGAGACATGGATTACCATTCCTTTAACCTCAAGATCAAGCTAAAAATGACAAGGGGTCAGAGTTCAAGTTGTCCATAAAAAGGACACAATAAAGGTTGGCTCTCCAACTTTATCTCTGAGAGGATATCAGCAGCTCTGCCACTAAGGTGGCTGACTGACCAAACTATTTGCATAGTACAATGGCTTATGACAAAGGAAAAATTTCAGGCCCTAGAACATCTAGTTCAAGAGCAGCTGGAGGCTCAGCATTTTGAATAATCCACCAAAATACATGGAATTCTCATGTATTTGTTATTTAAAAATCTGGCAGATGACAAAAGTTGAGAGATCTAAGAACAATTAATAAAATTATACAGTTTTTTCTCAATCCATAATTTAACAATATATAGATGATATTTTGCTAGCTGATTCAAATAGAGGTACCTTAGAAAACATTTTTGATAAAACGGGGATAATCTTGCCTTGTTCTGGATTACAAATTGTTTGTGAAAAAATACAAAATAGGACACTATTATTTATCTAGAATATACAATAAGTCTGCAAGAAATTTGACCATGGAAAGTATAAATTAGGAGACACTAATTAAGAAATTTTAATGATTTTCAAAACTTATTGGGGGATATTGATGGAAATATAGATCGACAAGGGACAAACAGGATAACCTTTTGTCTGGAAGTGACCAGGGGTCCCACGTTCAGGACCTAATATTAAATTCAGACTAGCCATTTTAGGTCAGCAGCATAGATACATCCACAGAACAATTAAAAAATATTACTTTGGATATAAACATTAATAAAAATGTAATTAATATAAACATTAATTATTAATAGCCCATAATTAGATTAACTTCACAAAATCAAAGGAATTTATTTTAAAAACTTATTTAGTGATAAAGGCTTAGATAGTCAAGAAAATTATCCACTGAGACTGAGAAAGAATTGTCTCTGGTAGAAAAGAAATTACAAGAAGCACACATGGATGTAAAAAACATATACTGTATTTTAATTATTTCACCTTCTCATTCTCTCACAGGAACTTTTATGCAATGAGAATATTATATTATAAAATAGATATATTAGCATGCAAACAGTAAAAATTTTAATGGTTTGTGAATTGATGATAGAAGGAAAAATGAGACTTCATCAATTATTAGGAATAGACCAAGCCAAAATTGTAGCTTTTACTATTACAGAAATTGCCTCATTATGGGCAGAAAATGAACATTGGCAAGGGGCATAGTAATGTTTTTAGAGAAATTAAGAATAAATACTCCAAAACAAGTGACTTCAATTTTTAAAAAGAATTTATTGGATTCTACTTCATATTATGAAAGGGTAACCACTTTTTGGACCCTACATTCTATTCTGATACAAATAAATCAGGAAATACAGGTTATGAATTAGAAAATATAAATAAAATAACTCAAAGTCCATGTGAATCAGTTAAAAAATCAGGTTTACATATAATTTTTATGGTGTTACATGATTTTCCTGAATCTCTCAATATACTTACTGACTTTCAATTTACAGAATGAGTCATTAATCATATATAAACTGCTGACCTTAATCAGGATGATTCAGAATTACCTTAACTGTTTTTTCAACTAAAACAAGTGATCAGAAATAGAAAACATCAATTGCCTATAACACATTTGTGGTTGCCAAGTCTAGACATAGAGGCTACATTTATGTGAGAAAGTTAGCTTTTAGTATTTTTTTTTTTTTTTGCAATTTAGAGAGCTCTTGCTTACATGGATGGATGTAAACAACATTAAAGCTCATTTTTGTAATTCTTAGATACCTCAATATACTCTTTTAATCTTTGGATATTTTTGTTCTTATTTCAGCAACTCCAAGGCTTATTATTGGAAAGCATTATGCAATCACAGAAAGTAGGAATATCATTAAGCCATTTTGTTTTTTCCAGACTTCTTTCCTGTCCCCAGCCTCTACTTGGATTGCACATATAACTACCTCCTTTAAGGAGTAGAATATCTGGATCAAATTTAGTTGTTGAAGGCCTCTGTGGAGGAAACCACCATTTACCACTAGTAATACATAACCATCTATCTGAGCCTTGTTTTTTAACTATCCTTCCTCTTTCATGATCTGTGTTTCCCCTCTATTGACCAAATCCTGTCTCCTTTAACATCTTTCTGACTAAACTGATTCATGAGTGCAGCTGCCTCTATTCTTTCAGGTCTGTGCAGCTTCTCCTACAACTCATATTGCATCCTTATACTTTGCATAGTTGAGGAATTCTGTAAAAAAAAAAAAGAAACCAGTTTTTGCACTGATTTATGTATTCTTGAACTTCTCTTAAACTGATGTTTTCAGAGTTCTTTCCCACAGCCTTAAGGGCTTCCTGAAAATTCACAGTGTCACCATACTGCTAAGGATTTTTGGATACATTTTCACTCCCCAGAATCTTTCTGCTGTTTCTGATTATCATGGAGTCATTAACCTTGGCAGGAAGAACATTCCCTGAAGGACAAACATGAAGTAAAATATGTACATTATTATGCAAACCTGCCTTATGCCTATAGCGACCATCAGCACTCGAGGGGACTCACAAACTGCTGGCTCTACTCCAGGGGTGGGAACTGTGTCACACCATTGCTTCTGGGACCATTCTGGACTTGGCACACTGGGGCATGCTGAGAAGGATGCTGAGAGACCGAGACACATTTATTCAAATATGCTACTTGATCTAACCTCAGAGTGCACTCATAGCTGTTTCAAAATGTGATTCCAGGACAGCTTCAAATAAAGCTGCTGATCTCAGACGACTCATCTTGTTCCAGGCTGTGAGACTGTTCCAGTCACAAATTCTTTTAGGCCTTCATTTTCTCAGCTCATAAAGACTGGATATAGCTAGTTTTCTTAAAACTGGTCACTATCCTAAGTTTGATGTGGCCACCCCCAAACAATAATGCCCCCAATAAGCAAGAATTAATTTTAAAGGAATAACACCCCATTCACAAAAGGTGGAATGGATGAGTTGTGGTGGTTTGTTGGGTGATTATCATAGTTAAAGAGAGGTTGGCTGCAAGTTGTTAAAAGGTCTTTTTCAGGGAGGAAACAAAGGAACAGATATTAGACTCTTTCCTTCTTTCTATCTTATATAATGTCAAAAGGAAAAAGCAGGGGTGGGAGGAGAAGGGATGGAAAAAAAGGAGGAGCGGTAACCATCACATGACACACATAGAATAGAATAATGGTATAGGTGAGTTATGAGCTAGTTGGGGAAGAAGAAGACATTATGACCTAAGTATTTATTCATAAGTAATTAACTCTCAGAGTTGTTATTTAGGGAACTGAGTGTGGGAGTAAAGCTTTCAGCATCATGTAACTATTTTTTTAATATGTAGCATTCAAGTAAAAAAAAAATGTTTTCTTTAAAGAATTTCCAGCATACGACTCCATATCAATCATTCAGAAATTCTTTCAAAAATAAAAGTCATTTTGGGTGCTGGAGGAATGTGTCAGTGGTAAAAAGTACTTTCCCCATAATCATGAGGAGTGGAGTTCTTATCTCAGTATGCATCAAACAAGCTTGGCATCCCACACTTGCCATAACCACAACTCAGAGCGAGAAGAGACAGAAAAACCACTTTACGTTTATGGCTACTAACCTAGCCAAGAAACCCAAGCTCCAATTTTAGAAAATATCTGCCTTAAAAAAGTAGGTAAAGAATATAAGTGGGTATCTGACACCCTCATTCAATCTTTGTGTGTGCAAACAGTAGCATGAACATACATACAGACATACCCTCACACACAGAGACATATCAATTTACAAATAAATAAACCGTGGTGGCGCACGCCTTTAATCCCAGCACTTGGGAGGCAGAGGCAGGCGGATTTCTGAGTTCGAGGCCAGCCTGGTCTACAGAGTTAGTTCCAGGACAGCCAAGGCTACACAGAGAAACCCTGTCTCAAAAAACCAAAAAAAAAAAAAAAAAAAATCAGACACATTTCTTTTTTATTAGATATTTTCTTTATATACATTCAAAATGTTATCCCTTTTCCCCTCCCCCCAAAAGCCCTATTCTCTCTCCCCTACTCCTGCTCACCAACCCACCCTCTCCCACTCCTGGCCCTGGCATTCCCCTACACTGGAGCAAAGAGCCATCACAGGACTGAGGGCCTCTCCTCCCATTGATGACCGACTAAGACCATCCTCTGCTACATATGCAGCTGGAGCCATGAGTCCCATCTTGTATAATACCCAAGATACAATCCACAAGCCACAAGAAACTCAAGAAGGAAGACCAAAGTCTTCAATCCTTCTTAGAAGGGGGAACAAAATACCCATGGAAAGAGTTGCAGAGACAAAGTGTAGAGCAGAGACTGAAGGAAAGACAATCCAGAGACTGCCCCACCTGGGGATCATTCCCATATACAATCACCAAACTCAAACACTATTGTGGATGCCAACAAGTGCTGGCTAACAGAAGCCTGATACAGTTGTCTCTTGAGAGGCTCTGCCAGTGCCTGACTATTACAGAAGTAAAGGCTCACAGCCATCCATTGGACTGAGCACAGGGTCCCCAATGAAGGAGCTAGAGAAAGGACCCAAGGATCTGAAGGGGTTTGCGTCCCCATAGAAAGAACCACAATATGAACTAACCAGTACCTCCAGAGCTCTCAGGGATTAAACCATCAAACCCATTTCTAATTCTAAAACTTTGTTTTACTATTTTGTGGTAATTTGAATGAAAATGTACCCCATAGGCTCATATGCTTGAATACCTAGTCCCCAGTAGACTTGTTTCAGAAAGATTAGTTAGCAGTTGTGGCCTTGTTGGAAAAGAATAATCACTGAGGGCAGTCTGGGCCTTCAGAAGGCTCCTACTGTACTGGCTGGTTTTGTGTGCCAACTTGAAACAGGCTGGAGTTATCACAGAGAAGGGAGCTTCAGTTGGGGAAGTGCCTCCATGAGGTCCAGCTGTGGGGCATTTTCTCAATTAGTGATCAAGGGGGTAGGGCCCTTTGTGGGTGGTGCCATCCCTGGGCTGGAAGTCTTGGGTTCTATAAGAGAGCAGGCTGAGCAAGCCAGGGGAAGCAAGCCAGTAAGGAACATCCCTCCATGGCCTCTGCATCAGCTCCTGCTTCCTGACTTTCTTGAGTTCCAGTTCTGACTTCCTCTGGTGATCAACAGCCATGTGGAAGTGTAAGCTAAATAATCCCTTTCCTCCACAACTTGCTTCTTGGTCATGATGTTTGTGCAGGAATAGAAACCCTGACTAAGACACCTACCATTCCCAATGTGTTCTCTGTCTCCTGCTTGTGGATCAGGATATAAGATCTTATCTGCTGCGCTAGCTTCTTTTGGTGTGTGTGTGTGTGTGTGTGTGTGTGTGTGTGTGTGCATGTGTGTGTGTTTTCTGGCATCACAGTCTAAGGCTTTTGAACTGTAATTCTTATTAAACTCTTCCTTTTACAAGTTGCGTTGGTCATGTTGTTTTGTCACAGCAATAGAACCCTAACTAAGATGCCCATTATTACAATGAAAAGTCCCTTGTGTGTTACAAAATTATTGTTTATTGGTATATCAACACCTTTAGTAAACAAATGATTTTATTTTCTTTACAGTCCTAATTTTGGCTATTTATTTTACAGCAACTGAAATCTGATACATTTTTTTTAAACATCTGTAGGAATCTTTATATTTCTTGCAAATTTGAAGTTTGAATTTCTTGCAGTGGTGCAGAATTTATATTTTGATACAGATTTAAAGATTTCATTGGTATAAATATATGTATATTGATACATAATTTGAAATTAATATTGATACTCTTAGGCATTGTGCCTCTGCATCTTATTTATGGACACAAGGCTTTGACCCAGTCCTTCTACAGCTTCTATTACAAATTTCTTACAGTTATTAAGTAATGCAATTTAAGAGTCAGATAGTAAACTCGTAGTTATATTAGATTCTGATATAATTATAATAAATTGTTTTCAATTTTATTCAAATATAAATATCTAAGAGTAGTCAAGTTTTAACAGTTCAGATGTACTTATATAGAGATAGTCTTCAAAAACTTCAGAAATCCACAGAATATGGCAGTTGTAATCATTTCATTAATATTACAATTTTGACTAAAAGACATGTTGGCTACTGACAATATCCCCTTCACAGTTCAAAGAAGATATTGAGCATCACAACGTCCATATGGAGTTACTCCAGTGTGACATGGTAACTACTGGGCAAGAGTTGTCCTAATTCAACTACAATCAAGAAATAGTGTCCAGGAAAAGACACATGATGCAGAATAGTTAACAGCTTAGTTATGCCAAGACAGAATAAGCTATTCCTTCATAATAACTCCTGTCTGTCAGATGTGCTCTGAGCCAGAAGGCTGAAGAGAGATGCTCCAGCTTTTGAGGAATAGGAACTGTGCAGAGAGTCAGCTGTCTCTGCAATTTGTTTAAGTTTTAGAAGCTATGTATTTGTGTTTTCTATAAATTAATTGGTTTTAGGATCTCTGAAGTGGTTGAAGACTTGTTATAGTCACATAATAAATTTAAAGTTGTTTGAAGTAGATGATGTAAATTTCAAAGGCTTATTTCCAGATGTAATGCAAGTGAAAATCAGAACATAATTCAGGTATAGAATTGTAAACTCAGTAACAGAATATATATTAAAGTACCTAAATTGACAAAATTGACGACTTGATGTAACTAGGGTATATCATTCTTTATATTTTTTCATAGCTTTCTTAATTATCTTCAGTGTATAGCTGAGAGGCCTTTTTGTTGGACAAAAATGTTGAAATGTGAATTGATTCTAATGCTATTGAAGACCAGCCTTTTTCCATGGTGACCTATGGTATCCCATATGATGCACAGGGTAATTTCCATCTCCCTGTATCTGTGGAGGCCTGTTTTGTGACCAATTATATAGTCAGTTTTGGAGAAGGAACCACGAGGTGTTGAGAAGAAGGTATATCCTTTTGTTTTAGGATGACATGTTCTATAGATATCTGTTAAATACATTTGGTTTATAACTTCTGTTAGTTTTAGTGTGTGTCTGTTTAGTTTCTGTTTCTGTGATCTGTCCATTTATGAGAGTGGGGTGTTGAGGTATCCCATTATTATTATGTGAGGTGAAATATATTCTTTGAGCTTTAATAATATTTCTTTTATGGATGTGGATGCCCTTGCATTTGGAACATAGATGTTCAGAATTGAGAGTTCATCTTGGTAGCTTTTACCTTTGATGTGTATGAAGTGTCTTTCCTTATCAGTTTTGATAACTTGTGGTTGAAAGTCAATTTTATTCACTGTTAGAATGGCTACACCACCTTGTTTCTTGGGACTACTTGCTTGGAAAATTGTTTTCCAGCCTTTTGCTTTGAGGTAGTGTCTGCCTTTGTCACTAAGGTACGTTTCCTGCATGCAACAAAATGCTGGGTCTTGTTTACATATCCAGTCTGTTGGTCTATGTCTTTTTATTAAAGGATTGAGTGTGTTGATGTAAAGAGATATTAAGGAATACTGATTGTTACTTCCTGTTATTTTTGTTGTTAGAGGTGGAATCATGTTTGTGCGGCTATCTTCTTTTGGATTTGTTGAAAGATTACTTTCTTTTTCTAGGGTGTAGTTTCCCTCCTTGTAATGGTGTTTTCCATATATTATCCTTTGTAGGGCTGGATTTATGGAAAGATATTGTGTAAATTTGGTTTTGTCATGGAATATCTTGGTTTCTCCATTATGGTAATTGAAAGTTTTGCTGGGTATAGTAGCATGGGCTGGCATTTGTGTTCTGTTAGGAACTGTAGGATATCTGCCCAGGATCCTCAGGGAAGTTTTCTTCTATAATTTTGTTGAAGATATTTACTGGCCTTTTGGGAATCTTCACTCTCTTCTATATCTTTTATCCTTAGGTTTGGTCTTCTCATTGTGTCCTGCATTTCCTCGATGTTTTGGGTTAGGAGTTTTTCGCATTTTGCTTTTTTTTTTTTTTTTTGCTTGTTGTGTCAATGTTTTCTATGGTGTCATCTGCCCCTGAGATTCTCTCTTCTATCACTTGTACTCTGTTGGTGATGCTTGCTTCTATGACTCTTGATCTCTTTCCTAGGTTTTCTGTCTCCAGAGTTGTCACTCTTTCTGATTTCTTTATTGTTTCTATTTCCATTTTTAGATTCTGGATGGTTTTGTTCATTTCCTTCACCTGTTCAGTTGTGTTTTCCTATAGTTCTTTAAGGGATTTTTGTGTTTCCTCTTTAAGGGCTTCTAGCTATTTACCTACGTTCTCCTGTATTTCTTTAAGGGAGTTATTTACATCCTTCTTAAAGTCCTGTATCATCATCATGAGATGTTATTTTAAATGACAGTCTTGCTTTTCTGGTGTGTTGGGGTATCCAGGACTTGCTGTGGTGGGAGAACTTGCTTATGTTCTTATCTTCTTGCCCTTGCCTCTTGACATTTGGTTATCTCTGGTGTTAGCTGGTCTTGTTGTCTCTGACTGTGGCTTATCTCTTCTGTAAGACTGTGTGTCATCACCCCTGGATGACCAGTTCTCTCTGGGAGAAATTTGGGTATGGAGAGGTGTGGCACAGGGTTAGCTCCGGGGCTCAGATGGAAACTGCAAGTATCCTGTCCCTGGCTGTTCCCCGGTTCCTGTATCCCAGTGGCCCAGGGAGGGTCCCTCTTGTTCTAGGTAACTGAGCAAAAGCGGTGATCTTACCTGTGCTCACATGTGTGTCAGCACTCCTAGGAGACCAGCTCTCTCCCAGTGGGATATGTGGTCCAGGGTCAGCTCCAGGGCGCAGACTGAAAACCAACAGATGATATTTTACTTTTAAGTCTCCACAGCTCAGGAGTGTGTGATTTGAACACATCAGCCTCTCCCTTCTGTACCAAAATTATAAACATAGGAGACTGTACAGTGATGTGCTCAAATCCAGGATGCTCGGGAGTCAACAAAAGCTGAGGGGAAGAAAGCAGCTTATCAATGAAAGAAAGCGAACATTTTCTTAGGGCCTTATTCCCTTTTGGAAAGCAGATGTTATTCAGGTCACAGCTGTTTCTTATTTTGTCTAAAAATGGTCATATCCAGTAGAGAAAATATGAATGTTTCAACCCTATATAAAGGAACAGCTGTTTGTGCCAACCTTATCTTTCTCTGCTGTGGGAGATTTGAGGTGCATGATTCATTAAGCTAGTAACCATGCTCAGCTGTGAATACCATGCCCAGGGCCCTGGGGCCTTCTCATGTTGTCTACAGGGAGCTGAAAGTTCTCATTCCCACGAGGAAGGAGAACTTCAGCTATTGATTGCATCCTGGAAGTAATTGAGTTGATACAGTGATGTTTCTTGGGAGAAATAGAATCGGATTTGTGAGCCGAGCAATGCTGGTTCTCTCACCCACTCCATGCAGGAAACTTCCCAAGCATCACCCACCTTCCACAGGAAAGGAAAAAAAAAACAGTTTTACTGATGGTGAGGAACTTGAAATGGCTGCCAGGTGCCATCTCCTTTGGCCTGTCTTCCCAAGGCTTGCCAGTTTGCACCTCTCCATTGGCATCAGCTTCTCTCTCCTGTGCCAAACAAGCCTTAGAATGGTTCCTGTTCTTTTACCCCACACAGAAGAAACATTAAACTCCTGAGGGAATGTACTTGATTAATATGAAAAATGGTTACTTATGTAAGGACTCTACTGAGGGTAAAGTTAAGTCTTCCAGTAAAGTCATTCCTTGTTTCTGATGGGCCAGGGCATCTCAGGATGTCCAGATACCTCCTTACAGCAAAGTGTTCTTAGGAAGAATACTAAAAAGGGCTGATGAAATGGCTTGTGGGTAAAGGGGCTTGTCACAGAACTGTCAACTTAAGTTCAAACTCCACGATACTATAGAAGGGGAGAAACAACTTTTTCAAAAGTTGTCCTGTGAATGTCATGTACATGTAATAGTATGTGGGAATACACACACACACACACACACACACACACACACACACACACACATTTATATAGGTGCATATATCTTTAATATATTTATATATTAACAAATTAGTGTAATTGGAAGTGGGCTTGGGTGATAGTCAGTAAAGTACTTGCCATGTAAGCTTGAAGACCAGGCTTCCATCTCCAAAACCTATATAAAAACTAGTGATGGCACATGCTTGCGATCCTAGCATTGGGGAGGTTAAGTCATCTTAGCTTAAGGTGTGATTACCAGCCCAGGTTGTAGTGTACTGTGCCTATGTTCACATATACACAAACACATACACGACAAAGAGAAAGACTATTAACAAGATGGCCAAGGTAGGGATCACTCTACGAAAGCCCTTCCACAGAGAATGATACATGTTTTCATATACACCCTCCATATCATAACATCTCTAGCAGAATTTACTCCCAATTCCAAGGACACCAGAAGCTCTGAGTACTCATTACATAGTTGACTGGTCCCTGAGCAGGAATTTGTCAGATCCCAAGATTAGAAAGTTTGAAGGAAATATGAACTAAAATACTGCCAGGTTTATATTTCTCTTACCGGCTGTTAGATGCCAACAGTTCCATGCTGCCATAATGGGGTCTAGGGGTCTTATGCATTGTTCTCCTGCTTGACTGCCCTAACTATCTGGCTTTCAGCTTCATGTTGGCCTGGTAGCAGAATGTCCTCTAGATACTATTTCCATGATCCAGGCAAGAGAAAAGAAAAAGGAACAGAGGAAGGGAGATTGAGGTGTGAGATGGATGAGTCTGTGTGGAGTGCTCAGCCTTTCACAGAAGCCATCCTAACTTCCATTGCATGCACACATGGCTCACCTTTATCAATGCTGTTACTCAGTCCACCCTACTGGAAAGAGAGCGAAATCGAGATGCTCTTCACCCCCATGCACACAAGCACGTAAGATGGTGCTGAATAAAACAGAAGAGCATGGTAGACAGAGGATGGGAATTGCCAGTGGCTGCTCTAGACAGATGTGTGTGTGTGTGTGTGTGTGTGTGTGAGTGTGTGTGTGTGTGTGTGTGAGAGAGAGAGAGAGAGAGAGAGATACAGAGACAGAGACAGAGACAGAGAGACAGAGAGAGAGTGTGTGTGCAGGTGAACGTGGTTGTGTACCAGTGTTGAGTATGAATGTGTGTGACAGATTGATGGTGGAGTAGTTATTTTCTCATTGCTGTGACAAAACACCTGAGCAACTTAGAAAACAAGGTGGGTTTAATAGGGCTCCCAACTCAAGGTCCCTCATAATGGGGTCACACTGTATCCCACTCAGGAAGCAGAGAGAGAGAAGTGCTGGGGCTCAGCTTGGTTTTCCTTTTCTATTCAATCTCATACTCCATGGTTGGTTTTCATTTTCTATTCAATCTCATACTCCATGGTTGGTGTTGCACACATTCAGGGTGAGCCTTCCTTTCTCAGTTAAGTTTTTCTGAAAACACAATCATAAATACATTCAAAGGCGTGTTTCCATAGTGATTATAAATCCTATCAAGTAAACACTGAAGATTTAGCCCTACAGCTGTTCAGGCACTTGCACCTCACTGATGGTGTCTGTTGGATTGTTACCATAACATGTGCTTCTTTGTTTCCAGATTCTGTGTTTCCTCTATTTAATTACATCATTTGTCATGAAAACTCAGGACAAGTAACACTACATCTATATGGAACTATTCTTCTCTTCCACCTGACTGTGTTGAGGCTCAGAAACACCACCTCAAAATCTGATGGAGTTTGCCATACTGAGTACTTTAAAAGATCTTTGGAGATCCCGGAAGCTTTTCCCTGTATTGTTCATATACCAATGTAAGCCATAGAAATTATATCCTGTCTTCCCCCCAAACAACCAAAAATTTAGAAATATTACTCTAAACTGATGTTTTCTATAGAAAGAAATTCTCCAACCTCCTTGTCTGACATCAAGTTGTAAGACCACATCCCCAAAAGGCTTCTTTCCCTATACCCAGCGGGAAGGAAGGCCATGAAGAATCCAAACGAGCAGGTCCCTCCTGGACAATCAGTCTCATGTCAGCAATGACATCAGAGAGGTCCATGACATTCCTCATTAACCATGCTTGTTAATAGGTAGATTAACTAATTGTCTTTTCTCTACTTCAGTGAATGAAACTCATGTGTGTGTGTGTGTGTGTGTGTGTGTGTGTGTGTGTGTGTGTGTTTGATGGAAGACTGCCTCTGTTGCAGTTCCTTAGGCACAGTCTGTTTTAATTTTTCTTGGGGTTGGTTTTAGTTTTACTTAAATATTGTATCATAATGTTTGTATTACAGTAAAAGTGCTTATCAGGACTAGTTCTTTCCTTCTGCCATATGGAAAATTGAACTTAAATTACTGTTAAATTGGTGGCAAACACTTTTCTCTACTGTGTTATCTCAGAGACCCCTTGCCTTAGTACCTTTTGAGACAGAAACTCTCAAAGGATCAACACTTGAGTTTGGCTAGGTTAGCTGGCCAACTATTCCAAGGATCCTCCTGTCTCAGTCTCATGAACACTAGAATTATAAACTCGTTGCCACAACCACCTTTTTAAAGGTTTGGGGCATCAAATTCTGCACAGCATGCAGTCTACCTACTGATCCATCACTCTAGCTGATCTATCTTCCTAGCCCTGTTTCTCTTTATTCAACACTTTAACTAAATATGTTGGTTTGAATGGCTCACATAGGAGTATATCTTTTAGTACTTGATCCACAGATAGTGAAACTGTTTGGGAAGGATTCAGAGGTGTGGCTTTGTTGGAGAAAGTGTGTCAATTAAGGCAGGCTCTATGGTTTCAAAAGACTCAGGTTATTTCCAGTGTGCATCTTTGTCGTGGATCAAGACAATAAGGTTTCAGCTCTTCCTTCCACAGTGTCTGCTCTCCACCACCATGGATTCTAAACCCTCTGAAAACATAATCCAATTAAGTGCTTGCTTTTTATAAATTTCTCTGGTCATGCTGTTTTGTCATAGAAAAGTAATACAGAAGTTAAAAAAACTTCAGATAAATCTGTCATTAAACTGTTACAGTTTTAAGTGTTGCTTCATTTCTTGCTCTCTACTTCCATCCATACTCCTGTGGTGTCCTCTCTAAATGAGGCCATGCTGCCCTGACATCTAATTTTGCACTTACACTTTTTATTTGTTGACCAGTGTCACAAAAGCAGAAGTGATAATAGACCAAAAATATGCTAGACCTTAAAATGTTCATGTGTTTTTATTATCTTTGTGATACTTAGAGTGATGAAAATGAACCACTAAAACGCTAACTAGTGCAGGGATAGTTGAGAGTTTAAGGAAAGAACTTCTTTTCTAGTTTTAATCAAACTGGCCACATTTTAATAATTACATAAATCATGGAGCTGGAGACCTATTATAAGAGTTAATAATACTTTTAATAGCTTTCATTTCATAGTAAATTATTTTTGGAGCCTTTATACATGAGACTTATATGACAAGCAAGATTTATGAAAAATACAGTTAAAGACTATCTGAAAAGTTAATGAGTTAAATTCATTCTATTTGTTTTATTCTGAAAATACTAAAATTCTCTAAAAATTCTATGTTCTTTCGAAGAAAAGTCTCTTTACCTCTCTCACACAAGAAGAATTTTTCCCATGGATCACTTTGATTCAGAAATAATTTATAATGGGTTAGAATGAGAATACTGTGAATAATATAGTATAATGTATTCCTCATAGTTATTTTATTAGGTTCTTACACATTAATAATTGTTGAGGATCAAGTCACATTACCTCAAATATGATTATGAAAGACCAGGACATAACATCTCAAAATACACTTCTGTCATATATTTTGAATTATTCTGAGAAATTACAGACATGGAGGCAGGTTTTAAAAGAAATTTAAAGCTATTGAGGGAACCTGAAGTGTAAAAGCATCTATGAAAGAAATGGGGCTGCAGAAGATAGTGAGTATTTTTATTAAAATAAAATTACATTATTTTCTCCCAATTATTTTCTCCTCCTAGTCTTATCCATGCTTGTTCTCTCTTAAATCCATTTCTTTCTTTATTACAATATATGTTTTATATATTTATATTTTAAGTTTAATTTTATTTAAATTTAATAAAAAAATATTTAATATGCAATATAGTAATATTACAAAATAATATATCATAATGTTGTAATGAATATATATATTTAATATAATAATAAATGTATATAATATTACATACTTTTGTAGATATACACATACACCAGCACACACATGAATATATACACACACCCACATGCACAAAGGTATGCATAATCTATGCATGTAGATACATAAGTAATAATACCATATAGTCCATATCTATGTCCAACTTTACACCCCACTGTATCAGTGACTGTGAATACAGCAGTGTGCATCACTTCAATCTTCTCCTTTCCCAGCCTGCAGGCCACCTGCCTGAATTTAAGAGAATAAAAATTATCACAAAAAAACTGCTTCATGAAGAATTGGTTTAGAAACCTGCCACAGGAACAACTAAGTTAGACTTCTAAAGGATATGAGCTCACTGCATGTGGATATTTGGAATACAGACTTTTCCTCCTTATTTGTACAGGTGCATTCCAGCAGTAAACTGGATTACACTTCAGCATGTTGCAGAAATCCTGGAACCTGGCAATAGTAGGCTATTTACTAGTGCCTTGGTAGTAATAGCTACAAGAGAGGTCATGAGAGTGATCCAATTCAAGAAACAGGGAAACAGCTTGTACAAACCCATTGGCTGATCCCCAGAGCTCAGGGACAGTATCCTTTAGAGGTTCTAAAATCTTTGGGGAGAAGACTAGAGAGATGGCACAGTCAATAGAATGCTTGTGTTTTAGGTATGAAGACCTAAGTTTGACCCCCCACAACCACATAAAAAGCCAGACATGGTGACCTAAACTTGTACTCTCAGGAATGGCAAGATAGGAGGTAGAGACAGGGTTCTTAGAAACTCTCTGACCAGACAGCTAAGCAACTTGATCAATTCCAGGTCAATGAGAAACCCTATCTCAAACAAAAAGTATAAGATTGCTAATGAACCACATGCAAGGTTAATTTTTTTTACCTTCATATCCACACATACACGTATGTAAAACTGCACACATGTATGCATACACACATACACAAACACTTTGGAAAAAATTGAAGGAAATAAAAATTGTGGTATATTGGTTAGGGTTTTCATGGCTGTGAATAGACACCATGACCAAGGCACCTCTTCCAAAGGACCACATTTAATTGGGGCTGGCTTACAGGTTCAGAGGTTCAGTCCATTATCATCATGGTGGGAAGCATGGCAGCGTCCAGGAAGGCCTGGCACTGGAGTTACTAAGAGTTTTACATCTTGTTCTGAAGGCAAAGAGAAAAAGATTGAATCACTGAGGTGGCTAGGAGGAGGGTCTCAAAGCCCATCCCCACAGTGAAACACTTCCTCCAAAAGGCCACTCCCCCAGTAGTGCCAATCCCTGGGCCAAGCATATTCAAGCCATAAAGTTAGTACAATGCACACAACTACATGCAATGTATTATATTTTAAGAAATATATAGAGAACTATATGCTAACATGAAAACACTTAGAAAATCATTGAATTACAAGGAAATAAAAAGAATAAGCTTAGCAGTTTAAAACAATGATGATAAATGATAAATGTTCTTTACTAAATACTTATCTTAATCATTTGTTTTCAAATTAGTATGTTAAGCCGGGCAGTGTTGGCACCTGCCTTTAATCCCAGCACTTGGGAGGCAGAAGCAGAGGGATTTCTGAGTTCAAGGCCAGCCTGGTCTACAGAGTGAGGTCCAGGACAGCCAGGGCTACACAGAGA